>NC_041351.1:23979285-24579285 GCF_004354835.1 Perca flavescens | reverse complement strand
AACAGGGGTCGGCAACCTTTTTGATATGAAGTGCCCTTTTCAAAATTTCTTGTTTATTAGTGTGCCATGTTAACATTAATTTTTTTTATGACATCACATCCAAATGTAATATCCAGGGAATCTGTAATAATCAGGACCTTGTAATTATTATTATTATTATTATTGTATATTATTATTATGGAAACATGGTTTTATTATGCTGTCCTGATTGGTGGAAAATGGGCTGACAAAAATATCACTGTCAAAGAGCCTGAAGCGAAAAGTTGTGGAAAAGCCCAGCTTTAATGATGAATGGACTGATAAGCAGGTCCTGTATGTCTCATTTTCAATGAAACGATGCTGTGGCAAAATAATAACACAACCAGCATCATTATCAAGAATGAAGAACACGAACATAACGATTGCGTCATTCACGTGCATATTAAGTAGCCACATGTATTTGTTTTGGTCTTATAATGCGTCCATATTTACCGCTCCAGCGGAGAGGATGGTTTCTTCAGACAGCTTAAGTTTATAAGAATTTGTCCAAATTTCAAGATTCCCTGCAAACTAAGAAAAATAGACTACAAACCGACAGCTTTTCTTTTAGCTTGTTTTGTAAAAATTAGCTATTTGCAAAGTAGAGCTGTGTTTGCGTAAAACAGTGCGGTGGACAAGAGTGGACTGAGCAGACAGAGCAGATTGAAATATCGCTTTCTCCATGTTGATGCCGGTCTACACAGCTGAGCGGAGTATTGAAGTATTGACTTTTAACTCACGAAGGTTTAATTATAGCCTCCTTACAGTAACGAGACTAGCGTTAGTTCATCTGCCCCAGCGGCCGTTGGTAATCCTCTTTGTATTGTTCCCAGTCACAGATATGAGTCAATCAAACTACCGTAAATAACAGGTCGCGCACAGGCGCCGATTTATGTTTTCCTCCGTGGGTGCTCACACGCGCACACAGTTTAAATAAAAAAAGTAGTCAACAATGTTTGCATTTCAGAACCTTAGGAAATGGACAGCGGCCGACACGAACACACACGCCGTAAAGTAAGCTCTCTTTCAACTCAGGACAGCGCCCCTTCTCACAGATAGGATTGGAGATGAGAAGTTTAATCAGCTTCGTGGGAAATTATAAATCAATGCCACCGACATGACCAATCACACTATGACAGGCGCTCCACTTAGCACCACCTTCAATGTTTAATATTAAATTAATATAAAAATGAACTGGCAGTCTGGCACACGTGGGTGCTCAGTATTTTTCGTGGGTGCTCAAGCTCCGGAGCACCCACGGTATCGGCACCTATGAGGTCGGCAACTGTGAACGTTGTAATTTGGCATGCGGATGAGAGAGTGCTTCAGCATTTCAACCATGATTTCAACACATCAATAACTCTCTTGCACACATATTGCCAGCGTGCCATTGGTTAAGGTCCCGCGTGCCCATGGTGGCACGCGTGCCTAAGGTTGCCGACCCCTGGACTAGAAGGATGTAGACCAACAGTCTCAACTGTAGAGTCAAATAAAAATCCTGAGGATATGAAATGTTCATTGAAACAATCAAGCATTTTAGCCTTGTCGGTAACTTTTTGAGAGTCCATCACAATGCTTGAGGGAAGCTCCTGACCTTTACTGTTTTCTGATAATGATTTGATAGTTTTCCAAAATTTTGATGGATTATTCAGATTATGAGTGGTTTGAGAAAAAAAATGATCAGCTTTGACTTTTCTAATTTTGAGAGTACATGCATTGCGCAGTTGTCTGAAGACCAGCTAGTCAGAGTTCTGATTCGATTTTCTGGCTTTTGCCCATGCCACATTGCGTTCATGGAGGATATTTGCTAAATTAGGTGAAAACTAAGCATTGTTTTGGCCTTTGACTCTGTACTTCTTTAGTGCAGCATACTTATTAATTATATTGGTAAAACCCTCACAAAAGAGGTTCCAGGCACTTTCAACTTCTGTACTGACATACATTTTTTTCCCAGTCATAGTTAGATAAATCATTAAGGAATTTTTTTTCTGAGAAGTGCTTCATATTACGCTTGACGATAATACGTGGTTTAGTTTTAGGTATTTTAGTATTTCTAACTGTTGCTACGACGCAGTGGTCACTGATGTCGTTTGCAAATATGGAAGCAGTTGAATACTTATGAGGAATGTTAGTTAGAATCACATCTATTAGCGATGATTTTTCCGGGTTTTTGAAGTTTGGCCATGTGGGACCGTCAACAATCTGAAAAAGATTTAATGAATCACAGTAAACTCTGAAATCATTAGATACTGGTTGTAACCAGTTCCAATTAAGGTCTCCGAAGGCTACTAGTTCCTTTGATTTAAAATCAGAAAGGAGTTGCATTAAGGAGGGCAGAGCACCGCTAACAGCTGAAGGTGTCCTATAACAACCAGCAACCGTTATACTAAGTGATTTAGAGACTTCGAGCTCTAAGGCTAAACATTGATACTGTTTAAGTAATGATTTTGACAGCAGTACATTAACTTGATATTGATTTTTGATGTAGATTGCTACACCCCACCTCTAGGGCAGTCAGTCCTAAAAACATTATAACCACTAATATTGATTTCTTTATCTGAAACCGATTAACTTAACCAAGACAAATACATCAGCATCTGTAGAGTGAGCCCAGATACGCAACATGTCCATTTTAGGAACAAGACTGCTTACATTCAAATGAAAGAAACCAAGATCAGATCTTTCTTTAAAATCTGCTGGGGTGTTAAAACTTATAGGGGTGTCTGGGCCTGGGTTGGGCTGGACATTCCCTGACATCAACAGTAATAAAACAATTCAACATTTGTGATCACAAGTGATTTATTGTACAGTTCATTGCTTCTCCGTCCAAAATTGGAGTCTTGGAGCACACAAGAGATAATGGTAAAGTTGTCACATAACGCCATGATACTGGACAGGCAGACCAAGATAAAAATGAACCTGGATAAATTCAAACTGAAGCTTACCCTATGGGGGACAATTAGTGTGATTAAAATGGTGGTTGCCCCACAATTGTTTAAGCAATTTGACAGAATTAATCCGACCAAGGATCAATATGAAGAAAATGTGGTCATTGAGGGATATAGGAGGTATGGGTCTCCCCAGCTGGATCAAAATCAAACAGGAGCTAGTAAGCCCTTTAAAACTTTTGGATGAGGGGTTAGTTACATAGGCTAACCCTAACCAATTTTTTTGTGTAAAAACTCAATCAAGCAATTCGTTGGTATGACATTTTTTCAAAAGCTGCCACACTTGCCATCTCACAAGCCTATTCTTGGATTGAAGGTACCCCTTCGTTCCTCCATACTCTTAAAAGTACTGTATCTGTCTGGCTATCATTAAACTCGTTTGGACCAACTTTTTATGTGCTTATCTATCCCACTTAGGGTTGACCCATCTCCTAGCACAAATAATCTTGGGATGAACGGAACCTGGCTCCGTGCAATCCAACATAAATTATCATGTATCTTGGTCGAAGATTCCTGGACCTTGACACAGGACCTTAGGACATTAAGTAATTGGCCGTCCTCTGTCTTACATTTCCAACAATTTGTCTTTCAATCCAAGTCTAAACAATTTGGAGGGTGTCCAGTAGAAGCAATGCATAATCTTAAACTGCATGAGACGCACCTTTACATTGTGTGAAATAGTTTTAATATTCCTACCAATTCTGTCCCAATCCTCATCATCCAGTGCTCAGATCTCTTTCCTTCTTGAGGGCTGACCAGGCTCCTTCCCCCGGGTTCTGAATAAGCATTGAATAATACCAAGAAGCCTCATGACCTTTTCCAAAGTTCATCAACACCTTATCTAAATATTCTGGTGCATTTGGGGCTGAATAACTTCATCCAATTGGCTTATTCTAAGGACGTTTGGAGAGAAATACACAGGATGTGGGATGTTTTGCACATAAGAAGTCAGTTTACTGGGATGAATGGCTTATAAAATAGATATGCATGATTAGTGACTTGTACTTGGATGTAGTGTTTATATCCTTCTCTGGCATGGGAAAAGTTGGTTTCCAATGCAGGGTGGCCGGTAAGGGATGCAGTTAGCAAATTCACACATTATAAGGTTATTCACAGGTATTATTATACACCAGTCAAGCTTCATAAAATGGGATTAATGAAGGACAATCTGTGTTGGAAGTATATGAATGTCACAGGCTCCTACCACCATCTTTTGTGGGATTGCCCCCAGGTCTTTCCTTTTTTGGAAACAAATCACTTTTACTTGAAAGACCGGGATAACACTGTTATTCCACCTAGTGAGTTTTTAAGCGACCTAACTGCTTTTGTGATGAAGAAAAACTATTTCTTGTTTAATGGTGACTTTTATCTACAGGAGTCTGGTAGAAGCATGGGGTCTATTTGTGCTCCTAATTATGCAAATTTGTTTGTGGGTTACTACTACTTTGTCATGAAAAAAAACACATCTGTCCAGAATTTGGAAATGGTACGGATACATTGATGACGTATTTAGTCTGTATCAAGACACTGTCGATGAACTACTTGAATTTATTGTCTTGCTGAACAGTTTTGATGACAATTTGAAGTTCACAGTAGACTATAGCCAGGAGAGGGTCCATTTTCTGGAAATGTGGGTTTTTAAAAAGAATGGTTCACTGTCTACCACATTATATCGAAAAGAGACTGATTTTTATCTTCTTTTGGCGAGTAGTTTTCACCCCAACCCACTAAAAAGAGATCTACCCAAAAGCCAATTTTTTTGACTCAGAAGAATATGTCAGACCACTGAGGATTATATGGAAAAAGCATATGACATGAAAGACAGATTTGTACAGCAAGGTTAAACAATAGAATGGGTTGACAAATCTTAGAAAACAGCACTGAATAAACCTCGGTCAGACTTGCTAAAGAAAAACAAGAAAAAAGAAAAGTGATTTTCTGTCACTTGTATCACAACTTACTCTCCTCTCTCACATACCATACGTCTAGTTTTCAAAAAATATTGGCACATTCTAAAATCAGATCCTGAACTCTCACATGTTGTGAATGACCTGCCGCTCTTCGTATACAAATGTGAGTAGAATCTCAGAGATCTTCTAGTTCATGCTGACTTTGCGAGATATAAGCGAGAGCTTCGCAAAGATTATTAAGCCCATTACCTTCTGGCAACTACCGGAACAGTGCAACAACACCTATCAGACACACAACTTCTGCCATCCTCACAATAACAAGACTTTTCCAATTAAGAGTGTCATCACTTGTGCCTCCACTCATGTAGTGTACATTTTAATGTGTCCATGTGGTCTGGTGTATGTAGGTAAGACCATAAAGTGGTTAAAACAACACATTAGGGAACATAAGAGCTCTATTCGCAGAAACGACCGGGATTACCCGGTCGCAGTACACTTTAAGCATGACATCTCATCATTGCACTTTTGTGGCATTGAACAAGTCAGTCTTCCAAAAAGGGGGGTCAACCACGACTTGCTACTAAAAAGACACAATTTTTACTTTGCAGACACCATCACCAAAAGGCCTTAATGATGAATTTAATCTCAATATCATGTTATGCTAATTTTATGTTTTTTCCTTCTTTTTTCTTATTTGTTTATCCTCAGGAACTATTCATTGTACAGGTGCATATGGACTGCTACAATGTAATTTAACCAATGTAATGATCCACTTTTGAATGGACTGTGTCCTCTCTGCATGAATTTAGTTTGATCGGGTGAAACAAGGAATGGGAGGGCCTTCTCAATGCGCTTGGCTAGACATTTAGCATGGATCTTGCAATCGACACACAATAATGAAATAGGACGGGTGCCCGGATAGCTCAGTTGGTAGAGTGGGCGTCTATACATACAGTAGAGGTTTACTATTCAAAACAGCGGGCCTGGTTTCGACTCCGACCCGCGGCCCTTTGCTGCATGTCATTCATCCCCTCTTTCCCCTTTCATTTCTTCAGCTGTCCTGTCAATAAAGGCCTAAAAATGCCCAAAAAATAATCTTTAAAAACAAAAAATAAAGAAATAGGACGGTATGAACCGGGTAAAGTAAGGTCTTTACCATTCTTCGGTATCAAACAAATGGAAAGCCTGTCGCAAAGTCTGCGGGAGATGACCGGTATAGGGCTGCATTGTACATAACAAGGAGTAAAGGTGACAGGCAAGTTGAAAATTTCTTTAAGAATTCGACAGCCCGTCATGTCCTGGAGAGTTCCCAGATTGCGTACATTTAATAGCATCTTGAATCTCCAGTAGTGTAAGCGGACTGTCAAGCTCAGCTCTCACATTGCTATTCAGAGAAGGCAGTATCAGGGTTTGAAAAAACTGTTTGACTTCTGCGGGGCTGGGATTACACTCAGAAGTGTATAGGTTTTTGTAAAAATCAGCAAATGTACCATTAATTTGTTCACTCTACTTGAAAATATCTACATAAGAGTGACATGACACTGTCATGACACAATCATGACACATGAACCCTAACCCGAACTCTAACCCTAACCCTAACCATAACTTGTCATGACAAAAACCGAATGACACTTACTAAAAGAAGCATTATGTCATAAACATTTATGACTTGTTTATAATGTTTATGACACATTCATGACAGTGTCACGTCACTCTTATGTAGATACCAGATGTAAAGCAGCACGGTGGCTCAGCGGTTAGCACTTCTGCCTCACAGCAAGAAGGTTCGGGGTTCAAACCCAGGTCGTCCCAGGCCTTTCTGTGTGGAGTTTGCAAGTTCTCCCCGTGCTTGCGTGGGTTTCCTCCAGGTGCTCCGGCAACTAGGACTACAGTTGAAAATTAGCCGACTGGCTAACACTGGCGCATTTACAGAAATGTTGATTAATGTGCATTGTCCTAATATAAATAAATAAATCTTCTTAGTCACTCTAACCTTCTAATTTCACATCATCTTTACCATAATATTATGAAAAATCCAATGCATTCAAATTACCCACTTGGAACTATTTGGAGACCCATGAACCACGTGACCGTAGCGTTTTTTACCCTCCAATGACGCAACTCTCCGTTCAAGGGCTTTGGGTGCGTACACACAGGCAAAACAACATGTCTACTCAGGAGCTTGCCGGTAACAATAATGAATCTGCCATTTATGTCTGCAATAACTTATTCAAAAGGGATATTTTTATGTGTAACTGGCTTTTGTGTTGAATTTAGAATGAAAAATATTTCCAACCCAGCTCTCCGGGGAGTTTCCTCCCCGGAGTCCTTTTTCACCCAGCGTATTTCCTTGGAGAATGTTGGCACCAAGATCCTGGTTGCAGCTGTCGCCGTGGTCCTGCTGCACTCCCTGCTAAGCTCTACGGTGCCCTGCAGTGTCATGCTGCTTCCTGCTGAACCCTGCTGCTTCCTGCTACGTCCATCCATGCTCTGCTGGGCCACGCTACATCCTGTAACGCCCTGCAGCGCCCTGATATGACATGAACTACTACGACTACCATTTGAAGTCACTGTTCCATTATTAATGTGACTATTATCGCCACTGTTCATCACATCCCCTACCGGCACCGTCAGATGCCGCCTACCAAGGCCTGGGTCTGTCCGAGGTTTCTTCCTAATAGGGAGTTTTTCCTCGCCACTGTCACACTGCTTGTTCTTGGGGGAATTATTAGAATTGTTGGGGCTTTGTAAATTATAGAGTGTGGTCTAGACCTACTCTATCTGTAAAGTGTCTTGAGATAACTCTTTATTATGATTTGATACTATAAATAAAATTGAATTGAATTGAAAAGTCCACAGCAGACATTTTTAACTTGCCATAGTAGGAAAAGCACAGTTGTTACTAATATTGATTATTATTAATTATTATTATTAGTTATTTTTAGGTGTTCTATGACATTGTGACCCTGAAACTGAAGCAGCTAAATGGAGTTCCACCATCATTTATTTTATCATTTACACCTGCGCTTTTCCTTCTGTGACATGTCAAAATGTCTTCCGTTAAACGTACAATATGTAATTTTCTGTTGTAGGGGTCTCTCAATCAAAATAATGGATGTAACACGGACTTTTGCTGACGTCGTGAAGTGGCATTATGGGAGTGTTGAACAATGTTGTAACCTTATAACGTTCCCCACCGAGCATTAGCATGAGCTAACATTACTTGTCAACGTAGCACATAACGTTAACTGGATCGATCAATATGGTAAATAATAATGATGATAAATAAGGTCTATGCTGTATTACTGTCTTAAGTGCCATGTAATCAATGACAAAATGATGCTGTGTGGCAGAAAGCAAGCTGTATTATGGTTACGGAGTATTATTCTTTCTGTGAAATTGTATGATTTACAATTACTCTCAAACGTATCATCTGGGTTCCCGTGTTTTGATGGAAGTTAGAGGAACCAGAGGGGTCAAAGGTTTTATGACACCACTGACAGGTGACTAAATGAAACGTCCCATGTCATTACTGTAAAATAAAACAGATTTCTCTGGGTTTAAACATTGTTGGAAACATTTGTGTTAGTGTAAGTATACAACTCAACAAAATATATGACATAGGTATAGTTGTTTTTAGACATTTTAATGCAGTAATGTTACATATTGTACCTTTAAAAAGGTGCATATTATCACCCAACTCAGCAGTCCCCCCCAGTTCCACAGAGCAAGTACTACGGCCCACAACTTAACTGTTTTGGTTCAGTCTCACCGCTCTCATCAACCTAATCTCGAGTAGCTGCAAAAAAACACTAATATACTCACTGTCCACTACTTACAAGAATTAGCAACTAGCTAGTCTGTTTCCTTGACGTTCCACTTCAGGGATTGCTCCGGTGCCACAGGAAATTCAGCTGGATACATGTATTTTCGCTGATGTCCGTTTCCTTCCGCTTTCTTTGTGTTGGAATTTTAAATGGTGATATGAGGACTGTGGGTGACTGCTCCTCAGATCTCTGCAGGGTAAATTGAAAAAGCTAGCTAGACTGTCCAATCTGAGTTTTCTCTCGCACAACTATTTTGCAGCGGCTCCCTACGGAGTTTAGCACTGGCCACAACGATTGTCATTGGTTTAAAGAAATGCCAATAAACCAGAGAACATTTTTCTCCCATCCCTGAATGCTATGTGGAGTAGCCAGACCCTCCTCCGCTCCGCATCCATGTGGATGGTCTGGCAAAGCGAGACTAGCAACCAAGGGGGTAAGCCTCTCTCCACAACGCGTACCTCCTATGGCGCCATTTTGATGCTACCTAGACCTCACCCACCGTTAGCATTCCATTGACTGCCATTCATTTTGACGTCACTTTGACAGGAATAACTTTACATCTGAAGCGTTTAAAGATTCTATTTGTCCATTGTTTATTTCTAAAGAAACACAGCAATGTATAAAAGGCTCCATTACCTTGTACCTCACGTTATGGCTCCGTAGCAGACGTTTTTGTAAAAATAGGCTAACGATTGTGTCATAACCACGCGACTTACTATCGCATAGTAGAGGAATTACCATACAGTACAGGAGAAGCTCGCAGGCAGTTTTGACTTACATTAGCTGTTCAAGTTTAATTACTAATGTTAACTAGCATTTTAGTTAGCAATAATTAGCCTGTGCCTATGTTATCTCCTTACATATACCTACGCTCTACATCTCTGCAAGATTGGCAATGATTGAGATTTCTCTTGGCACAGCTACCAGAAGACTTACAACTTTTCAGACAGGTTCATGTCACATCTACATCTTCAAGCTCAGTTGGAGGCTGCGCAGTAACGCTCAGCCCTCACTGGAAAAGTGCTTCTAATTCACATCACTGGTCTCCATTGAAATCTATCTTCTTGGTCCATTTTTTTAACTGTCTATGCTAGCAATTAGCTGATAGTGGAGCTTTTAGAAGCTAGCCAATCAAATGACACCCTGCCCTCCAACAGGCTCACCAACAGTCAGTTAGCCATCTAACTAAGAGAAAGATTTGTCTTTTTTTCTCTTCACAGTTTGTATCTTTGTCAAGTCAATTTTATTTATATAGCACCAAATCACAACAAAAGTTATCGCATGACACTTGATATAGAGCAGGTCTAGACCATACTCTTTAATTTACAGAGACCCCAAATTTACAAAATACAAAAGAGATACATAATTAACTATCCAATTTCTATAAGGCTCTGATGATGATGACTACAAATTTATTATATTCTGTATCTCCTGGGATGAGACAAATTTACACACTGTACAGTACAAACTATACTATTAATCAACTCCACCTATGTCCTAATGCATAACAGAGGACTCCTGGGGAAAAAACAATAGCAAACATCACTCCACCAAGAATTTTCATTTTATTGACTAAATTTCAGTTTACAGGAAGACAGTTGTATTGCAAAGACAGAACTGGATACGAGTTCTAGTGCTGTGGTCATCTACACACTAAAATTCCACCAAAATCATGATGCTTTGAAATATGTCACAGTACAGAAAGACATTTGAACTCTGTTTACAACACATTACGTTATGGATAAGGTGAGGAGGCAGTAGCGACCGATTCAGGCGTCACAAGGAAGAAAAAGGGAAAGTGACTCGCAGCAAAGGTACGGTTCCCTTAATGTTTTATTTTATATTTTGGAGTGACTCAATCCTCCCAGGCCCGGTGTCCTCAGTTGAAGCAGATACTGGACCTGATAGTAAAATAAGTAAAGCCGCCGACACATTATCTTTGCATCTTGCTTTGGTTGCGCATTGAAAGGTCAGGGGCAACGACGTCAAAGTTAAAATAATTTGAACTTTGAGCGCAGTACTCGGTGGCAGTTTTGGGCGTTGCGCCACACCAAGGGTAGCGTTTCCTCTGAGTTGTCTCCACCGCTTTCCCCTTAGGAAAGCAATGGCACAGCCAGTGCAGACCGGTTACACTACTATATCAAAATATCAATTCTAACCAAGGGAAATTAAATGGCTGGAAAGGCCACTCCCATTCAAATGAAATTAGCAGAATGATCATAGCGCCAGCCATTTTTATGTACATGGCAACGGACTAACTTCCGAATAAACTTCTGTATAAACCGAAGTCCAGGCATGACCCACCCTACTCAGTCTCTAATTAGCTAGTACTCACTGATTTTGTTTGGATAGGTTTGGTTAGGTTTGGTTAGGTTTAGGCACGTGGAGTGAGATTGGTTAAGGTCAGGGTAAGAATACCAAGCCAATCGAGACAGAGTAGGGCAGGTCATACCTTTGCCATCTTAGAAAAAAAAATATTGCATCATGGAGGTGAGGTTTTGCAGTAACGGACAAACAAACAGTGGAGTACTAACATTACGAGAGCCAAATTTAGCAACTTAATGCTTCAGGCTGTCACTTGTTGAAATTTGAACTACCATTTGCCCTATTTCCCTATCTGTAAACTGGTTGTTTTTGCTAACGCAAAGTGGAGGAAAATATGAACTGTGGCCAACAGATGACCAAAATACATGCCTGCGTTATGGTAACAAGAACAAATCTGAAGTCAAATGTTAGCTTGGTGTTAACTAATGCTGTGGAGGCACAGCAAATGAACAGAATGTCAATGCGGCAGCATATCTTCTTATCTGATTAAACAATGTGGGCTGCGTTCCATATAATTTGAACAAATTACATTTGTTTTTTCAAAAAGTGACAGCACTTCACTCAACCACTGCCATATTTACTGATTTCTCACTTGACTTAAAATGAGACTAAATAGTTTGTACAGATACATCTGGGAAGGGCTAAGGAGAAGTAGAAGGGTGGTTTTAGGGGGGGAAACTGCAGAGAAAGAATGACATGACGAGGTAATGTACAGGCCTGTGTTATCTTTTCTTAATACAGTCGCGTGAGATGCCTCCCCAGTTTAATGTGATGTGCTAGAGCTTACGCAGTAAACGCTGCAGCGCCAGTGCTGCTTGCAGCTGGCTGATGGAGAGCAATCAGCTATAGAAAACAGCACAGCTACAGTGTCTGTATCAGGACTGTCCTTTGTTCTGAGTCAGGAGGCTGCCAATGAGGTCAGAGATTGTCACAAGATGTAGTAATTTGCATACTCGCTTGCTGATCCGGGAGCAGCTTTGATGAAAACGATCCTAACGGTTTCTATAAGGGCTGAACCGAGTTTAGCTGATCTTCAGTCAGGCAGATCCAAGCTGAGGCTACTGACTCTCACAAGATAAAGAAACATGTTGTTTGCAGCTATACTACATCTACAGAGTACTACAGCTTGTGACAGGAGAAACACTGAGCAAGTTTTCACAACAGAGCTTTAGCACATACAAGTTCATGCAAACTTATTTTTGGAAAGCACCACACAAAAGGTCCATTCCAATGCTTTTTTCCCCCTCAAAATATTTAGGTAATATTGAGTCAAAGAAATGAATGGATTATTTTAACTTGGTAGAATTTTTTTTTTATCTACGCCACACTACTTCACTAAAGGTGCCAATTTAGAAGCAAAAATTACATAATTTAATTCCCTATCTGTGGTTTAAATTCAAGCTCTCGCTCTATGTCCTCATGCTTTGCTTATTTTCTGTTCCTGAAGGTGGTGAGATGAGTTCACTGCATTGATAGTAATACATATACAACACACTGAATAGAAACAAATTATTGTTGCGATTTTTTTTAGCCCTAGGATGTCTTAAGAGATCATGACAGCAATATTCACTCAGGGACATAATGCAAGAAACTGTGCTACGGCAGAAATTCCACATCACAACATTTTACGTTTCTTTTTTAACCTTTTTTTCCCGTAAAGCCGGTTCAATTTCTTCGTAAAGGTAAGTTTGAGCTACTCTTCATGCAGATTATAAAAGGTGACTCTTTAACATCTTCTGTGATTTTTTTCTTCTTCTTCAGATTGAATTGAAAATGCTAACTGATTAATTCTCTTTTCTTTTTAGACAATACATTTCGCTAAATGTTTCGAAGAAAACATAAGCAATACAAACATTTTTTCAGAGAAAAAAAGAAGGAAAACAGAAGCTATAAAAAAACAATTTTGAGAGTGGCTAGAAAATACTTTTTCAACAGTGAAGTAGATATGTTTGACATGAAGAACAGAGACATCATAAGCCTTCTCTCAGTCTAGTCTGTCGCTCATGAACATACTGGTTTACGGACAGTAGCGGTAAAATATTCCATCTGAAACCCGTTGATCAAACCTCATAGATGATATACAACTATTGGTATGAATACCAATATGTACAGCAGCCAACCAAATGGAAGTAGATTTGGCACAGCTATGCCAGAACACCAAAATACAATGTGAAGTTGAACGAAAAACAAAGAAAGCTGTTTTATAAAAAAAAAAAAAACAATAGAAAAAATAGTGTGTAGTCTTTTTAGATTAAAATAAATATTAAAATTCTCAAAGCAAAATAAATCCACTTCTTTTGGATTCTAACACACGGAACACCGTAATACACACAACACACTCACACTTTCACATTTTTGTCACACATGAAACATTTAAAACCACTGCTTGTCCGTTTTTATCTTACAAGGTATTTCCTTGAACTCCGTTTTAGTCTTCTCAAAAATACAAATCCTTTGTCCCTTGGCTTCATTCAAAAATGACACCCAGTGATGTCCTGACAGTACTCTGCCACTTTTGTCTCTATTTGCCTTTTTTTGCTCAAAGTATTGCTTTAAGAAATACATTTTGGTCTTCTTTTCGGATGGTAGACTGACAGAATCTCTAATGGTAGCAATTTTTCATTTTTCCTCTGGGTTTCACGAAACTGCAAATGCACACACCATTGAAATCAATGTGTACATGGGGCTTCTCATGGAGTCTTTTGACTCCAATTCGACCAAAAGCCCTACCTCATGCAAAATGTAAGCATTCTACAAATACTCTCTGTTAAGTCTTTCATGTGCTCTTCCTTTCCCAAGATGTTTATAACAGGATACATGTTAGTACTCATTATCAGTTTGTTTCTTTTTCCATGCATGCACATTTGGATGAGAGGTATAAAAAGTGTGTACCAGTGGATCTGTGAAAACATCAACGTTCTGACGCACTCAGACGCAGATTTCAATAGGCGTGGCCACCAGCATGCGGCCACCTGGGGAACTGTTTTCTCGCGGCATTCGATCGTAGCTGTTGGTGGATGACACAGAGCTGTTGGTGGAGACGGAAACAAAATGGTGGCCACCGCCTGGTTCCATCATGCCCTTAGCCCCGCCACCACTCCCCCTCTCCACTGCCACCGGAGACATGGGAGAAAGAGGTGACAGCGGGGAGAGAGGAGATAAAGTCTGCTGCTTCATCCTCTCCACAAGGAGCTCCTCATCTTCCTCCCCAGATGAAGATGACGAGATAGTGCCTTCCACCTCTTCCCGCACTCCTCCTCCTCCTCCTCCTCCGCCGCCCACCCTCTCTCCACCACCTCCGCTGTTGCTGTTGCCATTGCCATTGTTGGTGTTGTTCTCTGCGTCCAGCATCCAGGAGTGGCTGAAATACCCGAAAACCTCTTTGACGGAGCAGCGGCGGTCCTGTTCCACCGAAAGCAGTCGCCGAAACATGCGGAGGGCCTGCTCAGTGAAGCGCCTCCACTGGGACGGCACCGTGTTTGTCCTCCTCCTCTGCCAGCGGATGAACTCCTGGTAGAAGGAGTCGGAGGGCAGCGCCTTCTCCCAGGGGAAGTTGCCAGTCAGCATACAGAAGAGCAGCACACCGAAGGCCCAAACGTCAGTGCTGTAGTCCACGCAGAAACCCTCGTGGCGGGACACGTCACAGAGCTCTGGGGCGGTGTAGGGAATGGTGCCACTCACCTGCAGGGGAAACTCAACAGGTCAACGCCATGGTTGAAACAAGACACAATTTCCGAGGTCACAGATCGAAATGCTACTCACTCTTTTCACAGGTGAGCCAGCTCGGCGGGTCATGCCAAAATCAGACAGCTTAACTTTGCGGCACTCTCGGTCAAAAATGAGGATGTTTTCAGGCTTGATGTCCCTGTGGACCAGCTTCTTACAGTGCAGGTAGTCCAGAGCGATGGCTACTTGGTGCACACAGCGCTTTGCCACTGCCTCAGGAAGACCAACCTGAAGGAACGGACAGGCAATACATACGGTAGGCTATATACACCAATGAAACATGCATCACTGTTCTGGCTGATGTTGGACTAAAAACTCCACTGACAGACACTGATCTAACTTACACCAGTTACAACTGTCGACTCCGAGTCAAGTCTCGAGTCTGAGTTGAGTCACCATTACCTGAGTACGAGTCTGAGTCGAGCCACGAGTCCAGAGAATAGCAACTTGAGTCAGAGTCGAGTCCTAGTCCAGGACTTAATTACTCCATCACTGCCTATTACACATAAAAGTAGTCAAAAACATCCAACTTCCAAGTCCTATTTCATGAATGCTCGAGTACGATTTCATAAATCCTCAAGTCTGAGTCAACTCCAAGTCCAAGTCATGAGTCCAAGTCCAGAGAATAGCGACTAGAGATAGACTTGTGTCTGAGGCCAGGACTTGTGTACTTCATCACTGACTCAACTGTGTTTTAACTTCTTAAAAACTTGTAGAGACGGATATTTTTGCTTAAGTCGTTGACTCAAAAGCAATGACGCAAAGAAGCAATAACCAGAATAAAAAATAAGATGGCGCACCTGTGGAGGAATGATATCGAAAAGGTCCCCTGCCAGAGCGTACTCCTGTGCGAACACATAGTAGTCATCTGTCTCGAAAGCGATGCCGAACATGTTGATGATGAAAGGGCAGGGGGACAGGTAGAGTGAGATGCTGTACTCCCGCAGGAACGACTTCAGCTTTGTTGTCTTCTTCTTCAGAAACTTCAGTGCCATTTTTGTACCTTATTGGACGAAGTGGAGGAAAAATAATTGCATAGACTTTTGTATTTTTGTTGTTGCTTATTTAAAGTGATGGTTCGGAGTAATTTACCCTAGGGTCCTTCGCACCATGACCTCGATGACCAAACACCCCCCCCAGAAGCTTTTTTAACCTGGGACTAACATTGGGCGAGTTAGCGTAGAGTAGCGTTAGCCGCTGAATAGCTTAGCGCAGGGGCTAATGGACCCACATTTGTATCTCGTAAGTTACCCCACTAATAATGCCCAAAAGGATACCAAAGGTCTACACTAGTACAAATAGGTTATGCACTCATAAAACGATGGATTGGAAAGTTTGTAAGTACACCAGAAGTTTATGAACACAACAACTGCTGCTGCTACCTGCAGTTAGACGACTGTTTAGGGCTGTCTACAAATTACTACAATGAAAAGAGATACAACAAAAATATTTATTAATTTAATGATTAAATAAGGTAATGTCTCCAAACTTACCTCAATTATTACTTGTCTCCTGCTAGTTATACTACAGCACTTACTTTAAAAAATAAGTTAAATTAAAAAATATTTTTGTTGCATCTCTTTTCGGTGTTGTAATTTGTAGACGTCCCTAAGCACTCGTCTCACAGCAGCAACAACAACAGCAGAGAGCAGAAGCCAGCAGGCAAGTGTTATTTACATAAACTTCTGGTGTACTTACAAACTTTCCAATCCATCGTTTTATGAGTGCATAACCTATATAAACTAGTGTAGACCTTTGGTATCATTTCGGGCATTATTAGTGGGGTCATTTAAGAGATACAAACGTGGGTCCATTAGCCCCTGCGCTAAGCTATTCAGCAGCTAACGCTACTCTACGCTAACTCGCCCAATGTTAGACCCAGGTGAAAAAAGCTTCTGGGGGGGTGTTTGGCTCGAGGTCATGGTGCAAAGGACCCTAGGGTAAATTACTCCGAACCATCACTTTAAAAGCAGGAGGATATTGTTTGTGTGTATGTGTGTGTATGTGTCCCCTCACCTCTGATCTTGTGAATGACCAGATCCACCTTGCCATAGGTGCCCTTGCCCAGCTCCCTAATCACCTCGTAGTACTTGTTGACCTCCAGCCTCTCCAGGTTCTGGGCTGCGATCAGCTGCAGCTCGTCCAGGATGTCCATGTTGGCTCGAGATACCAGCGGAGAAGAACTCATGCTAGGGACCGCTTTAGGGGACGGGCCAAGAGAAAAAACTGGGAAACAGACGCTCAGGTGGGACAGCTAACAGCTGGTATCACTGTACAGAAACGAGAGAGGACACATTTCTTAATTGACATTATACATTTAAGATATAAAAATCACATTATAATTACACAATATCGAACTATAAACCGAGATGTCACGCGCAGCACGCTGTACAGTAGTGGGAGCAAGGAGTTGCTTCATCCCTAGATGGCTCATTGATTGCGGTTCACCACCAACGTTCTGTACAGTAGCGATGACTAGAGACAAATCTAGTGACTTTCTAGACGCCAGTATTGTCCGGAGAGAGCGAGGTCTTTTTCTTTTGTGGCCACAACACTTCTGACGGGCCCACGGGCACATCATGTAGTGGGCCAGCACCTTGCATGGCAGCTCCGTCACCATCTGTGTATGTGAATGGAGGAATGAGAGGATAATTGTAAAGCACGTTGTCCGGTAAGGTAGAAAGGCGCTATATACTGGTGCTTACCGACTGCTAGTACCAGCTCTACTTGGCTTGACTCGACTCGACTCGGATAAGGTGCACCGTCCTCTTTTTTCCATTGCAGATTTAGTACTGCCTCATGTGTGAGATGAGCGTGGCTGGTCGTCATAGTGACGCCGCAGGAAACTGCCGTGTGCATGTGGCATATGGCTGTTTGCCACAGCCAGAAGACCAATTTAGTTTCATAATAAGCTGAAGCTCAGCTATTTAAAAATGGCAGGTTTGTTCAGGACACCCCAGGGGGGTAAGCCTCTCTTCAGAACTCGAACCTCCTATGGCGCAATTTTGATGCTACCAAACGATCACCCGATGTTAGCATTCCATTGACTGCCATTCATTTTGCCGTCACTTTGACAGCAAATAACTTTACATCTGAAGCGTTTAAAGACTCTATTTGTCCATTGTTTATTTCTGAAGAAACACGACAATGTATAAAAGGCTCCATTACATTGTATCTCACGTTATGGCTCCGTAGCAGACGTTTTTGTAAAAATAGGCTAACAATTGTGTCATAACCAAGCGACTTACTGTCGCAGAGTAGAGGAATTAGTAGAGGAATAGTACAGGAGAAGCTCGCAGGCAGTTTCGACTTACATGTGCTGTTCAAGTTTAATTAATATTGTTAACTAGCATTTTAGTTAGCAATAATTAGCCTGTGCCCATGTTATCTCCTTACATATACCTACACTCTCCGTCTCTGTAAGATTGGGAATGATTGAGATTTCTCTTGGCACAGCTACCAGAAGACTTACAACTTTCAGACACGTTGCTCACGTCACATTTACGTCGTCTCTCTCAGTTGGAGGCTGCGCAGTAACTCTCAGCGATCACCAGAAAAGTGCTTCTAATACCCTTCACTGGTCTCCGTCCAGAGACGGATCTGTCGGTCCAGTTTATATACTGTCTATGGGACACCCCCGTCTGCCGGTAGCAATGATGATGCAGTGATTAGTGACAATTCTCTCTGACCAATCAGTAGTCTGCAGGTTTTCACATCACCTTTTGGTAGCGCCTCAGCTTGCTTGGAACCTCGATGGGGTGATACTAAAAAATCTGTTGGCAGGTACCAGGGAATTTTTTTCATAATAGAAAATCAAAAAACACATTTTACATTTTACACTTTCTTGTGGTTTTCCAACATTTCACATGTAAAATCACATATGAAATATATTTTATATCTGGTAAATTCACATTGAGGCATATGTGGTTTTCCAAACATTTCACATGTTAAATATGATGATAAAGAAATACATAATAAATTTTTTTTTTTTTTATAAAAAATATGAGATTACAGGTATATTTGACAAGATAACAATGGCATGTTTGGCCTCGTAAGCCACATTCATTGTCACTGTGTCCAGAATGTGGAGGGCAGGCAGCTCCATTCGTATACTCCTTTTCATTTAATAAAAAAAGTCGTGGAGGGATTGAAACATAGAAGAAACACACGCGCTGTTCTGGGATGTAAATAGGAGAGTGTGTGTTGGTTTTCAAGGCCAGCGATGGATAAGTCTTTGATGTTGCAGCTCACAGTCTGCTCTGCTGCTCTGATCTGCAGTGTGATAGTCAATGAAAATGCTAATTATCTGCAGTGAAGGCTTAAGTAATTCTAAATGCTTCTCGCCAAGGGGAATGCCACAGCTGAGCTGTGAGTTAAATCTCACACACACACACACACACACACACACACACACACACACACACACACACAAAGCAAATAATTCTTCGCAAATCCATTGTTTGCTGCAGTGTGATTATTCTTCATGATTGCTTTTCTTTTCTCAACTCCCTGAGCAGTGATACCTGCCAAATCCTGACCCTCACTCTATAGATCCAAGCACATGTGGAAAAAATATATGACTTTGCACACACACACACACACACACACACACACACACACACACACACACACACACATACACTTTCGCTCACACTTGGACTGCTGTCATATTTAGAGCACTTTCGTCATCATCAGCACATATCTATGTCAATCTATCTGATATTGTCCCAAAATCTCTCAAATTGTTAAATCTCTTTTCACTGTCTAGTGGGATGCAGAGAGTACGATTCTTATATGGGTTGAGCAGCTGCAATAACCTGCTTCATCACAAATCACCAGCTATGTAATCTCCACCCATTATTATTCTAGTATAGGGGGAAAAACGCTTTGGCTTGCTTGTGTTAAACCAATCACAATTGTCTTGGGCAGCGCCCCAGCGACAATGTCCTTGCAAAATAGATAGCGAAGATAGCAGAAGGGGAGGAGAATTCTGTCTGAACTAGGCAACCATTGGCAGGCTTATACAAATAGTCTACACGGTGAGTCAGACTACCAACTATGTGACACACACACATGCATGCACGCCACGGATGCACTCACGCGCGTGCACACACAAACACACACACACACACACACACACACAAACACGTCATTGAAAAGGCCTCTTTTGGTCTGGCAGAGCAGTTGACACCAGCAGGTGAGGAGAGATGAGTCTGTGAGTGATAAATGGCAGCGGAGAGAGGATGTACTGTACCTTTCTCCCTCTCTTAAGTAAAAGCTCTCGGACATGTGATAAACACACACAAACACACACACACACACACACACACGCACACAGGAGGGAGGCCAGGCAGTTGACAACAGAGAAGGCCATTATTTTCTTTCCAGGATCAGAAGCGCTTACTGTGGCACTTGTGATCCTAAGAGTCTCACACATGCAACTTGTGTGTGTGTTGGCTCTGCAGAGGAATACGGTTAAAATAACAATGCTTAAAATCTTGCTTGACTTCATGATCATGTTTCTAAATCATTACTATAACTTAAACACAAGCTTATTGTCAAGGGAACTGTGAAACCTCAAAGTTAATATTTGCTCAGTTTTCCTTTAAATTTATGTATCTGCATTTTAATTTGATATGCATTTAAATGAATGCTAATGTTGCTAAATTTAGCTAACATGTTTTCCATAACTATTTTAAAAGGTGATTATGTCAATGTTGTTCTTTCCGCTTGGTTTGGTGTTCCTCTGCCCCCACAAGGGAACCAATTTATATTCTAAATAATGCAGCAGATAAGCCTCCATTATCAACAGGTAAAGAGCAGTGCAGAGGCTTCCAGTTTTTTTTGTGACAACCTCATTTGTAATCGTAATCGTAGCAATTATTTTATTATTAAAATTGTCATCAAGCAAAAATGCCAAGCACATGCTGGCTCCAGAATCCTTAATGTGTTACTGCTTTTTGTTTTATTGTAAAATGAATATTATGGAGTTTTGGACACCATCATAGAGATGTTATCTTGTGCTATGGTCAGTTGTGATCTGCAATTTTCACTAGTTTGTGATATTTTAAAGACTAAACAATTAAAAATCAATCAATAGATGAATTGATGATGAAAATAAGTGTTGCAAACACTAGTAATTATTAAAAAAATCATCTAAAAATGCATGTGGTAATGATTTGCTTGCAGCTTTAAACTAACCATTTTATAAAAATCCTATTTTCCTCCTCAGGACTGCACCTGTACACTCCCACAGGCTTTCAAATGCAACATACTGAAATGGACACAAAATAGATGTTCCTGTGAAGTGACCACAAATCCAGCCCTCCCCTCTTCCTGCCTCCTCCGAGAACAGAGCAGCGACCAGGGACTGCAGCTGACTAAATCCCAGACTGCTTATGCAACCAGCAGGCAGAGCTGATCGGCCGAGCACATTTAGCCAACCAAGGCGAGGAACACAGCCACGTCCACCCCCGCTGATGAAGCAATACTGCCCCGGAACAATTAGAGCCACCGCCATCTTCACCTTTTTTTGGTGACCTTTCAGTTTTCCCGATGCACGACCCACAAATACATTTCTGTTTGTGTGTGGAGCAACCACAACACAGACATTAAGCCATTAAATGTAATGCCCACATAGGAATTGTCTTTGGTTTATAAAAAGATGGCATGACCAGAAGTGACTGACTGCTGCACGCACATCAAAGTGTTTGTTTGTTACAAAGCTTTGACAGGGAGTGGTGTATTGGAGAGAAAATAATGAGAAAGGAGAGAGAGGCAGAGCGGCACACAATGACAAGGACCGTTTAGTAGCAAAGTACCAGCAAGTGTGTGTGTGTGTGTGTGTGTGTGCGTGTGTGTGTGGTCCAATATCCCTGCACCACTAGCCAACACCACCTACTGACATCCTGGTGTAGATTTTTGACCTCATTTACAGCTTTGTCTAAAGGTTAGAAAAATAATTATTCAGAACTCCTCTTTCTGTAACTGACCCCTGACCTCTGAACTTATTGTAATTAGAACTCCTTTACGGCCTAAAACTACATTCAAGCCTTTCTCATTAACAAGTTGACAATCCCACATTCTGGCTTTAAAGTTGCACTCCGCCGATTCTATACATGACAACAGCATATCGTCTTCTGTGGCTCTGGAAAATTACCCCTTATGATGTCATCAGAGTTATCTCATCATGGACTTGGAAACTACACATTTGTAACGGAAAACCTGCGTTACAAACTGAATGCATGGAGTATGAAAGACTTGGGTGTTTACTCGCCAGGAAGGGTCTAACAAAAGATTATATCACATATATCGCAATATGAGAAATAAAGGAAGGTGTCCATTATCAGGAATTAATGGACACCGGAGCATCAGATGGTTGCCTCCGCCAGAGTGAATTAATTATCTTTTCAGCATTTGTGCCAAGCGTTGATACCACTCTCATGATTGTACAGAAAATATGAAGCTAGTGGTAGCACACAGTTAGCTTAGCAGAAAGACTAGAAGCAGGGGAAAAAGGCTAGCCTGGCTCTGTCCGAAGATACGTTATGCTTAATTTCCACGGGGTGGGTCGACTTGACTTGACTCAACTTACTTTTGGTACCAGGTGCTTTTCTCAATTTCGGTTTACACTGCAGATAATACCCGGGACTCTTAGCTGACCTTCATAGTGACGCTGCGTGAAATGGCAGTGACGTAATCTTCAATGTGACACAGGATTGCTGAATCATTCATCAGCAACCATACAGAGGAATGCTCTTCATCAATTGACCACAGCGTGGCTTTGCAGGCTGCCATTTGAAAAAAAGAACATGGGTAAATAAAGAAAATTACAGTCGCTATTTATAAATGGACTGCATTTATATAGCGCTTTTCTAGTCTTAACTACTCAAAGCTCTTTTACATAGTACAGGAACCATTCACACACATGGCCGAGGCTGCCATACAAGGTGCCACCTGCTCATCAGATAAACATGCACTCATTTACACTTGGATGACGCAGCATCTGGAGCAATTCGGGGTTCAGTGTCTTGCCGAGGACACTTTGGCTCTACCACCTAAGCCACAGCCACCCCACCATTTAAAAATGGTATTGATGCATTATGTCCCGTGTTGCTCTAGTGACAGTTCTCTCTGACCAATTAGACTTAGCTCCCTGGGAACCTTGGCCAAGGTGTTAAAACAAAAGTACCAGGTATCAGGTACTACAGTATCTACAACTTTTGCCAATGGAAAAGCAATAAAGCACGGTTCCAGATGAGTTGAATCGAGTCAAGCCATGCTGTTACCATGCAGTGGAAAGGAGGTCAAAATCAACACAGTCTCACTCCCTACTCGTCAAATGTATGACGCATGCTCAAGGACCCTGGCGTCAAGTTTCAACGAAATAGGGGTACCCTTGACGTTATTTTTCGACGAGGGGGTCCGTCAGATAGACATTAATGTTATTCCCTCACCGTCGGATATCGACGAAAGAAAAAAACACGCCCCCCGCCCCTTAACTCGAAATCTGTGACAGTTATTGGTATTTTTAGCCCAGTAACCGCTGTTTTAATCAACATTATTCACGATATAGTATCATGGTTTATATGTATTTCTTTTTATGTTATTATTTCGGTCTATTTCGGCCAGGGAAGCTGGATTGCTTTTTTGTTGATTTATATTTTTTAAACTATAATGCTACATCTATCAACATTTATTTAGATGTTATCATTGTATTCATTTCTTTACTTTAATAATATTATTTCGGTCTTATTACCGGTGAAATATTACAGTATATGCTGTAATATAGAACATTACGATATGATCCGAGCAGGAAGCATTCAAAGCCGATAGGCCTATCCCCCAATGCAATGCGGCCATTCATTTCAAAGAATCGGGCAGCGATCAGCTGGTCTTTAACGCCAGGATCGCTTCAATATACATATATACAGTCAGTGGTTGTGTCACCAGCAACAACACGTTGCTCAGTTTTGTTCCAGTAAGTTATGAACCATAATAACGTTTAAACGAATCCGCGGAAAACTCCGGAAGTGACGTAGTACGTCCCGCTCAGCGGATACGAAGATAAAAATATATAATATTCGTAATATTGATGTTTTTTTCTAACGTTGTATTTAAGGAGTTAAACAATAAAGATAGTTATAATAATAAAATACAGTTTCATGTATTTGTCTCATATATTGTGTGCTCGCCCGGCCGGCGGGCGGCCTCAATCTGAAATGGAATCAAGCCATTTCACGGCAGACAGCAGAAAGAGGAGCCGAACGAGTCCCCCCACCCTACCCGGAAGAACTACAAGTGCTCAAGCTTTGTTACAGCTTCTGTGGCGTTTCTTATGGTAGTTGTAGTTTTAAAGTATATTGGTATATTTCTCATAAGTAGAAGTTGGCAGTGTATAATTTTGGATACACCCTGGGGTTTTTTGGGATGGGGAACACACTGGTGTCATCAGATTTTAAAAATCGAATCGTTAAATAGGTGAAAATAGCTTATTACCATATTTGACAGTGCTTACAGTGGATAAACTTTGGTTACCATATCTACATGACAGCTGAGGTCCAGAGCTTTCTATAACAGCTGGTTTTATGTGTGTAGAACCTTCTGTTGCTAGATGATAGGCCTTCAAACATGGACTGGGTTCAAGGTTCAGAGGTCAATATTTCAAAGCAGGAGTAATGTATCCTCTTCAGACTGACATATGTTCCTCTCCAGGTTGAGACCTTTCCAACGATGTGTTTGCTATAGTCCTACAACAACGTTTAAATTTTTACACATCATGGAGACCACTTAGCAGGAGATAGGCCTACTTTATTGTCCCCAGAGGGATATTTGCCTTGAGTTCAAATGCTTCACATATAACACTTGACATATTGTTTTATCATACAGCTGACATAATTACAATAAAAAACAACATGAACAAAGTGATATGTAGTCAGACTTGAAACACATCACACAGCAACAATCTATTGCTCATCTTTCACAAACAGTGACAAGAGCAACACAACCATGCTTCATATCATGAAGCTATTGCACACCCTCAATCTCAAGCAACATTATTTAAAGTTTTAATTGAGGTAGGTCCAAATTAGGCCTATATCATCATCAACGTTTTTATAGTTTAGAAATGTTAAGTTTACCCATATCTTCTGCCAGAGGATAAGAGCTCATACTTGGCATGGAGAATAAAGATAGAGCAGACCATATTCTGTGTGCTTGCCTGGAGAGACTGGTTTCTATTCCTCTACACAACCTTCATGAGAGTCATAATAAAATTCTCTGTAATGCAGCCTTGTATAACATAAACCATCTGATTCACCGTGGGTGTCTGCTCTAAATGATAACACACTTTCAACACGGGCCTTCCAGCCAAAGGTGCATGTTGTCCATATGAACACCATTGGGCCTATAGGAGCAGAGCCGATGGATTGGTTCATCATTTATGACCTCTGATATCCTC
This sequence comes from Perca flavescens, assembly GCF_004354835.1. NCBI lineage: Eukaryota > Metazoa > Chordata > Actinopteri > Perciformes > Percidae > Perca > Perca flavescens. The sequence continues at coordinate 24,554,072 of NC_041351.1, read as the reverse complement.
TGACCCAGCTCTATCTCGAGAGTTACCTCAACTTCAGTTTCAAAGGGAGGGGGGGGGGCAGCTTTTCTTAGACATGACTAGGGGGGGGGGCACCAAGGAAAAAAGGTTGGGAACCACTGCTCTGACCCATGTCATGACCCTTTTCTCAGCTTGTGAAATGGTTGAATGAGATGTGTGAGTTTTGTCTTTGTGCAGTAGGGCTGAGGTAGAAGTGTGCCAAAAATGCCAAAACACATGTTGTATATGTAGACATACCCAAACAAAGCTATATACATTTTACTCTGTGAACAAAAACCTCCATAAATTGATATTTCAAAAAAGTAATTTATTTAAAACAACTAATAATGCAGTGTGATTTTAAATCAAACTAAGTCCCACACATAAATATACTCATGTTTTTCCCCTTTAGTCTTTGCTATTAATATTCATCAACTGCAAAATTAGAAAATTGTGTTTTTAAATAACTATGTATGGAAAATAAAATAAAATAAAAAATGCTTCTCTTTGTATATAGTTTATTGTTTTTCACAACAGTACAATTCAAAACAAATGCAAATTAGTCAAACAAGCCATTAGGCTGTATTTCTAAACACTCAACTGTAGGTTTTTTATATAGTATATATAAGGCAAATCAAAGTGCTAAATATAAAACACATTTTTTTCATTATTAGTATTTTATTGTGTAAATTCTCACGTACAATGTGGAATATTCTTTCACAGACGAGATGTGGAATTTGTATTTTAATATTATAACTATATTTACTGTTTAACTCCTCAAATCCAATATTAGAAAAAAACATTAATATTACGAATGTTAGGCCTGTATATTTTTATCCTCGTATCCGCCGAGCGGGACGTACTACGTCACTTCCGGATTTTTCCGCGGATTCGTTTAAACGTTATTATGGTTCATAACTTACTGGAACAAAACTGAGCAACGTGTTGTTGCTGGTGACACAATCACTGACTGTATATATGTATATTGAAGCGATCCTGGCGTTAAAGACCAGCTGATCGCTGCCCGATTCTTTGAAATGAATGGCCGCATTTGCATTGGGGGATAGGCCTATCGGCTTTGAATGCTTCCTGCTCGGATCATATCGTAATGTTCTGTATTACAGCATATATTGTAATATTTCACCGGTAATAAGACCGAAATAATATTATTAAAGTAAAGAAATGAATACCATGATAACATCTAAATAAATGTTGATAGATGTAGAATTATAGTTTAAAAAATATAAATCAACAAAAAAGCAATCCAGCTTCCCTGGCCGAAATATACCGAAATAATAACATTAAAAGAAATACATATAAACCATGATACTATCTCGTAAATAATGTTGATTAAAACAGCGGTTATTGGGCTAAAAATACCAATAACTGTCACAGATTTTGAGTTAAGGGGCGGGGGGCGTGTTTTTTTCTTTCGTCGATATCCGACGGTGAGGGAATAACATGAATGTCTATCTGACGGACCCCCTCGTCGAAAAATAACGTCAAGGGTACCCCTATTTCGTTGAAACTTGACGCCAGGGTCCTTGACCATGCGTCATACATTTGACGAGTAGGGAGTGAGACTGTGTTGTCAAAATCTATCTACCAGCACCTTTCAATTTTACTTCTTGAAGTCTGGTCTTTAGCATGAGGCAACCAGCAGCAGAGACCCTAAGACTTCACTATAGTCGCATTTCCACCAAGCAGTCCAGCCCAGTTAAGTTCTGTTTAGTTCTTTACACTGTGGAACATTTATTTTCGTGTTTCCATTCGCAAAAGTTGTGGATAGTACTTGGTCTTTTTTTTGTTACCGGTACTACCTTACAGTCGAGGTTCCAAGCGAGCTGAAAGGTGGAGTTAAAACACATTTGTCATGAAATCATTCCTAGCGCGACCTGGGACATCTTCTAAAAACCCAAGATTTTTTTAGTAGCCAGTACTAGCCACAGACCCAGATTTTTTTTGGGGGGGGCTGGGGGCTTTTTCCCTTTATTAGATAGTGACAGTGGATAGACAGGAAAGGTGGGAGAGAGATGGGGGATGACACGCAGAAGAGGGCCGCAGGTCAGACTTGAACCTGGGCCGCCGCAAAGGACTCAGCCTACATGGGGTGCGCGCTCTTATTGGGTGAGCTAGAGGTCGCCCCCAGAGCCAGATTTAAAAAAAATCCGCAGTGGAAAACAAAAAGAGAAAAGTACTGGAACTAAAAAAAAGTGAGTCAAGTCAAACAGAGCAGAGCCACACCAAACAGTGAAAACACGGCATAAATGCGGCCAAGAAATAGTTTGGGAGATATGTCCCTGTGAAGCTGTAGATTAGATTATTTTTTTACATTTCAGGTTGTGCACGGAGTAAATAAACAAGATCCACTATGTTAATTAGTGAGATGTAGAGGTGTTGGGTGGTGGATTTTTTTCACTTTTGACACCGCCAGGTTAGCTTTTCCCCTTGTTTTTAGTCTTCGTGCTAAGCTAAGCTAATCGCCCCGTGGCTCTCACTTCATATTTAGCGTAAAGATATGAGAGTGGTGTTGATCTTCTTATCTACGTCGGGGCAAGAAAGTGAACAAAAGGTAACAAAACGTAAAACTCTTTAAAAGCAGGGCTGGTCGATAATCCAATATTATCTATTATTGAGTATCGTGATATCCATATCATGGTAGCAGTCAACAGATTTCTGACCCCGAGTTAGCTGTAATTAAAAACTAACATAATGAATCAATTATTGATGGTTTTTATTTACAGTTATTAAGAGTTTGGCGTCATGTACCGCATAAAAGTGAAACACATTGCATCTCTGCACCTACATCAAACATCACTGTTTCTCTGTATATATTAGCAACATCAGAACGTTTCCCATTTTCCTACCAGGTGAAGTTACCGCCGCTGTCAGCGAGACGCCCGCTGACAAAGATTGTTGAGCACCGACCGGACCGTCTCTGTGACCTACATTGTGATCTGTGACTCATCATGCTGGAGTGTATTTTCCTGTGTGTGTGTGTGTGTGTGTGTGTGTGTGTGTGTGTGTGTGTGTGTTTGCTTTAAAGTGCCATCAAGAAGCTTAAACCCACTTTGATCAGCTGTGTCTTGGGTTCACACACACAGGGCTCAGAATACATAATGAAATAGTATATTACACAAAATAAGGAATTCACACAAGGTTGAAGGTTGAGAGACAAAATAGTACTAAATTAATTTACTCAATTTACTCCTACATTAATTGAGAATTTCATTCAGTAGCAAGTTTTCTGGGTGGCAATAATGCAACATAATAGGTGCAAACACAACCCACAATTCCTTTTGGCCCAGCATGCACTGAAACCAGCATGTGGACCAAGCCAGTCAGGATGTAAACATTATGGTCTCCTATTATTCAGCATCCAGCATTTCGTCAGGCTATGTCACGTTGGTTCACCCCCCTGCAGTGTGTCCTCAGACCGCACTGACTCTGAGGAAAATCACTGTCACTTACGCACGCACGCACGCGCGCACACACACACACACACACACACACACACACACGAGCTGCTGCAGATACCAAAACAGAGGATGTATGGTGGGGGGGTGGAGGTTGAGGGAGCGGTGAAAGAGATTGTGTTGTGATCAATAACCACCTTCAAGGAGCACAGCATTGTTTTCTGTATGCTGCTGCCCAGAATAGGCCGAATCGATCATGGATACAAGAAAATACAGTGTAATGCAGTTATTGTTATTTTTGTAGGCTAATGGCTGTATAATTTAGCGAGTCAGATGCGGGTTAGTCAGGGTGCAGGTGAGGATAGATGAAGCGTAAATCCGGGTTTATTTCGCTACTCACCCTTCAATTGGTTCCCATATGGAGGCTGTGGAGTCCGCACTGTCAGTCCAAGCTGCCGGTGAACACACGGGATGGTCTGAGAGCATACTAAGGCCAGGTGAGTTGGGAGAAACGCCTGATCTCCTGTGAATAGCCTCCGTGCAACCTTGTGACGGTGGATGTGGCGCCGAGCATCCTGCAGACTCCTCCGGCTCTGCGTCCTATTGTCTCCGCATCGCTCTGTCCTCTAGGATGGGAGGAGAGGAGAGGAGAGGAGAGGAGAGGGGGATCGCAGCAGAGGAGGCGAGGAGAAGGGAGAAAAGCCCTCCCCCCCTCTCCGCTCTCGCCAATCGCAGCGCTGCTCCGCCGGTAGCCGCCGCTGCTCGCTGTCTCCGTACAGACTATGCTGCATTCGGGGGCAGCCGGAAATATTCAAGAGATGCTGGGGTTTCAGTTCATTAAATGCTACACTACTATATGTCTTCATGTCCTGCCATTATCAACCACAAACTGTGTAATAGTCAGTCTGTGACTAGATTTCTGGGGACAACGTTCACCAGATTTGAAATTAATTTCAGTTCACTACTTCCCGACTAGGCTTACATGTAGGCCTAATTAAACTAGTTTATCTACATTTTACAGTAGCTTGCTTGTAGTTCTACAACATTCATATTTGTATAGTGCTTTAAGTAGTTAGATTGCCATTTTTGTGTAGGTAACTACAAACACTTTTGGGCCATGAAAGGAAAGGAATGATTTTTTATTCGTATCATATCATACCATTGCTTCTCTACTGTTGAACCCCCGGTTAAAATTAGACATTACTTACGTGAAGTAAGCTACCTGCGTTTGTTCCATAAAGTAAAATAATACAATAATCGGTGTTTACTTTTAACTGGGCACTCTTATACTTTGTCACATTACTTTCTGCTTTGCTACCACAATAATTACTAAGGCCAATAGAGGGCGCCGTCACTATTAATGTTAAGGTGAGTCATCTGCTTTAACAAACGACCTATGGGAGCGTTTTCAGGAAAGGTTTCTTTTGTATGGCTGTAGAAAAGATGTACTTCATAATCTACTGTTCACCTTTGATGCAGTGGACGTAGGTTCGACACCAACCTGTGGCCCTTTGCTGCATGTCATTCCCCTCTCTCTCTCCCCTTTCATGTATTCAGCTGTCCTTTACAAATAAAGGCCTAAAATGCCCCAAAAAATAATCTTAAAAAAAGAAGAAAAAAATAAATAAAGGTTTCCAACCTCAATGCTAGCTGCCTGCTGAAATAAAGGTTAGATAAAAACCAATACAGTTTTGTTAATAATCAAATTAAATCTGGTGCATACCTTTCCAGAACCTTTAAATACACAAGGTTTCATTTTGGTTTCAATCCAAAATCACTTCTTGACTCTTATGACTTCAGAGCTCTGAAGCTGGAGTTTACAAGCAGTAACTGCATGCCTGAATGTCCCATATCTAATATAGTTGTTTTTTTTTTGGGGGGTGAAAAATCAAATATTATCTGGTTCTGTCTCATGACCGTGACAAAACATTGGTACAATATTCAACTCTGTGGTCCACAACACTGCAGCAAGTTGTGACAGTGATATCTTTGTTCATTTTCTCTATTGAGACATTATATTTTACTAGTCCTATGTAGGATACTGCACTGCTTTTCATGAGCTTGACACTTAACCTTTGTCCTGATCAGACATATGCTGCAATTGGCTTATTTAGTACTATTTTGTCTCTCAGTGGCGCATTACCCTTGACTGATTCTTTGTAGAAAACAGCCCTCTGGTTACCAAGAGGTTGCATCACAGGATGAAAATAGGGAGGTGCTGTCCCCAGAGGCTTTTTCTGATCTCTCCACCAACATCATCACATGGGTAATAAGTGTCCTGTTTTGCAAGGATTACCGTTCTACAGCAAGTACATAGACTGTGGCTCCAATAGTGTGGTTCACTTACCACTGGAGGCCAGAAAAATAAGAAGCAAGAAATTTGATTATGGATTACTTTCTCTGCATTGTTACCACTCCACATAGTCTGTATATTTTTTCCTTATTTCAGATTTGGTCAGTTTCTATTGTTCTTGACCTGGACAGGACGTCAGATGGACTTTTCTTGTAAGGGTCATAATTGTATCAATGGAGCCTTGCAAGTGGTTAAAGACAAGTTGCTATGTGAGCATTATATAGATGTGTGTCACTATCAAAAGTACAGCTTGTTTACTGTGACAGTGTAATTACCAGGGATGGGAGCCGGTGGTGGAACTGTCCAGTCAGCTCTGCTTCCATTTTATTTAACTTAACCCTCATCTATTATCACTTCATCAGTCAGTGAGGTTAAGGTGACAAAATCCCTTATTACTAATAATGCCTAGAATGGTCTGTAAGCTTATTTAATGAATAAAAACCATGAGTCAAACTCATTCACAGTCATTCAGCTGACAGAAAAAGTATTTTATTCAAAAGGAATGCTAGAGAAAAGGTTAAGGTAGGGGGAATAAAAAAATAAAAACATTCAGTTTGTCCACTGACCACTAAAAACCAATACAATTGTACAAATACCAGAAAACACACAGCTGTGTGTAGCTATAAAATTACCTCCGACATGAAAATGGAAAAGGAATGTGCATTTTTTTCTCATTAGCAGGCAAAATAACTCTAGTATCATAGGCACATTAAAAAACAACTAAAATCAGTGTAGTTAGGATGTACTTAAAAGGCATGAGATGCTTTTAGAATACACATGTAAGCCTGTCATTGTGGTGTGAGTTACTACAGTGCAAAAATCTCCACAAACTTACAAAGGACTTATACAAACAGATAAAGTGCCAGGTTTTTGGTGTGGAGATGCTGCGCAAGGTTCTTAATGCGACACAGGCGGACGTTCTGGGCATCTCCTGTGCTGTACACTCGGAATATGTGATAGCGCTCCTTCTCTTTCAGTGCAAAGTCCAGCTCGTTGGCAGAGAGTTGGATGAATGACTTCTCTTTCTTTATAGTTGACTTCACTTCCACATACACCACCGTCGGCCCTCCTGCAGGTCCAAAAGTGAGCTTAAAGTCGTAGGGCTGGCCGCTCTCTCCGCTCTGGTTGCACCACAGGATGTCTGTGGGTCGTCTGGGGTCGCCACCGTCCCTCCAGTGGCACAGGAAAGTGTTGACCAGCTGCTCCCCCCACTCACCGATCGCTGACATATCCATCTGGTCATCTGAGAACACCACCTACGCAAGCATAGTACAATTTAGAAAATCCTGCCAACACTCAACCTCTGAGAAACCATCACATGTGGCTAATGTACTGACGGTGGTAGGTCTCTGGCAGGTGAGCTCCATGTCCTCCAGAGTGGCATGTGGAGGTTGGACTTTGTTCCAGAGAGGGAAGTGCAGGCTCAGGGGAGGACGCTCAGTCTCCGCAGCCCCCTGAAACATACTGGGAAGCACCACAGCCTCAGGGATGACGCTGACAGAGAGACAAAGCATCAGTTTAGAGAAGAAAAGAAGGTAGTGGGATTTGGGATTATGTATTGAGCAACAGTAAAAGTCAACATTAGTAAATGTTTCAGATTGTTCTGGGTGAGGAGAAGAAGCTTACAGGCTGTTTGGAGCGGCTTGTTCGCGGGCTGTCTCAGCAGGATGTGCATCTGGAGGACTCCGTGTTGGTGCGACGGCTGTGAGGCTTCCCTCTCCATTCTCAGCTCTGTCAGACATTGTAGTCTCACTCTGTTGACTGCACTCTGTCAGTGACAGACAAGACCATATAGAAGAATTTAACAAAGGATTTTCTGTATGAATTAAGCCACTACGTGCAGATTTGTTTAGTGTGATTATAGCATCCTTCTTTCATCTTCATATATTACTAACCACAAAATGTAACAAGCAATAGCTATTATTTCTATATTAACCAGTTCTGTGATATATGCTGGGTGACCAACTTTCTAATATGTAAAATGTATGGAGCAAAAACACCTTTCCATGCAGTAATTTATATTTTTGGCCACTTTGATGAGTTTGAGGGCCAGAAAACCAATACAATCAGCTAAAAGAGGCTAAAGCGATAGCTGAGATGAACTGCATAGTTGGTGGTAATTCTCTGTGGGTTTATCACTCAGACATGTGACAAAGGCAAAGGTCCAGAAAGCAGTACAATATAGGATGCTTTTGCATCCACCTATGCCACGCACAAAATAAGGCTCCAGCAGTGAGCTGCGCTGCTTTGACCCCCTAATTACAGGATTTTCCAAGTAACTCTAAACTAGTATGAACATGGGCAGTAGAAGACAGAAGTGTGTTGAATGTGTAACCTGGAGGCCGTGGTGAGGGGTTAGGTTGGCCTGGAGAGCTGGGGACTCTCTGAAGGCCAGACTGATCTGTAGGTCTGCTGCTGCTGCTGCTCCTGAGTGGCTGGTTTCCGTCGTAGCTGCTGCTGCTGCTGGGGCTTTGGGGGATGACATGGCTGCTTCCTCTGGCAGCGGCGTCCTTTTCTTGTTCTCTGTCCTTAGGCCCAGCTGGAGGTGGCCACATCTTCATGACTGCTTCGACCACACCGCCATCTGCCTGACCTGTTGGTACATAAACGTTGTGGAAAATGAACAATGTAGTTTCCCAGTTGTGAAGAAATTACCATGCTGAAACAACCATTTTCTTCTCAATGTACCTGTGCGACTGACTCCAGTATTGAGCATAGATGCTCGAGGAGGCCAGCAAACCAGCGTCTGTTCCCCATCCTCTTGAGCGGAGCGAGAAGGCTCCTCTGGGGAGCTGATGGAGGAGTAACTCCTTGATAGCACTGACATACAACATTTTCAAGGAGTTAAAACCAAAGCAGAAAAAGAAAAGATTGGATACAAGTTGCAAAGCACGATTCCTGGTTCAGTGCTGCTATGCCATAACAGATCTGTAATGAAAATTGTCTTTTGATCATATTAATCCCTGTATGTGTGAGACAAAGTGAGTGTATGTGTGTGCTCTTTGCTGCAGTGAGGGATCTGCTCCTCACGCTCTTTGAGCCCTGGCAACAGCTGCTCTTTTATGTCACCACACGCAACAGTGAACAAATTTGAATTAGCATATGTGAGAAACGCACCAGTTATCTATGTATGTGCATGTGTGTCTGTGCGTTTAAAGTGTTAACGGGTTTCTGCAAGGCTGAGACTGAGAAAAAACACTTTGAATGTTATACAATGATAATGGAAATCGGGGCAAGTGTCACGGAGAGAATTGGAGAAACTGCAGATGTAAGATATCACTAACACAGACTGAGAGAAAACAGCAGTGTTGTTGGAATTCATCTCATGCTCCAGTTCTAGCACTGCTACATGCTGATGCTCCGCATCAAACTGTGATTCTTTCACACATTTACAGATGCGCATTTTCCAGTCTATTTTCCTAACATTGTTTATACTTTAACAGCAGTCAAGGACATGTTAATGAAGATGGTGCAACGCCATCAAAATAATAACAGCCTGATAGTTATTCATTATTAATACTGATGGACATTTCTGCTTCTGATTCCTACTGAAGAATATTTAACAATTCCCAAATACAGTTACATTTTTTTATTCAACACTTTCCTAAGACAGCTTGGCACTGTAGTCTTTTAGATGGTTTGTACAAGTATTGTGTGTGTCCAAAGTCTGATAAATCTTATTCCTCCATTGTTGATTTTCCTTCATTATTATGAACACACACACACACACGTTCAATTCCCACTGCGATACATCAACCAATGGAGAGCATTGAAGATTCATGCCTTCAGAAGAAACAAACGGACGGGGTACAGAGGTCGCAAAGTAGAGAGATGGACAAACCTGTTTTTTTTGTTAATAAGAGGAAAAATATAGAATATTGCCTAGGGTTGGGTATCTTTTTTTTTCCTTTTCCTCGATACCGGTGCTAAAAGGATACTTTTAAAATGGTGCCGGTGCCTAAATGGTGCCTGGACCGATACTTAACCCTTGTGTTAACGAGGGTTAATACAGCACCTTAGTTTGTTTGTACAGCATTTTGGTCAGCTTAAACGGTGTTTAAATGTGCTCTATAAACAAACTTTACTTACTTACTTTACAAGAGACAGGGTTTAGATAGCAATTCTCAACAAAATAAATGTAAGTACATAACCCTTGGGTGACCCGAAGGACCACACAAGGGTTAAAAAAAATCAAAAAATCAAATAAAAGTTAATAAAAATAAGAGCACAAAATGGCCCAAAAAAAGGCTATATGGTCAAAATTAAATGAATTATTAATAATGTAACAACTTATTTCACCAGTAAATTGCTGTTAAACGACAAAAACAACCACCAAATGGGAAAAGGGTATTTTACAGTAACTATGAGACTCGCACCGTCTGTGTTGTAACACAGCAGCAACAGACGGTTATGTCCCGGTGTTGGAATCCTCGACAGTGAAATACAGACACACTTTACACAGTTTAACGTTAGCTGTCAGCATTTTAACTGCGTTTAATCCAGCTACTAGCTAACGGTAGGCTAACGTTACCTGCTGCCAAGTGTAACATTAACTAGCAGCGATGCTTCTGTTGTCGTGCTGCTATTCCGTCCGGTAGGTACCGGTTGTTTAGATGCCTTATAAGCAACGGGTTTCGGTACCCAACCCTAATAACACCTGACCTTTCCTTTAACTGGTTTTGTGGGTACGACTATGTAACTATTGCAGAAAAGTGGTAATTGCAGGATAATCAGTGAATTACAGTACAAGCACAATATTCCTTAATTTTTTTTGATTCGCTGAAGTCATTTTAAAAGAAAGACATTTTCATAACAGGTTTTCTAGTGAGCCACAGTTTTAGCTTCTTCTTTTGTCTTAAAACCACTCAATTGTGGACTACTAGTGTGACACTGTATTTTGACAGTGTTTTTTAAGGCTTAAGAATTCAACTTGTTATTTTTAATAAAATAGTTCTAATTCTTTTGTCAAAAGTTTCGTCGTCTTGCTGTAAGTGCAGCGATGGCTAACTTCTAGGAACTTTGTGTATGTGCCCTCCTTACCTCTCTCTAGGTTAATCTCTGGTTTGGGGGGCTCTGGGACCTCCCACAGCTCCTCCTGACTGGGCAGCTCTCTGATGTCCTCCTTGCCTAAGAATCTCTTTAGAGATCCTTGGTCCTGCACACACAAACAGAGTTAATGACTGTGGTGACAGTATGCAATATCGAAGATTGATATAGGATAAAACTTTTTTTTAAATATTATATTAAAGACATTCTTAATGCCTTCCGAGAATAGTAAACTTTTACTATTGAGTCTTTAAAACATCACATTTTGATAATGAATTTAAGTACTACATACAGAAACTGAGGATTGACATGCTAGTCAGGATTTACAAAAAGAACTTCTGAAGCCAGAGTAGATTTTGGGTTTCTCTTTTCAGATTCTAATGCTAGAGTAAGGGCCGATGTTCCCAACCTTGAATCTAGAGAAGCAGATCTGTATTAGCCTCTCCTGTCTGCATTGGACTCCTGTGTATTAAATGGATGTGCTTTTCAGTCAAATATTTTATCAAATTTTATTTACTTTGTCAAATCCAGACATAGCACCTAACATCGGCGGAGCAGGGGGGTGGCTAATTGGCCTTAAGCCCCGAATGTTTTGTCAAAAGCCCCGAATCTTTTAGGTTGTTTAAAATAACTTCAACTTTGTTTCATTTCCTCTCTCAGTCTTTGTGACTGGAGCGGCAAAAAATGAAACAAAAGCTCTATTACCGTGCGTGGTGGCGGACGGTAATGAATCACGCATCACGCAGCTTGTTTGCCAACTGCCAATAAAAAATAACAAAAAAGAATATAAATCTTCTTCTTCGTCGTTAACTTGTCATCAGGGGCTGGCGGGCTGTTGTCATGCATCGGTGTCGCGAGCTTACTGCCTAACCGGCTTAAGTTATGGATATAACAACGTTTTTTTATAGTACGGAACAGGAACACTAGTAACCATAGTAACAGACCTCACCGGCCGGAGAGTGATTCAGAAGCAGCGTCAGACGAACCGCGGACAAGTGGTGCAGGTTTGTGAATCCGCTGTTGTAACACTTGAGTTAAGGGACTGCAGGCTCTCAAGTGTCACGAATTAAGCGTGACAGTCACTCATTTCGGTCTTTTGTCACGCACTCCCGCCACACATTGTATTTCTCACGTGGAAAAACTATTTATAATAAATTGAATATGCCGCAGCGCCCAAAATGTCTCTGGCGCGCCGCTCTCACTATGGAACTGGCAGGAATCAAGCGCGTCTCCCCTGGAGTTGTTAGTCGAGCCTGCCACTTTTCATCCAATCAAAAAAAAGATTGATTATTAGCTACACAATAGCTAATAAGATTTAACGCAACAACCAATGAAAAAAAGCAAGCGTATAGACACTTCCCTAAATATTCGCTCATTCAGAGACCAGAGACCCAAACTGGGCTCTGTGTCAGTCAGACGGTCTGAGATCTACCGTATCAGCAGAGCAATCACGTAAAGCACAGCAGATCATGGTGCAGGTAGATTATTTTCTGAAATATATCTATAACTTTATTTTTCTCAAAATATCACGACTCCTCCAAAACTCAGATAACACAGATATATTTTGAATGTGCACAAAGTTTTGGACATGAGCAGAAATCTTGCTCAAACAAATCCGTGACGGAATTTATGTTTATGTTTTGATCTGTATGTTGTTATCAACGGCCCAGTTTGACAGGCAGGCCAGGTTGCCAGATATACATGTAAAAACGTAAACCCAGCGCGCTACAGCTGTAACGGTAGTACAGCCATGAAAGCAGCAAACAAACGAACAGGATCAACGGAGATAGATTCTACATGACATAAAAAAAGAAAACTGCATGTTTCTAACAGTTGCGTGACCAGAGACGTAACAACCCCCTGGTAAATATTGGAGATGTATTTGAAAGATGGAGACAGCTTAGAGCCCAAAAGGACGCAGAGTTGTCTTATTTTCTCCTGAACAGGTAAGCATTAGCTTCAGGCTAATTTATCACAGCTACTAGGGAAGGGCATTTTTTGTCATTTCAACATTTGTGTACTCACATTGAATTATATAGCTAGAGTACCCGAGTTGGTTACTCGCAAAAACAATTGAGACATAGCCAGTAGGGGTGGGAATCACCAGAGGCCTCGCGATACGATATCATCCCGATACTTATGTCACGATACGATATTATTGCGATTTTAAACATATTGCAATATTCTGCGATATTGCAATGTATTACCTTTTTTCCAACTTCAAATTTTTCCCAATTTCAAATGATGTACCGAAAGGCCAATTTTGTCAACATCTGCTATATCTTAAAAGATACATTTCTCTGTTTGTTCATCTCACTTCAATTTTATTGCTGCAAAATGTGATTGTCAAGCAGACAAACTGACCAACACATATGTCATAAAAGATCGATACTTGGTGTCTGTGTATCGATACAGTATTGCCACGAAAAATATCGCGATACTATGCTGTATCGATTTTTTCCCCCACCCCTAATAGCCAGTAAAGTGATCCCGACTGGTCCTGGCTAATGCCGCCATGCTAACCCTGCTAACTGTTAACGTTACCGGGAGGACCAGGCAAGCAGCCCATGGCTGTTTACAGCGTGTAGCCTCTTCAGCGGCTGGAGCCGACAACGGTGAGTTATTTTAAGCCACGAGAGGGGGGCTGTAAATCGGAAAGAGGGGACTGTGAGATGCAGTGTGTTTAGCGATTGTTGCCGTAATTCCAAGCCAATGAAGTGTGTTCCGTCGGCAAGGTAGTGGTATTTTTAGCGTTTCGTATTGTAATTCTAAGCCAAGGAAGTGTGCCTGACTGGCGTGTGGAGAGGACAGTGAGGTTGTTGTGTTTTTAGCGGTTCATACTGTAATTTTAAGCCGAAAAAGTGTGTCTGTCAGTTGGTTACAGAGTGAGCTCCGCGTGAGCATGGGCTTTTATGACTTATCAATATAGCCAGCAGCTAACGTTAGCTACTCCGCTGTGCTGTGGAGTAATGTCCGGCTATATGAGACTAGCATCTAATGTTAGCTACTCCGCTGTGCTGTGGAGTAATGTCTGGCTATGTGAGAAAAGCGTCTAGCAACATTGTTGTGAATGCTGCTGTCTCAGCCTGGCAACCTCCGTGAACTTCGAGTCTGGGCAGGAGGGGGCGGGGGAGACGACTCTCCAGTATTTTGAATTGGTAGTGCAGTAACTATTTTAACCGCTAGCTGCCAGTATTACACACAATATTACATATTGCACCTTTAACTCTGACTTTGCAGTCTCTACTGCTGCACTGCTCTACAGAGATGAGAGCAAGTTGCCATGTTATATAAACGCGATTCCTTACAGGGAAATAGCCTACAGGTTCTAGCTACAGTCAGCTCTGTGGTGGTAGCAGAAAAGAGAATGATTGGATGAAAAACTGTAAGTGAGCAAAGACCTAAGATTAGTGATCATTGTTTTAAGGGACCATATTCACTATATATATATATATATATATATATATATATATATATATATATGTATGTATGTATGTATATATATATATATATATATATATATATATATATATATATATATATATAAAGGGTGTGACGAGATCTCGATTTTTACGAGATCTCGCGAATTAAATAAATGACGAGATTTCTCGTCGAGGTGAAAAAGTTGTCTCGTAAGGCGATGTGATCGCCTATTACTATTGAAGATCCCCCTGCCACTTTTAAATCATTTGTGTGGCAACATTTTGGTTTTCCTGCGGAAATAATAAACGGCGAAAGAGTGACAGACAAGACGAACGCAATATGTAAACATTGTAAAAAAAAAAAATGCCGTATACCGCCGCTAACACGAGCACTATGCAAAAACACTTACAGCACCACCACAGCTCTCTACTAACTACTGCACCCACGACGAAAACATTAAAAGGGCAAACAACTCTAAAAGCCTTTGCATCTCTGCCACCAGTAAGTGCAAGAGCCACGGCAATAACGAGGGACATAGGCGTTTTCATTGCAGCTCATATGAGGCCATTTTCTGTGGTGGAAAATGTCGGATTTTGGCGACTCCTCCACACACTGAAAACGCAGGTCGCCATCCCATCACGCCGCATTTAACTCGCACTGTAGTCCCAAACCTCTACAAAGAAGCCAAGGTCAGTTGAATAAAAAAACTATTTTCCATTCATATATTTCATCATTGAGGATTTTTTTTTAAATCTCGTCTCGTCTCGTTCTCGTGAACCCAATCTCGTGATGTGTCTCGTCTCGTGGAGTAAGCGTCTCGTCACACCCCTAATATATATATATATATATATATATATATATATATATATATATATATATATATATATATATATATATACATATATACACACACACACACACCGTATATATACAGTGGTGTGAAAAAGTGTTGCCCCTTCCTCATTTCCTGTTCCTTTGCATGTTTGTCACACTTAAGTGTTTGAACATCAAACCAATTTAAACAATAGTCAAGGACAACACAAGTAAACACAAAATGCAATTTGTAAATGAAGGTGTTTATCATTAAAGGAGAAAAAAATCCAAACCATCATGGCCCTGTGTGAAAAAGTGATTGCCCCCTAAACCTAATAACTGGTTGGGCCACCCTTAGCAGCAACAACTGCAACCAAGCGTTTGCGATAACGTGCAATGAGGCTTTTAAGCGTCCTGGAGGAATTTTTGCCCCTCATCTTTGCAGAATTGTCCTAATTCAGTTACATTAGAGGGTTTCGAGCATGAACGGCCTTTTTAAGGTCATACCACAACATCTCAATAGGATTCAGGTCAGGACTTTGGCTAGGCCACTCCAAAGTCTTCATTTTGTTTTTCTTCAGCCATTCGGTGGTGGACTTGCTGGTGTGTTTAGGATCATTGTCCTGCTGCAGAACCCAAGTTCGTTTCAGCTTGAACACGAACAGATGGTGGGACATTCTCCTTCAGGATCTCTTGGTAGACAGCAGAATTCATAGTTCCTTTTATCACGGCAAGTCTTCCAGGTCCTGAAGCAGCAAAACAGCCCCAGACCATCACACTGCCACCACCATATTTTACAGTTGGTATAATGTTCTTTTTATGAAATGCAGTGTTCCTTCTACGCCAGATATACTTGGACACACCTTCCAAAGAGTTCCACTTTTGTCTCATCGGTCCACAGAATGTTGTCCCAAAAGTCTTGGGGATCATCAAGATGTGTTCTGGAGAAATTGAGACGAGCTTTGATGTTCTTTTTGCTCAGCAGTGGTTTTCTCCTTGGAACTCTGCCATGCAGGCCATTTTTGCCCAGTCTTTTCCTGATGGTGGAGGCATGAACGCTGACCTTAACTGAGGCAAGTGAGGCCTGCAGTTCTTTGGACGTTGTTGTGGGGTCTTTTGACCTCTTGATGAGTCGTCGCTGCGCTCTTGGGGTAATTTTGGGCGGCCGGCCACTCCTGGGAAGGTTCACCACTGTTCCATGTCTTCGCCATTTTGGATAATGGCTCTCACTGTGGTTCGCTGGATTCCCAAAGCTTTGGAAATGGCTTTATAACCCTTTCAGACTGATAGATCTCAATTACTTTCTTTCTCAATTGTTCCTGAATTTCTTTGGGTCTCGGCATGATGTGTAGCTTTTAAGGATCTTCTGGTGGACCTTACTGTGTCAAGCAGCTCCTATTTAAGTGATGCCTTGATTGTGAACAGGTGTGGCAATAATCAGGCCTGGGTGTGGCTAGAGAAATTGAACTCAGGTGTGGACAACCACAGTTATAGTATGTTTTAACAAGGGGGGCAATCACTTTTTCACACAGGGCCATGATGGTTTGGATTTTTTTTCTCCTTTAATAATAAACACCTTCATTTACAAATTGCATTTTGTGTTTACTTGTGTTGTCCTTGACTTTTGTTTAAATTGGTTTGATGTTCCGAAACACTTAAGTGTGACACACATGCAAAGGAACAGGAAATGAGGAAGGGGGCAAACACTTTTTCACACCACTGTATATCACTTACACTGAGAGAGGTTATCAGGCCGCTCAGGAAATGATTCAGCTCTTTTCTGTGGCTGCTCTCTGTACAGAACAGTTTCACCAGCTCCCTGAAACACACGCATACAGACAATCAGGATCACAAGATATAGCAAGATAAATTGTGTGGACATACAGATTCAAACGCACACATAATATATAGAGAAGTGAGAATCAAAATTGTCAATCAGGATTTCCCTTGTTTTGTCAAATATATTTTAGTAATTATTAACTGTCATAGAGGAGTAAAGAAACCAGAAAATATTCACATTTAAGAAGCTGGAATCAAAACAAATTTTACTTTACTTTAATTACTTAATTACTTTAATTACTAATTACTTTAATTACTAATTATCAAAAAAGTTGGCAATTTATTTAATAATTAGCTTCATTTAATATAAAAATTAGTTATCAATTAATTGATTATTATTTGCAACTCCAAACCATATAAGTTATAAGAGTATTATAATGCATAATTGAAGAAATTGAAGGATTAAATTTCACTGACATAGTTTTGTTTTGATTTCACATGACAATAAAACATTTATTGATTGGTTGATTGACTGATAAGACTAGGTACCATTAAAAACTTTGTCTCTCCTTACAACTAATCCTTACAAATAGCTCAGGCTATCTGACAATACAAGCTATTACAAATTTTATGCAAAGTAACATAAGACCTGGGACTCAAAGTCAGCAGCTAATGAATAAGTTAGAACAACCTGCAAATACACAGAATCTCTATTGCATCCATCCGAATTCTTTAGATGCTAAAACTTGTTTCCCGTTTACTTTATACAGTGGGGGAAATAAGTATTTGACCCCTTGCTGATTTTGCAGGTTTGCCCACTTACAAAGAATGCAAAAATCTTATTATAATTTATTATAATATTATAAATAATAATATTATTATAATTTTAATCATATGTACATTCTAACAGTGAAAGACAGAATCCCAAAGAAAATTCCAGAAAATCACATCATATAAATTTATTAAAATTGATAACCATCTGATGAGGAAAAACAAGTATTTGACCCCCTGGACAAACAGCATGTTAATATTTTGTAGAAAAGCCATTATTGGCCAGCACAGATGTCAAACGGTTTTTATAGTTGGTGACAAGGTTTGTGCACATTTCGGCAGGGATGTTGGCCCACTCCTCCCTGCAGACAGCCTCCAAATCATTCAGGTTCCGAGGTTGTCGCCTGGCAACTCGAATTTTAAGCTCCCTCCAAAGATTTTCAATCGGATTCAGGTCTGGAGACTGGCTAGGCCACTCCAGAACCTTGATGTGCTTCTTCTTCAGCCACTCTTTTGTTGCTTTGGCGGTGTGCTTAGGGTCGTTGTCGTGCTGAAACACCCATCCTCGACCCATCTTCAGCTCTCTCACTGAGGGAAGGAGATGTCGGTCCAGAATTCCACGATACATGGCCCCGTCCATCCTCCCCTCAATACGATGGAGTTGTCCCGTCCCCTTGGCTGAAAAGCACCCCCAAAGCATGATGTTGCCACCACCATGCTTGACGGTGGAGATGGTGTTCTTTGGGTTGTACTCGGTGTTCTTTGCCCTCCAAACACGACGAGTTGAGTTGAGGCAAAAAGTTCTATTTTGGTCTCATCTGACCACATCACCTTCTTCCAGGCCTCTTCTGAGTCGTCCAGGTGGTGAATGGCGAACTTCATGCGGGCCTGTACATGTCTCTTCTTGAGCAGGGGGACCTTGCGTGCGCTGCAGGATTTCAATCCATGACGGGCGTAGTGTGTTACCAACCGTTTTTTTGTAACTGTGGTCCCAGCTGCCTTCAGTTGATTCATCAGATCCCCCTTGTGGTTTTGGGATGATTCCTCACCGTTCGCATGATCAGGGACACCCCACGAGGCAAGATCTTGTGTGGAGGCCCAGACCAAGGGAGGTTGGCGGTGGTGTGGTGCTTCTTCCATTTCGTGATAACTGCACCGACAGTTGATCTTTTTCTCTCCAAGTTGCTTTCCGATTCTCTTGTAGCCCATCCCAGCCTTGTGCAGATCAACAATCTTATCCCTGATGTCCGTAGAAAGCTCTTTGGTCTTGCCCATGGTGGTGATGTTGGATGCTGGTTGTTTGGGTGTTTACAGGTGTCTTTTATACAGGTAACGAGGTGAGGCAGGTGTATTTGATGTAGATAATTGGTTCGGATTGGGGCTGTGTCTTAAAGAAAGACTAACTGGCTTGTAGGAGCCAGAATACTTGCTGTTTGTCCAGGGGGTCAAATACTTGTTTTTCCTCATCAGATGGTTATCAATTTTAATAAATTCATATGATGTGATTTTCTGGAATTTTCTTTGGGATTCTGTCTTTCACTGTTAGAATGTACATATGATTAAAATTGTAGATTTTTGCATTCTTTGTAAGTGGGCAAACCTGCAAAATCAGCAAGGGGTCAAATACTTATTTCCCCCACTGTATGCAATCATATTCAACTACCTTGAACATACATTTTTAAGCACTGCCGTAAACACCCAACTGCTCTAACCGAGTTCTCAGGTAGGAATGTGTTAAAGCATTGTGGGAAAAGGTGCGTCTTCTCCGTGAACTTTTCTTGATTTAATGGAGGTTAAAAAAGATGAAGATGATGTTCTTGTTGTTTGACCAACACCTGTAGGTATTAGGGCTGAACCTGAATATTCAGATATTCGTTTTAAATCTTTTTTTCTCTTGAAACTGTAGAATTACATAATTCTTAAAAATAGCTGCCTTTAATTTTAGGGTTTGAGTCTTTATTTGGTTTTGCTGTCATTTACAGCCGTGGCTCGCTCTTCTCCTTGGATCTCTGTGTTTCACAGAGATCACACACACAAACAATTGGTGTGGTGCAGAGAGAAAGGTGCAGTCACAACTCTGGAGTCGGCTAACTTGTTGCTCTCGCTACCAATATTAGCTGCTCTGTTTCATTCAAAAATGTTAGGTTGAAAAGAGCATGCATGCAGGCTAAAGTTCACCTTGGTGTTCTGTCTTGATTAAGATAGGAGCAGAGGAAAAGTCCTGCTAGCCGCTAGGCTAATTTATGCCGTGTGAACATTGGAACGCAGTGCTATGCCATCCAAAAACCATCCATAAACCGAGACATGTCTGGTTGAGTCGAGTTATAGCCAAGCGGTCCTATGTGTACAAGTCTGTATGGTTCTACTTCAGCATTCTGGTGTAATTATCAGGCAATTTAATGAAGGTAAATGAACAATTATGTGTAAAAAAAAAGGTATTCGGGACATCTCTAGTGGACTATCCATCACACACAAACCTGCAGACGTCGAGCTTGGCCGAGAGGTGATCTTTCTGGATGTAGAGATCCTTCTCGCCGTTTAGCAGACAAATAACATCCTGCACCTCCACCACCTCATCCTCAATGTCAGCAACATCCAGCTGATAGCGAATGTACAGCTTACCCACCTGCAAACAAGTATGTAGAAAAGAGAAAGTTCCTGCTGTTGATAGGGGCTCAATGATAAATATATGTCCTTTAGATGGGTATGATTATTGGAGATTCTCCCATACGCAGTCCAATTATATGTATTTAGTAAACCAACCAAAAGGGAACTACCTCAAGGTTTTAAACTACTCTAAACTAACTAGGTGTGACTTTCTGACCTGTGCGAAGTTCAGTCGCTTGATTTTCTCTCTAATGTTGTTGTCAATCAGTTCTGAATAGACTTCAGCCAGCTCGTCGTGGTGGTACAGGAACCTCTGGATGTAGGGTATCACAGAGTGCACCATGGCCTGCATGGCCGGACAGGGTCTGAGGTTCTCAGTCTGAGGTTCAGTCTTGACACACTGGGACAGCTGACGGATCCCACAGATCTCCAGAAACAAAGATCGGTCCATCTCGTTGAAGGCAAGTACGGTGTTAACTCGTTCCCCCGGCACTGTCGGAACTGGCAGGCAAACGTACAACAAAATTCAGAATCTCCATTTCAACCTGGGTGTAGTTATGGGCATAATTCCTACTGGGTATGGTGAAAAGTAGTAAAGTATAAATCTAACATTGATAAGTATATGTAAAAAAAAAAAATACAGCGTACCAAACTTCCCAGTCCTGTTCTTGGGAGCAGTCTTTTTCTCTGCTGGTGGCAGGTTGAGCAGACAGATCTGTTTGTGTGGTTTAAAGATCTTTTCCAACTCCTTGTTGTCAGCAATCATGGGTTTGCGTGCCAGACTCACCCATCTGTTATCCTTGGTGGGGAAGACCCCCTTATTAGACACCATACCTGGACATAAGGAAAAAGGACAGCCTGGGTCAGTTGAAGATTGATTGATTTACTGCTCCTTGATCATTGAAGGTGGCCTGACTAGTTTTCTTGTAAACAAACAAAGTTATGTTTACATTCAGTGTTTCTTACCAAAACACAGTGTGTGTATCCTTGTCACTGACAAGCATGTATTTATTTCCCAATGTTGAAAATATGTTACATCCATGTTTAGCAGGCTTCGTCTTTACTGCTTTTGTTGGTAAATTCATTTCTTTCTTTCTTTCATGTTGCAGCCACTTACTGTTGATGAGTGGAATAACTTAAAGCTGGCAGCAGGATGTGTATCGCGCCTTCTGCTTAGTGCTAGTAGTGCGGGTGCACTATACAAACAAAATGGGATCTACACTTAACAACACTGTAGTGCACATGATGCTCCATAATATTCTAAAGCTGTTCTTCTTAAAAATTCATTAGACTTTATCATCACAGGGGAATGATGTACAAATCAAATTGATCATTTATTTGCTGTGGGGATTGGCCTTAAATTGATCAGGTTGTACAGCCATCTTCAGGTGGTGCAACCCAACAGGAAGTCACCCTTATGTGACAAACATCCAATTTACATGACATTTACATTGTCTGGTCTACAACTGATACAGAGTAACATGATGTATGCTAAGTGCGTGCTCTCTAAGACCACATAGTGGACACAGCAAGTGATGCAGCTTCACTTCTTTTTCTTAAATAGTGTTTATTTGCGGTTGGAGGTGAATTACCGCCAGCAAGTGGACTGGAGTCGCTACACTCTCATTAATGGGCTTTCTTAGTCTCATTATGTTCCACTCGGGAGTAAAGTGCTATTGGTAATGGTTCTTCTGGTTGTAAAATTAGGCATACCGGTCTGGTGTTTGACTTAATATCAAACCGATTTGAAATTATTCTTTTTTAGACTGGCCTAATGTGTATGCATTACTCACCCTTCAAGGTGGAGCAGTAGTCCAGATTGAGATTGAACTGAGGGATGTTTTCCTGTTCACCAGATACTTGAATTTTACACTTTTGAGCTGTTGAAACAAAAATATATTATATCTAAAGTCAGGGAGCACAGGCAGGCTGTAACAAATCAAGCTAGTTAAGAAGGAAACCTAACATTTGTTGAACTCATTATCTCTTTAGATAATGAGCTGCAGACAGATAGGACATAAAAAGTAAAGCAATTTATGAGTCACTAGAATGTGAGACACGCTATGGAGCAAAAGACTGGAAATCTAAATGTCCTTACCAAGTATGGCATAGAGCACTGACACATCCTGTAGCACTTCAGCAGTTGGTATGGGGGATGATGAACAGATCAATTCCAACAAGCCAACATACTGCTTCATATTGGGACTGAGATCCACATTCAGCAGCTATACATAAGATCAGTAATCACAGATATATGCATAGTGTACATTAGTAATGGTGTAGTTTAGTCTTAAAGTTGGCTACAAACAGTAGGAATACAGTTTAATAAAACAACAGAGACAGCAGAAGAACCTGCATAGTAGCGCTGGGTACCAAATTCGATACTTTACAACAGTAACCATGAGTCAAGTCAAGTCCTACATTTTATACATGTAGGAAAATTATGTGAGTTTACTTTGGTGAAGAAAGATTTCATGCCATCCAGTGGTTTGTAGAAGGGAGCCAGGACTTTGGGCTGCTGGACAGGGCTGTCTGGTGCACGAGTCAGTGGTCTGTAGCGCTGGAAAACACCCGTTGGGTCACTCCAGCACACCTCCTTTAGGTGGTAGAAACGTCCTGAACACCACTCATTTTGCCTGGGAGCAAGGTTTAAATTGTGAAGGGACAAAATGTAGACAATAATCCGGAAAAGTATGCTGATACACCGACAACGTACCTGTCGTGTTCTATGAATACAGAAGGGGTATGCTGGAACAAATCCTTCAGGCTGCTCTGGGGACAGTTATTATACAGATAGGTGTAGACGTTGTGGATGTGCTTAACTGTGGAAGTGAAATCTGCCCCCTCTAACTCGTCCTCACGTAGTCTCTGCTCCTGGTCATCTGCTTCTGGTTTGACACACCACTTCTTCAGGTAGTTTATCAGATCATCCACTGAGATACTTTGTCTCATTCCTGAAAGAGGGAACAAGACAGTGACTCACAGATTGTCCATTATGTAACGGACTAAACATAGCCTGCAGCAAATATAAGATAACCAATAACTTGAGCTATGAACAACAGATGTACACCATAGAATACATGTTTACCAAGAGCTCTGCTAAACTCGCTGGGGTCTATGTCCACATAACAGACATGAGTCCCCAGCAGGCTGGTGACTTCAGGTGAGGTCAGGTAGACTGAGTTTGGACAGAGGTACTTTCTCTCTTGCTGTTCTCCTTCCTTGGGGCGATAGGCTGGTACCCATTCAAGAGAACGCAAGAAGTGGTAGAAGGAGGAGTTGGTGCTTTTGATCGGTTGTCCATTGCTGTCAATCACCTGAGCTGTGAGGTACTGAGAGTAGCGATGTCTGCAAAAAATAAAAATAAAAAAGGTGATTATAGATAATGTTTGGAATAGGTTAATACAAACTTTCAAACCCCTCTCAGCAAACAATGATAAAGTTTCTTTGACAAGATACATTTAATATTTGATCATATAACTTCAGAGATCCAACAACACAATGCTGCAATGTATGGCTCGCAGCCTCTTCAGTTGTAGTTTAGGCTACATTCAGACTTCAGGCCTTAATACTCAATTCTGATTGATTGCCAGATTAGATTTTTAAGACTGTTCACATTATTTTTTCAAATGTGGCCCGCATCAGACTCAAGTATAAACTGGACATGGCCTGAAAGTGACCCGCATCCACAAAAGAGTAATACAACGTCACACGCACCTTACCTAAAAGCTTATCAAACTAAACCCCTGGATGTATTGAGAGAACCACGGAGATGTAATCATTATGTCAAGCTACTAGCTACTGTATTTTGGGATAGAGACCATAATAGAGTTACATCTACGTTACAGGGTTTAAAGCATACAGCCCTTGAATGCATTATAAGATAATACGATACAATACAATACATACATACGTACAATGATGAATTATAGCCATTATATCCATTATACAGCTACAGGAACACGGGAGAACTGTCATATGAGCCTGCAGTGTGCAGTCCCCCGGGTCTGCTGCTATGCGTTCCTTATGCCTAGGTGAATAGCTCTGGATCCGGCTATTAGTGCATGTTACAACTTTTAAAACATAATGATAATGAATAAGGACTATTTAAGTGTTCGGACTGGTAAGTTGGAAAAATGTATTCGCTAATATACAGACGCATCTTCCGCCATGTAAAGTCTACGGAAACGCGTAGAATTGTGACGATGGTCACTCTAGAGCAGGGGTGTCAAACTCATTTTCCCAGAGGGCCACACTGGAAAAAGAGAATCACACCGAGGGCCAGACATGGAGAGTTTACTGACGTGCTTTTGTTACTGCATGCCACTTTTTTTTTTTTTTTACATTTTGGTAGCTTTTTTCCTCATTTTTGTTCCAACTTTTTTGTGGCTTTCTCAGACATTGGTCACCTTTTTGTAAATTTTTGGGTTTTCCAACATTTTTGTATGCTTTTTGTTGACATGGAGCCTTACAAAAGTCATCAAAAGAGTTCCTTAGCCATCATAGAATTTAGCAAATCAAGCAAAAACAATGATTTTTTTTTTTTTTTTTTTTAACAACAACCTGTTTCACAGCCTGAATATTAAACTCTTCTTCTGGGGGGAATTTCTGAGTCTCAGAGTCAGCAAATCTGCCATATTCTGCTTTGAATGTCAGGTAATTTCAGTTAAAACACTATCATGTGTTTTTGGTTTGGTGCACAACTTGGAGGGCCAAAATGTATTGTGAACCCAAATTGATATACGGGCCAGATCTAAATCTGCAAGGGGCCGGATTTGGCCTGCGGGCCTTGAGTTTGACACATGTGCTCTAGAGGGATGTCAGAGTAGCATGAATTTCGATCTTGTGACTTGGGTCACATTATTTTTTAAATCCGACCTGTAACCGATTTGGACCACATTTGAAAGTGGCCCAAATCATAACTGGAAAAGATCGGATGCCATGTGACTTGGGCTTTTCACACTGTGAGCAAAAAAATTAATAAAAATAAATAAATAAATAAATTCAGATTTGGGTTACTTTGACCTGCAGACTGAACGTAGCCTTAGTGATCTTAATGCAGCTGTATTTATATAGCATACAACAGTAGCTCACGAGATTGGTCAGAGCTAAGAGCAACTAAATCCAGATGAATTAATCCCCAGACTGATCTCTCTCGGTCAACGTTAAACCCAAACAAAGGCTGATGTGACACTGCTTTTCTCTCGAGGAGAAAATAACATTACTGTCAAAGAATGTCATCACTTGACCTGAGTAATCACTTACCGGCTACAGTAAAAATGAAGGGGATTACTACCTGACCCTGACTAACCCCAAAGCCATTAACCTAGCTGTTCTCCGGCCATTAGGTTTCCTAACACAATTCCATACACAATCCTATATATATATATAAAATAATACATTTTATTTAAAGGCGCCTTTCATGGCACTCAAGGACGCCTTACAGAATTTATAAAAACATTTCAAAAAAATCAAACCAGTACAACATCAAACATTAATCACATGAAAGCCTGCCTAAACAGATACGTTTTAAGACGAGATTTAAAAACTGAGAGACTAGAACTGTTACGAACTTCCACAGGAAGAGAGTTCCATAAGTGGGGAGCAGCATAGCCAAAAGCTCGCGACCCCATAGAAGCTGTCCTAGTGCGTGGCAGAACAAGTGTAAGTGCTTAGAGAGCGGGAAGGACTGTGAATATGAAGAAGATCTTGAAGATATGAAGGAGCCAAATTGTTAAGTGCTTTGTAAGTTAAAAGCAAAACCTACACAAAAAATCTACACGGAATTTAACCGGGAGCCAATGCAACTTCTGTAAGACAGGAGAAATGTGTTCAAAAATGCGAGTTTTGGTAATGACTCGAGCTGCTGCGTTTTGTACCAACTGTAATTTATGGAGAGATTTTGAAGGAAGCTCATAAAACAAAGCATTACAGTAGTCGATTCGTGATGTTACAAGAGCATGCACCAGCGTAGCAGTGCTCTTGAGTGAAAGTACAGGACACAATAAATATATATATTTTATATATATATATATATATATATATATATATATATATATATATATATATATATATATATATATATATATATATTTATTTATCTGTAGTTTATTGTTTTTTACTGTTTATTTACTTCCTATATTTATCTAAAAGTTTATTGTTATTTTGATACTGTATTTTCTATACCTCTTTATTTTCTTAGTGTTTTGTAAGCTGCTGAAAACTGCTGCTGGAAATCCAATTTCCTTGCAGGGAGTCAACCCAAAAGGATCAATAAAGAGAAGTCTAAGTCTAACCATAACAGACACCTAGTTAATTCACATGCTTCTCAAATGGGACACTCAACAGAACATAACATAGGACTGTCTGTGTGTCTGTGTGTGTGTGTGTGTGTGTGTGTGTGTGTGTGTGTGTGTGTGTGTGTTACCCTGTATCCCAGTTTGAGGCCAGAAGCTCCAGCAATGACATTCTCTGCTGCAGGAGGAGGTGGCCGGGCAGCTGGGCTGTGGCCAGGGAATAAAACTCCTCGCAGGGGTAGTCATCAAGCACAAAGCCCTCTCCTGGATTTTGGTGCCACATTGCACTTTCTACTGACCAGGGACTGGAGGCCTGGGGGAAAGAGTAGAAGAAGAGTCTATTCCTTTATATTAATTTACAATTAATATGTAGTATATAATGTAGAGTTAATTCCAAAGCATCTGCACCTAAAAACAGGAATAAAGTAAATACAATTGTTCCTATATTACATGAAGGCAGCATAAGTTACACAATGACTGATGGTGTCATGACAAATCCACATTTTATCCCTGCTTGCTTTAGCCCAGGCTAAAACAGGCATCAGGAATGTCTGATGGGTCCCCATCAGTCACCTGCTTTTTCTGCTCATCCTCAAAGCAGCTATAGTCTTTCTAGTCCTAGTGTGACTCACAGTGGTTAATACCTTAATCCTTTAATCACTATGTTATTCCTCATGATGAGTCACAGTTAGTTTTTAATGCAGCGTACTTCAGTAAGATTGTGTTCTTCCTCTGGTGTCCATGCAACCGGTAAATAGTGTTTCCAACATAAAAGAAATTTCCCACTGGGCCCTTGTATATTTTAACTGGCCCGAAGAAAAAAAAAAAGGGGAACAACACTTTTTCAAATTGTTAAATGTATTAATCTAATATACAGTTTATAGGATTAATCTAAACAAAACAAAAAACTATTCTGCATCTACAAATATGAGTTCAGTCAATTTAGTTGGATTTGCACTCTAATAAATTATAGTTATTATACAGTATTGCTTGTTTTAATTTACGTTAAAAAGGCCAGAGTGAGTTTCACTGTGTCAAGACCATGAAACTGCTGCCTTCACTCACTCTTCGTAAACTCCCAATGTCGATGATTGTCATCATGAATTAATAGTGTATTTTGGTTTAAAAAAGAGCAATCATTGATAACTTTTGTGATATGATTTTGGTATATAGGTTATTGTTCTTAAATTATGCAACATAGCTAATTATTTGCCACAATGAAGAGAAGACATGCTGATTAGACAAATATCAGATATTTAAAGTAAAATTATTTTATTCAAATAACAGCTATCTGGTAACACTGAGTGCGTTTCCTCTTCGTGTTCATATTGTAGTGACCTGCATATTCCCCAGCTATGTTTACTGGGCTACGTTAAGCGTTCATTTTGAAATGATTGTAAAATTTCCAACAGCTTTGAACACAGCACAGGGGAAGCTTACTTTGCAGTTTGCTAATGTTAGCTAGCGATTATTAACGCACCCCGCGTCCCTCCGCCTTAATCCCAGCTTCTAGGCGACTACTTCGCTGGGAGGAGAGTGGACAGCAGCAAACAGCAGCTGCAACTGAGTTCAAGTTGAGGCTGCAGCAACTCCTTCATTCATTCAACCTTTATTTATTTTCAAGAGATCATTGAGGGGTGGAGGCGAGGGACCGTGACGTATGCTAAAATTACCAGCTAGCTCCCAGCGAAGGAGGAGAACAGGCAGCAGCTCTGGACTGGCTGGGTTTGAGTTGCTGTAGCAGCTACTGAAGGTCCAAAGCATGTGTGAACTCTTTGTGGTGGGTGCCGGCGGTAGTTTGTTGATGTAAGTGAACTACATTTCTAATCAGCGTTACAGTAGATAGTGTTGCACCTCACTTTAGCATCAAATTACAAAGAACTGACTCATGACTTTGATTGGCACAAAACATAGCACTGGCCTGTTCAGGCCAGTGGCTGGCCAATCAACTTAACCGACATACTGTTTTACTGGCCCCAGGTCATCGGGCCATTGTTCTGGACATATCCATAGCCTTTTATCATCTAGGCTCACAAGTGGGGCTGTCACAACCTTGGTCTGGTCTTTTTGTGCCAGTATAATAGCATTTTTGCAGCATGATTCCTAAATAGCTGAGGTAACAGTTCAGGGATGTCCTTCTCACCAGTTCTTTAGCAGTGAGTGTTTGTCTCTCTTTGCGGATGATGAGACCGTCTCTGACTCCCAGGGTGCTGAACAGCTTCCTCCATCCTGCTACATCGTCATCTGTCTGCACATAGCAGGGGTCCAGCAAGACCCAATCACAGCCTGGTGGAGAAAGAAGTAGACAGGATAAGTATTAACAGGAAGAAGAACAATAAAGACATCTTGTATAAGACATTTAAATCTGGCGAACACAAGAAGTGAAACAGGCTAAGGAGATGAGAAAATTAATGATTGAAAGGACTGCAGTGCAATGTTTTCTGTTTTGATATCAGTTAATCATTAACTTACAGATTATGTAAGAACAAAGGTTTTTTCTTTTTTGGGTTGCTCTGACAATGCTAGAATAGCAACGTTTTCTGCAGGATTTTCCGCTGAAATGCATGCGCATCTGCATTTGAATTACAGCCAATTAGGGTTGGTTATTGTTTCAATTTTATTGGTTCCGATTCTTTGAGGTCAGGTGCTTATTTTACAGAAAAAAACGTTTACATAATATCAAATTCACCTCAGTTTATAATACCTGTAAATTAATTTCATCCAGTTTATTTGGTTGCTGTTCTTTATAATTAAATAATAGTCTGTTAATAATCCACACTAAAGTCATATGGTCAAATTTAAATAATTTATTTAAAATGTAATGACCAGAACTTATTTCATTAGTCAATTGAAAACAAACTGTCAAGGAATAAAAAGAACAGCCACTAGATGGCAGACGGGTACAACAACAGCTTGAGTTTCTTAGAGCCTAATTTACTAACACTAGCGCAGTTTGCGCTGCGTCTGATGCTATGACTGTTTGAAATGATCCTGCTGCCAATATTTGTAATGTAGCGAGGAGTTTAACAACTGCTGGAATGGGATGTGAACGCTGAGTGGGAGATTCAATTTCATCTTTGATTTCTTCCAGTAACTCTAATATTGCACGGCTGCTTGATCTGTAACGCTAAATGATGTTGTGTTCACTGACAGTGTCTGACTCTTGTGTTAAAAACATTTTCAGCCTCGCCTATGTCTTCGTCTTGCTCAAATTACTGTTGCCATTTCACCAGTGGCATAAAGGTCTACGAGGAAACTCGATTGCGGCTGGTTCAGACCTGCTTTTAAGAGGCGGAGAATTTCCCCTGCAGAATAGAGACGCGCTCTTACTGACAGTCTTTGTAAATACCACGGAATATATAATTAGGCGCACTTTGTGCTTATCCTCCCACTCCTATTTTCCCCACGACCCTCCCACGAACGCATATTGAAAACGCAACTTGTCTCTTCTCGCTCATGTGGCAGACAATCTGCGATTTTACCCAAGTGCGCCCTGTAAATAGCCCGCATCGGTTACGTCCGTCTTTGCGACCAATTAGCGCCTGGAAACAGGCGCAAAATGGCTTGATAAATCTAGCCCTTAGTGTCTTACGAGGTGCACCCGAATGCACCATGAAGTCCCTGGTGGCGCCCACACGCTTTGTCGGTAGTTGTTTACATAACTCACATGGGTAACCTCAGGGAAGCAGGCAGATTTTTCAGTTTCTCCGTTATCTCACATTCTGGCTATGGCCACGGTGTCTCTGAAAGTCCAGCTGCAGGCTACAGATAAGCTACGCAGTATCTTTAGCTGCAGACATCTACTACATCTGCTCTTCTCTCTGAGACTTCCCTCTCCCTGCTCAGCCCAGGTCTGTCAGCACGCCGCACAGATGCTTCACAGATGAAATTATTTTTTTTATTTGGTAAAAAAAAGAAAAACACCGTAACGGAAATATGTGTGGCTGACTATTTGTGTAAGCCAGGGCTGTCAAGCAGGCTGCCTTCCAAAATGGGATTGGGTGTATTATCTGTATTGTTCTTAAACTGTGCAATGCTGAAATATGTAAGTATTGAACAAGAATCTGAACTCTGAGAATCTGAACTCTTTAACCCTAACAATAGAAGCAAACCCTCACATAAACTACTTTTCTCACTAAATAACACACACACACACACACACACACACACACACACACACACACACACACACACACACACACACACACACACACACACACGTCTGTTTTAAGCATTGTGGGTTTCTCCATACCAGGCAGTTTCTGTGGCAGGTTGATGTTGCTGTACTCTTCAGAGAAGTGCACCCTTTCATTGGCCGGGCACAGCAGACCCCTGTTGGTGAGGACGGGTACTGCAAAGTCTGAGTACTGCTGGCTGGAGGAGGAATGCAGCTTGATGAAAACCAAGTAACTCACCACCACTGACTCTGGCTTTGACTGGTGGTGGAACAATGGGAAGAAAGAAAGAGATATTTAAGCCAAATATTATGGGCAATACAAAATCATTTCTGTGACAGTTGATCCAGTTTATACAATACGGTACCTTCCATTTGTTGTTCTGTATTGAAGGGTAGATGTGCTGCTCCAGTAGTTCTTGAGGCTCCAGTTCGTGAACTCCGAGTCTTTTCAGCAGCTCCCGAACCTGCTGACTTTCCAGAGGCTCCACACAACTCAGCAGAGAGGGGTGAACTACATTTACATCCTTGTACAATGCAGACAGAGGGCCTATGAAAAGACAATGCATGAGAGCTGGATTAACACCACCATGAATTTTAGCAAAACATTTTTTTTTTTTAATGTTTTGAACTTTCCAAAGGCCATATTTGTTACAGGGTAGTTGTACTTAATATTATTGGATTGTTTTAACAATCCAACTAACTTCAGGAATTCATTTATTTGGGTGAACATTTTAGTTTCAAAATGGAGTTTAATGCCTCAGGATACTAAATAGGGTTTAAGTTATTCCAGTCAATTTCATAATTTACATCCCCTTTATAGATCATTTTACAGCAGATGTTAAGAGAATCCAAAGGCTGCGGTTTTATTTTTTTCTTCATATTAACCCTTTTATGCCATTTTTTCCAACGTTTGGGTCGCCTAGTTTCCTTGTGAAATATGGATGTGGATATATATTGTTCTGGAATTATTATGCAGTCTCCGAAAAGACACTGCAGTTCCAGACTGGATTACTAAACTGCCTCACCGTATTGGCATTATGGACAGCCATAACTAACATGTTACTGTTTTTACCTTCATCAAATCGCCTGAAAACAACACCAGACAGATACAGTATAACCACACAGACCTCTACAAACATCAGACTGCTCGCTTTCTGTTCTTGGCTGATATATATATATATATATATATATATATATATATATATATATGACATAGCCCTGCATAAATTAACCAGCAGCTAGCGGACATTTAGCAGGCAGCTTAATCCGACAAAACACCACAATAAATTTCAGCCTGCATGCAAGTTTAAAAAATAAATAAAAGAAAATCGAATAACTACCAATCGATCGAATATTTGAATATTCAGATCCAGCCCTAGACATTAGTGCTGCTCATGTAAAGCACTAAAGTGATAGGATAAAGAGTGTGTAGGTAGAATACAGAAAAAAAAAAGCAGAATACATTTCAAGTCCATAAGCCCTTTGAGTTACTTATAAAGACACCAAACCACCTAGGCTACATGACTATTAAGGCCAACAAACTGCAGTGGCAGGATGCTTACATCAGAGTGTGAAAATCAATTATTCATGCTTGGCATTCTAAACCTCTGCTTTGGGTACTGTTTTTGAATGTGATGACGCACAACATGGGGGGTGGGGGGCATGTTTTGATGCCTGGTTATTCTTAGTGAGAGGTGAAGTTTATCATACACCTACTTCGCTGCCCTAAATGTCTATGAATGTGCTGACTTCTAAGACAGCAGACAAAGCTGTTAAAGCAGGTCATTTCAGAAAGCAAAATAAAGTCTGTTTCTATCACTTCTCAGAAACTGGAAACTAAGGTAGAGTATGTTAGTCCAATTGTACAAAATAATTTATTAATATCATGAATTCCCACCAAAACTTTCAGTTTCTGCAAGTACAGTATTTCACTGCTGAGATGGAAAGGTGTTACATTTTCACCTCTCACCATCGACAAGGTGATCAATATTTGTCTATTTTGTTTTTCTACATCAGCGTATCATATTATTCAAAACTGGAAACTTGTGAAACCTGTGAAACTATACTGGCCTATATTCTGACTGCTTTTCTTCCTCTTTTTGTTTTTGTTGTCATGGTTGATTTAGCACTTGTAATCAGGAGGCACATGCACATATATAAATTCTTAGCAGGTGCTGGGTAATAATTATCTGAAGATAAGAAACGCATGCATGCAAATTCAATTCTACATACCCCTGTATACGGTTTATTGGACCTATTTTTAGCAATGTTGCAGTATTCTGAGATCTTAGCATTTCATTTGGTGATTAAAAACGATGTCTAGCCTCCTAGGAAAATAAAACTTTTTAAATGTAGCCACGTGTACCCACGTGTGTACACACACACACACACACACACACACACACACACACACACACACACACACACACACACACACACACACACACACACACACACACACACACACACACACACACAGGTGTACCCTTAGATCTATGTTAAAATGTTGAAATGTAGAATAAAAGAAGGATTAGGAACAAGACTATTCAAAAACATACAGCATCTTAATAAAATCCTTGCAAAAACAGGAAACATCTTTGTGAGAGAAAATAGACTCAAACTTACTTGCAATGAAATTACCAAGACATGTCATCATCATCATCATGATGTCATAGAGATGATATTTACTAAATAAATAACTATTAGAATAAAACTGTAGTAGATTATACACTGAAGTGAAATTACCTGTCTGAGCTTGAGCTTTCTTTTTTTTGGTCTTGTTTTCCTCAATTGGGAAGAACACTCCTTCTCCACTTAGTGCCACCATGCGTCCATCAGCCAGGGGGATTATGGGTAGATCCCTTAGGGTTTGCAGGATAGAGTCTGCCTCCCCATAGCCATGTTCCAGAGCTCGGAAGTTGCAAACCAACAGCTTGGCCAGTTGACGCAGGCCGGCATCTGGAAGACAGTGGGTTGGTGCCGAAAATGTAATGAGTTTTAGATTACAGAGAAATTTGTGGTATTATAAATTACATAATGAATAGGTTGTGCCCAATTAATGCACACCCTTAGAAGCATACCAGTTACGTTTAAACATGTTAAAATAATGACTTTAATTAATAATTTATCATTAAAAACAAGAGGGGGTTGAGGTATAGTACTAAATGTTATACCAATAAGGTCAATAATGAAGCAAATTACAGCAGTGCATTCCTTAGCAAATATTTGATGGTGGCCATACTGCATGCTACTATTCACATATCACAAGGCTGTAATAGCATGGGTTTAATAAGTGATGGCTTGCAGCAAATGCTTCAAGTATCTGGTGCTATCATAGATATATAGGAATGCAAAATTTCTATCATTGTCTCACAGGAAAATGCCCAAAATATCTATTACACACACTGCATTCTGTCAGCAGTTATAATCCATTGTGTTCTGCCATTATTTGAAGCAACATGCATTGACTTTCCATCAAATTTCTCTCCCTCTCCTTCCCCATCCCTTTCCTTCTTCCTCCCTTCAACACACCTGAATGGATGCCTTCCATCAGCTCCCTGGCCATGGCTGTGGTTACTGTGGTAACATCGGATCCCCGCAGGTATTTAACTCCTAGGTGAGCGAGCAGGGAGGAGGGTGGTGCAGGGCTCAAACCCGGATGGAGATAGGACAGAGACAGATGCCTTTCTAGCTCGTCTCCGCCAATCACGTCACGGATCACGGCGTCGTGACAGACGGCCACTTGGGAAGGCAGCTTGTACACAACCTTACCATCTGGGAGAGAAAGCATAGAGAGAGGAACACTCACAGGGTTAGATACAATGCTTTTCATTGCTAGTACACCGAAATTAAACTCACAGCAGTGGTATATTAGAAATATTTTTGCTTTGCTTATGCTGTTTTTGTGAGATTTTAAAATTTCACAACCTGCATGTGTGAGTAATACCTGAGCTGAGTGTAGGCAGGAATTCCTTGCCCTTGAGCATCTGAATAATCTTCCCAGCAACAGGCTTGAAGAAGTCCAACACCTCGTCAGGCAGGGGGATAAACTGCAGGAACTGGGAGAGGCCCTTCAGCCCCTTGAACTCTGGGTGATGCTGGAATAAGCAGAAAACAGAACACTGGTTTTAACAAAAGTGGAAGGGGTGCCAGGTGTCACCATTGAGCCTTCTAGAGGTGTCGTGGGCCTATCAACAAAACTAATGGCCGCTAGTGAAGAATTACACTCCTAACCTCACTTAAGGAATGATAGCCGATTACAATAAGGGAATGTAAAACCAAGTCCTATAAGCTCAACTGACTGATCTGCTGGATAAAACCAGTGACTGCTGTGAAAGTGCAGCTTTCAGGAAGACACAATCAAAGGCCTTGCTAACATAGACAGGACCCTACTTCAAGGGAAGTTAGAACTTTGGTGCCTGCAGTTTGGATTGCTCCCCCATCTGATGAGGCCTCTGACGATCTATGAGGTTCCATACACCAAAGTTGAGAAGCTGGACAGAACAGACAGTACATTCAACAAGAAATGGCTTGGAATCCCACGCTGCCCTCAGCAATATCGGCTTGTATGGGAACAGGGCTCTCAACCTGCCTATCACTAGCCTTACTGAGTAATACAAATGCTACAAGGTAAGGCTCGACATGACCCTGACCTGGGACCCAGGTGTCTCCATTAAGCCCTTGTGAGGTGTCGCAGCCCTATCAACGAAACGCCAAGAAAGGAGTAGCCACTGGAATTATTATTTGGACAAAAGCAGTAGCACATTATGCTGAACTTACCATATGACCTATAAGATATTCTTCTTCAATGTCCTTTTGCCTTGTCCTAGTTGAATGCTTTATACAACTTTTTCTTCTCTCTAGTTTGCTGCATTCTACTATATTCTATTTCTATTTTATTTTATTGTTAATGATCAGGTTTCCTGTCAGTAACATCTCATCATGATCTCATTTGATCTCTTAGTACATTTTCTTAATAAATTACTAGATATGTAGTAAATACTGTAGATACAGTATGGTCTTACAGTGAAGACATCCATGGCCTGGAGGAAGAGTTGTGGTATCTCAGATCGAAGCGACTGGTTCCATGAGCTGTCTCTGTCAACATCTTCACGAGAGGAAGGGATGTCAAAGTCACCTAAGAAAGAGTATCAACTGAGAGTCAGATTTCTTCTTCAGCAAACGAACGGTGTCTCCATTAATGGATAGCTTTATAATTCAAAACTCTATTCTCACCTTGGATGATGAAACGGAAGCCAAAACTGCGAAGGGGCAGGTAAGCAAAGACAGGCTGTTTCTGCGGCTGGCATACAATGTCACTTTCTGTAATGTTGCTGTCAAGCTGGAAAGCCAGGGCAAGCTCGGTGGACTCAACATCCTCTTTGATCTGAAGCAAAAACAGATCAATGTCAAAATAGATGCGACAGCTTACAAAAAATATTACAGAAATATAGTTTGGGCCTGTTAAATGGTTGTTGGGGAACTAGAGCACAGAACGTCTCAACATATTTTCTCACTCAGCTTCATTTCTTCTCTTACATAACCTGACAGCTGGTAACTGGTGGCTGCTTATGGGAAAGGGAACGGTAACGTTGAAGAAGAGGGGCAGGGATTATAGCGTCATTTCAGACTGAAAGATCAAGCTTGCCAAAAAGTTTTCTTTTTTTTTGAGTTTTCACGACATCTGGCAAGACGCAGAGAGGGAAAGACTTTTATGGAGCAGAACGAGGAACAGTTATATAGTGCCAACACAGGAGCACGTCAGAAAAATGCAAAGTTACAGTCATTTTTATTAATTTCCCAGGAAGGATGGAATTTAGGAACAGATGTCCACTTATTGTTCTGAGATCTAGATATGATATGCGTGCCTGAAAAGAAAGCAACAGAATGAGATTTGAGATGAGATATGTTCTGCATTACCTTCTTGGGCTGCACCATAGTTTTGACCACTAGCCAGCGCTCAATGCCCTCTGTGTGCTCCACCTCTAACACATTGTGACTCAGATCTTTCCGAGTCATTGTCACAAGACGCTTCTCACTCTGCAGGGAAACAGACGAGGATGTATAAAAAACAGATGATTCTTCATGGCTTGTTTTAGGATTGAAACAATGATGTTTGTTTTCAAAAATACATGTCAGCAAAGGTGTTAATGCAAGAGCTACCTGATTGTAGATCGAGATGGAGCGCAGGCGGTGCAGGAAGAGCAGCAGGGATGGGTGCACGTCCTGAAACAGGTTTCTGGTCTGATGGCTTTCGGAGCGTAGAGGAAGGTAGATCTTAGTGGTCCAGCTGATAAGAAAAAAAAAAATACAGTGATGTAGTTAGAAAACTAGTAAGTCTCGATTTGACAGATCCGCCTCCGTGCTCTGACCAGCCTCTGGTTTTCCTCGAGACCGCAGAGGGTGGGGGGTGGGAGAGGTATGTTGTTCTTGTTCAGTTGTGTTTGACTGTTATGTATGTTCAAAAGATCTAAAAATAATAAAAAATGTATCTTAAAAAAAAAATAATTTTGTTTTAGTTGTGCGAGAGAAAACTTAGATTGGACAGATAGTCTAGCTAGCTGTCTGGATTTACCCTGCAGAGCTCTGAGGAGCAGTTAACCGTAGTCCTCATAAATCCACCAGAGACAATATTAACAAACAAATGCCATATACCATCTGCTAAATATTGCAAAACCAATTTTGCTTGGATATGAAAGACATTCTACAATTGTACAAGTAGCCATGCCAGTTTTTCCCTCACCAAAATGTAGCCTGACTTTGGAGCGTTTTTAACCCCCTTCCCGACAAGCTAGCATAGAATAGTTGGCACCAATGGATTCTTTAGTTCATGTAGTTTCATATGATATAGACAGACATTGATTCTATGATCAGATTTTATGAATTGATATTTGATCATTCAAATGAAAATCTATTTGTATTGGAATTTTGTGTTTTTTTAAACCCAGCCCTAGGAAATGCAGCGTGTGAAGCTGGCATATTTTCACATCCTACACCTTATACAGGCATAAATAATAAATTGATGGCTGAAATCCATTTAGCTGCTTCAGTTATTGTGCATACTGGCTCACTGTCACAATGCCATGGCTTACTTGGACATCTGAAAAGAACAGAGCCATCGAACGTTATTTTTAACATCTGTGCTTTTCCCTTACTATGACCAGTCAAAGCCTACTGTTTATTAATCATCCAACCTGTGCTGATTCATGTCTTTCAGCTGTGAGTCTAGAAGCTTCTCATCTTCAGTCCAGTGGGGGAGGATGTATCCCATGGGGCCGCAGGTCTTGTCGAAGCGCAAGTGGAAGCCATTGGAGTGAATCTCCGGACGGTCTGTGACTTTGAAC
This sequence comes from Perca flavescens, assembly GCF_004354835.1. NCBI lineage: Eukaryota > Metazoa > Chordata > Actinopteri > Perciformes > Percidae > Perca > Perca flavescens. The sequence goes on along the minus strand of NC_041351.1, from coordinate 24,516,051 downwards.
ACCGATTTGAAGCCGATGCCCTTTTGACCTATGAGAAGTAGAACAATCAGGATCATAAACGGACCATGTTTAGACAAGGTCACGTTTTCTAACTTCATAGTATATCCTCTGGTGACAAAGGCTTGGACATTTCAAACAATGAGCCTTGACTTTCTGAGCTCCTTCAAGGCATCATGTAAATACTTACCTATGTATCCATATTTGTGTTTGCCCTTGGTGCTGCGACCCACATCACAGATGGCCCTGATGTTCGTCTCCTTGAAGCCGATCTCATTGTTGAGAACGGAGATGCTGTCTCTCTCCACCACAAAGGCCAGCGCTGGAATGACACCAACATCTGATGGGTAACTGTTGTCATCAGCATTCTGAAAAATGGAAACAAAGAGGTTATATTAAGTCATTTTTAGACAGACATACTGTATTTCAAATTAAACTAGGACATGAAACTCTAGATAGCCATCTTCAGAGTGAATAAAAATCTCAAATGGCTTTTTACTTTTACAATATATTAAATCACACTTGATCAAGAGATTTAAAAAATTTTTTTTATGTGATTCTTTAATCAGTAGTAAGTATAATATATTTCTTCAGTTCTTTTAGCTCTCTTTGTTTACTAGACAATCTTTTAACTTGGGAGTGGCGCAATATTCACAAATTTGACTTACAATAAATGAACAAAAATACACAAGATCAAGCATCATCTTTCAGGATGTAAATATTAGGAATCCACCTGAATGAGTTCCAGGACAAAGTGTGTGTCTTTGCTGTAGAGTTCGGTGGAGAGGCGGTCTAAACTGCGGCCCAGCCTGTCCTGTTGGACCTGCATCAGCTTCTGGCCTTCAGCGGTCAATTCCACACCAATACCAAACTCATTCTTCCTGTCAGAGAAAAAGAAGATACAGAAGAACAAAGTATAGATCAGCTATACATTTAGGGAGCCCTACTTGGCAAAACCAAATCATGATACTTTGGTGGACATTGTGTAGGAAATTGTAAAGGAGACGATATGAGAACAAACCTAATGTCCTCAATGATGGCTTTTTGGAAGCCTAATGTCGTCGTTGATTGGCAGCTGGCAGCATCCATTTCATCAGAATCGGACATTTCTGACTGTTCCTCGTCCAGGCTCCCTTCAGCTTCACTGCTGACGTCTGATGTCTCTCCGTTAGGCATTGAGGCCAACTCATACAGCTCCTCTTCATCCTCTATGTCCTCAACCACTACGTCTTTCTCGCCATTGACTAGAAGTAAAAATAAATTGCAATCAAATGATAGAAAGGGAAACTGGTAGAGTCCTTATACATTATGAAAAGAAAATGTAGATTGCTGTGGTGGAGTACTACTTTAAATCACCTTGTTGTAGGCTCTGGTTGAGATGGGAGGAGGCAAAGCTGTTGTCCATTGTGTTATCCTCAAGATAATCATCTTCATTGATATTTAGAGCTGACAGACTGATGGTCTCAGAATCTTTCAAATTAGGCTGAAGACAAGAAAAAAAGAAAAGGAAATTAGAAGCCAAGCCAATGCCAATCATTATCTGTTTGCTTTGTTTTACATTAAACATACAGTGTGCATAAGATGCAGGGGTAAGCTGATTTAACTATTCAATCACTGATGAATAAAAATGAATAACTAAGGACAGGTATGCATAGTACTTTTTTAATCAATTAGGGTTGAGTTTGATAGCATTTTATCCAATCTGAATATAGTATAGAATCTGAATCTGATTTCAGTGTTACAACTTCAAATCTGAATCCAGCTTGAAAATGACATAAAATAGAACTCAAATAATTGCAAAAGACAATTTCTCTGTCATTATGAACATTTATTTTACTAAAGTAGCATAATATATGAAATGTTGATTAAGTATCTGGCACATGAAAATAACAGTAGCATATTGACTTTGGCAAACTTAATTTTTCACAAGCAACTTTCTCCAAATACTCCTAGGTCAAGATTCAGAACTATCAAACTGATAAGCTTAGACTATTGGTATGACATGAACAGAAGTTTGACTGGGAAAATACAACTACTAGATCGTTTTTACTAGAGAAGGCCTATCACTTGGTTTGTATTGTGGACAACCACAAAACGTTCCGCTTGCGGTTGTACAATGATGTAACAAAGTGAATGTTCTTCCCTCACAAATGATATTTGGCTGAGTACAGACACCGGCTGCAGAGATTCATTTTGGCAAGTGGTCAAGTTCCACTTGGAATTAACGTTAATTGGTGACAGCTGATAGGATCGTGTCATGGCGATGTTTGACGTTTTAACCCGTGAAAGCAACGGTTAGTGCAGCAGTAGTATTACACTAACCAGAGATCACTTGCCAGTTAAACTGGGGCCAATTCTTTCTCTGTTTATTTCACTGATACTGCTGCTGAGAATGTAAAAAAGATAACTTCCTGTAGATCACATTACTGTTTTCTCCCAAGAAAGATGTACTGTAATCAACACTGTATAAGTTTAGAGCAATATATGTACAAGGTCCAAGCACAATAATTGCACCGGTGTTGATATTTGTCAGTTTCAAATAGGATTCATCCAATCCAATCGAGTACTGTTTTTCTAATTTTTTCGGACTTGTATTCTGACCTTGGCCTGTTCCACAGGGGCTGTTTGTGTGTTGCAGCTTTGGATCTGTTGTGGGTTCAGTTTTTTCTGGTAGTCTTTGATCCAGTCTGTGATGCCCAGGAGGATACCAAGCCGATGCAGACAGTTCATGTGCCTCAGGTCAGACTGAGCTACAGTGATCAGGACCTGTTTAGACTTGGCCTGGCCCAAGACAAGAGAGAAAGGCTCCAGAAACACCTGGAAGTCACATTCACACACAAGAACATACACATCATTTCTTAATTAGAGTTACAACCGGATTGCACTTCTTTCAACATAGGTTTGGTAATTATGCAAAAATAAAAAAACATGATTGTGATGATAAAGGATTACAATGATAGCTGTAATCCTGTGTCTGATGTAAAGGCAAGGCAAGTTCATTTATAGCACATTTCAGCAACAATTCAAGGAGGGCAAGGCAATTAAAAGTGCTTTACATAAAACATCAAAAACAATTAAAAACATTAATTAAAGAAAATAGAAAATTAAAAACGGGCTAAAATAAAGAAGATAGTACACAGCAACTCAAAAAATTACCAGTAATTCAAAAAGCTGATGTATCTATCTGACCTGACTGGCTTGCTGGAAAAGTCTATGGAATGACAACTGTAAGACTGATAAACAACCACATCCTTAGCAATTTGGTTGAGCAGATTAAATTCACAGGCTAAAGCCCTCTTTTTTTTTTTTTACAACCTTTCACTAATGTACAGGAGAGATTGTACCCGCCCAAGTTACATAGTGCAAGAACAGTGTTCCGGACGTGGAGTGGGAATGACAGAAGCACCATTCTACCTGTTACAAGCCAATGTTGCATCAAAATGACATTCAAGGTCCAATATGTAATACAGTTACTAATAGGAAACATGTTAAGTTGAAATACTATCTTTTCTGACAACAATGCTAATGCCAGTATTTTCTCCTTTTGAAATTTCCGTTCTGTGTATTCTCCCACTATCTTTATTCTAAAATCCAAAACACACTTCACCATAACCCCTTTCTCCAGAAATAACATAAGGTATATGATTTGATCCTACAATTTACTGTGACTAACCTGTTGCAAAAGAGCCTGGCAGATTCTGGTGGGGATTCGTGTCAAACATGCCAAGAGGAATTTGGCCACTCTGCTGTAACATGACACATCCTCTTCAGACTGGGACAAATCTAAGGAACACAAACCTTATTTTAGTAATGATGACACAATCATGCTGCATTTTAAATATAATGGCTTATGCTAGCTTTAAATATTTCCTTTCTAAGAAGCAAGTTAGAAAGGCATTAAAAGGGAATTTAAAAGCAAGGAATTAAAACTTGCATCACTACCTTCTTTGCCCACAGCTGCTGCCAGGGAGCTCTGCATGTGATTGGCCAGGAGGGCTGTGGGAGCATTGACGATCCCATCAGCTACTACCATGGACACAAGGTGGCCAGCTGTGCTGACTGAGTCGAGGGCCATTGCTGCACTGGAGAAATGCTTGTCTCCTGTGTGCGTGGTGATCCTGAGGAGCAAACCTGGTGTCACCTCCAACGCTGCCAGGCCTGTATTAGCTGTGTTAAGTATAAAAAATAGAAAAAATCCTCAAAAAGAATTTTAAATGTTCATTAACTACAATTTTCTTTCTTTAATTTGGCATGTTTGAGGAAAATTGAGCACAATTAAAATTTCACTGCACAGGAAGAGTAGATTTCCTAGAGACCTACCTGCGTTTCTTTCAATGAAATCTTTGAGGGAGCCATGAAGGGGTTTGAAGATCAGCTCCCATTGGCTCCACTCACTTAAATCTTCTAGCAGAGGGCAGGAGAGCAAGCTGGCCAGAGCGTGGGCCTTGGACATCTCACCTAGCCGTCCCACTGATCCACACCCACCTTCAACACTGTTCATGGGAGGGATATGGGAGACAAAACTTTGTTTTTCAGTTACTAGAAAAATATCTTGAAAACCAACTGACACATGATGCTCAAAACCATATCACATTTCAAGTCAAGTTTTTTGGCAGATGCAAAAAATGTTGGTGGACCCAACCACTCAAAACTCTGTTGTTAATTTCTTCCCAATTTCAGATCACATTCCTGCTGGACCATACATGGTCTTGCCATGTACTGGGCTGGGTCTCCACCTAGCCTTGTTGATTCAACAGTTGGAGCCATTAAAGGAGCATTCTACATTTCTCACATACCAAGTTTATTCATAATAGAAGTACTGTACAGCCTGTGAAAGCAGTTGCAATGTGTACTAAGATAACCCTGATGATGTCCTCAAGGTTATCTTAGCATGTAACATAAAGCCTGTCTGTCTGATAATACACTACTAACCTTGAATTGCTGTGTTTGGCAAACAGGGCTGACTCGTAGTAGACCTGGCTCTGTCCTCCTCCATTCAGCCCTCTCTGGCGTTGGACCAGGCCAGCCAGCATTTGCAGAGTGCCGTAGCCTAGGTCACGACTGTCCCGGACCCGGTAGTGGGATCTCAGTGCTGACTCAATGTGGGAGAGCTGAGTAAAGAAGGGTGAATGTTGATGTTACTCTCACCTTCTAGAACATTTATTTTACAGGCAGATCATATACAGCCATCCCCCATCCGAGGAGGTCAAAACTTTGTTTGCCTGTAAACCAGGTTGATGATCTGGGTTTTGTAGGGAAGATTTTGGGATATTGGGCCTTTGCGGTATAATCACCCTTAGATCTCAGCTGCTGTGCTGTCTGACTGAAATCCTTTTATTACTTTTTGCAGTTAACTGTTAATCATCTATTAGTCTACATATATTCGTCCTTAGATGACAAAGAAATCATAAGAAATGCTATGTCAATAGAAAACCATGGATATGAACGGTCTATAATGTAAACACAGACTTATGATGACGTTGTGTGGGATCAAGGGAGTTGTTGTCTTCATTGTTAACCACCATTGCCGATTATATGCATCTATTCAAGGAAAAGTTAATCTATTTATATTACGTTTAGCACGTTTAATAATGTAATGACATTCTAATGAAATAGTTGCAGTGTTTTCTATTTAATTACTTAGATTCTATTTGTGGTGATGGCTAACCTGTTAGCAGCAAGCAGGCAAGCTAACATTAACCAGCAGCTAAAACCACATTATCAGAATACATTTCAGATGTCAGTGTCCCTTCTCGAATGTTTTCAGCACTTGTGGGAAATTGGTTTGTAGCAACATTACTACCGGTCGCTGGAAGACTTACTTCGCCGGTGGGGCCGGGTAGCATCTCTGGGGCGGACTGCAGACGTCTGGATGGCCACTGTGGTGGCTCTATTTTGGCCAGACCCAGCCGCCTGGATCTGATATGTTCCCCGAACTTTCTGTTATTGCTGTTACCGTCGTTAGCACCCAGCGCTGGGGTTTGTACTGGCTAGGTTCAGGTTGCTGTAGTTGGGCTGGGAGCTAACTGTGGATGTGCCCCCAGGGCTTTTTGTCCGCTCTTATCCCGACTTAAGTCTCTTAGCGGCGGGGAGTGAGACAGACGGATTGAAATGCACTAGCTGGCTAACTTAGCATTAGATTAGACAGACAGACGACTACCCATACAGCTAACGTTACTTGGCAAAATGTAATTGTATATTAACCGTGCTCAAAACAATCATACTAAAAATAAAGTTACGAGCGTGTAGAAGTTTGTTGTAACCTTATAACATTACGGTAAGATTTAATCACCAAGCATTAACATGAGCCACTTGTCAAGGTAGCACATTGTAGTAAGCTGGATCGTATTGAAATATCATTTTGATAAATTAGGCCTCCTCAGTATTATCATGTGATCAAGTGGCATGTAATTAGTGTATGTTTTGAACAACTTTGTGTGTGTCTTTAAACGACTCACTTCTTCTGGATCAGTGGACGTTATGTCACCACACTGTGTGATGAACTCAAACACGTCTTGTCTGGTGGGTCTGAAACCAGTGCCCACAAGTTCCATGCAGCCACTGCTCAGAGGCAAAGTAGACCCCAGTGTGTCCTGCAGGAGCTGCACACAACAAGAGACAAAAAAACAGGATGAATTTGTATCTTATTACTGTGGCAAAAACAGGAGATGTTTTCAAGGGCTGTTAAATGCCTTAGATCTATATTTCACAGAATCTGAGAGTTAGAGTAAACGGTTTTAGAGATGGAAAAACTTTTACCTGAATGTGTTTAACAAGGTACTCCAGAAAGTTGCCTTGCTCTAAAGAGAGGAAATTGTTGACCTGGAAGTGTTTGGTCAACTTCCTCTCCAAAGAGGCCATGTGGGCTAAAGTGATGGCTGTGTGCTGAGAGGACAGGCTGTCTTTAAGGTACTGTTTCACTTTCGCTGTGAAACATAGGGCAGAAATGTCAGTAAATCATAGACTAATGTGGACCAGATACATCAATAGCAGACATTATCAGAATAGCGGATATGATATGGCAGAAACACTATATCCTGCATTAATACCTTCACTGGGGAGGGATGTGGTGGGTTTGTCTGCATCTTTAGTTTGTTCGGTGGTGTTGGATGTCTTATCTTTGGGCACCAGGTCCTGTGGGACAGCCAGGGAGCCTCCACAGATGGCCAGCTGAAACAGAGCTGTTGCCAGACGGTTACCTGACACCTGCAGCAGGAAGTTCTGGATGTGCTGGATTGGAAATTAAACAAAAAGGTATGTATCACAGACATGGTAATCATTGACATGACATCAAAAATGACTATTGAGAACTATGGTCTAAAATAAAAACAAGTTTCTCTAGAGTACATCATATTTAATTTTTGTTCATGTGTAAACATAAAAAAGCATTCCATTTAGGGCTGGGCGATAAAACGATAACAATATGTCTCGCGATAGACACGTAATCAATATCAATAGAAAATGCGGTTGATAAAATGTTTGATAACTTGTTTTTCTTCATCAGAAGAAACCAGAGGTTGTGAAGCAAGTTTGGTTGCATGAACAAAGGCACTCACTCTCTGGTAACCTAGCAACGTAGGGAGTGACACTCTAACAGCCAATCATGTAACAGTATCAAGTTTGGTTGTGCCACATCGCTGTCTCGTGTTCTTCAATAACAGAACCAGCGTGGAGTGATAAGTGGAAAGTGAGTGCCGCAGCAAGCGAGGAAATTGTTGATAAAACAAAGTCAGTATGGCAGTTTTTGGGGGATTTTATAGGTCAGGCCGTCGTCCCCACCAACACTGGTACTACCACAAACTTGTTTTACCACCTTAGCCGCGCTCACACTTTGGAGCACAGCCGTATTCGCCAGCAACATCCAACAACATCTGCAGCTGCTACACCGCACAAGCAGCAGACCACAGTGGAGAGGTACTCTGCATCAGCGCCTTACTAAACACTACAAGCAGCAGACCACCATGGAGAGGTACTCTGCATCAGCACCTTACTAAACGCTACAAAGAAATAACGGAGGCAGACATGCTGAGCACTGTCCAGAAGCCAGGTTACCAACCTAGCACTAAACCTGCAGAAAATAGTTTTTCTCAGGTTTCTTATATTTAACATTTGGCACTATTTTATTACACTTTATTAAGCATTTCTTACTTATTCTTTAAGTTTGCACCTTAATGTTAAGAGACAATTGTTAAGTGTTCATTGTGATTTTAGACCTATGTTTACATTTTAATTATTTGAGTGTTTTCCATGGTTGTGTTGACATTTCTGCTTTTATAACTGAGGGGATTATAATCAGAGGAAGGTTAAGTTTAAAATAATTTTTTTTAAATTTAATATATTTTTATCCTGGTCCTTATTTTAAATAGGTCATAAAAAATATCAATAATTATCGATATCGACCGATATGAAACACTTATATCGCGATACAGTTTTCAGCTATATCGCCTAGCCCTAATTCCATTACATAGTTTTTGCTTCAAACATGCATCACCCCGCCTGTGTCTGCAGAACAACTTAATGACATCAAAAACTTTACTTCACAGTTCAATCTATTCCATTCAAATTGCAGTCACCAACCTTTACAGGTGTGTGTTTAAGATCAAAGTGAAGGCTGAGTTCAGGTCTGAGCAAGGTCCCCAGAAGTAAGGAGGTGGAAAGTATGTAACAGGGCCCCCACTTTACACCCCTAGCCCCATTTGATCCTATCGCAATTACGTCTCTAGTCAAGGTAAAAAGTGTGTGGCGATATCAGTACACAAGTGCAGAGCAGCAGCCAGCATGACGGAGGAGTCTGACTTTGACCTTGAAATTAGCACAATTTGAATTTGCATTTGGGTCTGGATTTCCAGGCTAGGAGAAAAGAGCATTTGTCTTCACAAAACTCATCTGTTGAGTGTTTGATACTAATTTATTTGTGCTTTAGAACGTAATCACTGTGAAACAATAGTAAAATAAGCTTACAGGCTAGTTTACACTTTAACCTTGGTTGACTGAGTAAAGAGACCATCTCTCCACCGTACATATAGATAGAAAGTAACGCTGTAACAGGAGAGAAGCCAGTCATTTGAGTTTGTGGCAAAACCTTTCAGTGCTCGTTTTTCATTTTGTGACTTTTGATTGAATAAAGGACTATTTTTCCAGTCTTATTCCTTCAATGAAGCTTTCTTTAAAATAGTGTTAAAATCTCGTCTCGAGAACCCAATCTCGTTTCATCTCGTGAGCTGGGGGTCTCGTCACATTTTTTGACCCATCACATGTTTGCATGTACTTTTGGTCTGAAGCTGGTTTTTATAGTTTTTATAGCTTAGTTCTTATTAATATAATATAAAGGAAATATTAATGATACAACATACAGTGATGCAGAGATAATAGCGTGCTTCCATCTTTCCATTTTAGGATATGATCTAGTTGGAAACAGATGGGGTATAAACAAATGGAGATGGCCATGTTGACCTGGATGATTAATAATGATTGGTATTTTAATGATGATAAAAAAATGCCTGTTATGTCAAAGACTGCAGATAAGTTGAATAAATTCTCCAGGATAAAGATAATTCCAGAACATGTACAAGTAGGCAGCTATCAAGATGAGTTAAGCCACTAAATCTACCCCGTATTCATCAGCTAAAACTAACTTTTTTTCTTACGCCTTTATTAAGGATTAGGAGATTAAGGGTAACATTTTGTAAATGAGTTCAGAACTAGAGAGCAGCACTGTAACTCTTTGTTATACCCCCCAAATGGCTCATTGTGGGAGGTTTAGAGGAATTAACACCCAGCAGCTTAAGGCAGCAATTTAAGGACACAAAACCAGAGTGTCATAACCACTGAGCTCCCAAAAAAGTGGACACAAAATGCCGACACTGCCACTGAGCAAGCTCTTTTGATGCATCTGAGCAAGCATGGGATTCATTAATAGAATACATCTAGCAGTGTCTAGGACCCACCTTAGCCATCTTGGGACTGAACACCCCCTCTGCGTTTGAGTAGACTGCCAGCGCTACCTCGGCTGCAGTCATAGAAGCGTACTTCTTCCTGAGGTCTAAGCTTCCCGTGGAGAAGGAAGATGCTCCTTGCACTGGCTCCAACACGGTCTTCTTTATCTTTCTCAGCCGCTCGTAGGTCTCATCCTCCAGCTCTTTCTGGATGACCTCCCTGGCTTGGTCCATTATCATGTACTCACATCGACTCACCTTCAGTAAGGTCTGAAGGGGACGGAGAAGGATTGTTAATCAAGCTGAGAATTATACACAACCAAATGTATTTTTCATCTCAACTGTATTTTTTTTCTATTTTCAGTCTAAATAACTTTAAAGCTCTATGAATAGCAAACTGATCAGTATTTACTTCATTCCATTAAACTCTAATTGCCAGACAAGGTCAGCCAAAAAAAGGGTGAAACTATAGATTTAAAATAATGAAACAAAGCTGTGCATAAGTCTGTCACGTAAAATTGTGCAATAATATTTGTATGAATCCGTTTTGCCTAAAAAGCATTACACTTTGGATCATAAGAGGACACTGAGACCTGACTAGGTTAACACAGTAAATGAAGAGATTGATAGAGGATGTAAATATTCTCAACAATGACTTGGCATTACTGGCCATTTATGCAGACAAACAGATTGGGACCAATGTCAACCATTTTTTGACCTAGTTACCCCTGTTGGTGACCACAAAAAAGGCTGTAAACCTTCTGTGTGATTTGTTTACAGAAATTAATAAGATTAGTGCTGTTGCAGGGAAATAGTGAAAATAAAATAAGTGCAGAATAAAAAAACAACAATAGTTAACTCATGAGGAAACAACTTTGGAAGGTTGCCATAGGTCATGTCTCTTACCCCTATGGGCAGCCCAAGGCTGTGTATCCTGATACCCAGCTCGTAGGGAGAATCACAGTTGTAGTGGTCAGACAGATACTTCATGAACTCAGCCAGGTCCACTTTTGGCTTGTTCTGCTGCTTCCTAAAAACACGAATTTGCTAAACAATGGAAGCAAGAGTAGACACATTCAGGCAAGAATTAAAAATTGAAAGTAAAAATGTTCAGACAAGACAGTACCCACATACTGAAAAGCTACAGAAATCATGAATTAGTAGGTAAACAAGCGACAACTGTATGGATGGTTCTAAAAAGAAGTCATATTGTATAGAAGTCTGAGAAATATTATAAACCCTCAGTTGATTTATTACCTTAGTAATAATAATGACTTTATGTTCTCAATCGCTACTTTTGTATTGATAATGATCAGAATTCAGTACAAACTAGATTGCTCTGTAGCATCTTCAGTTAATGTGGCTAAACATACAGTTTGTGGGATTTATCTTTTATGTTTAAGCTGCACCCAATGGCTCCCATATTGCCAAAGCAACCACAGCCACATGACTATATGGTTGTGTGGCACCTTGAGGTCATTTGAATTATTTTGCATTGCCCTTCTGATTTCATTTGCATCTGCTAATAGAAACACGTCTACTATCCTGGCACCTGGGCTTTTTTCAGAAACTGAGAAAAATGTTGTGGTTTTTTTAACAGTTAATGTTTTGTGTAACTTCAGATGCACATCTGCAAACATACCCTTGAACTGTAGCTCATTATCTTTTACCAGAACCAAATTTTTCAACAGAGAAAGTGAAATCAAAATAAACATTTTTGTTCAAACACAAAAGGTGACTGCAATTATTATAAATAAAACTTATTATATTGGTGATTGGTGAATGTTTAGTACCAGCTAAATGTCATTTGGCAAGTGAGTCCAACCTTTAAGATGTCAATTGTCTCGATCTGGTGGATATCGTCATCCTTAGTGTTACTGTCAATCTTGAACATGCGGTGGATGAGGGGGAGTTTGCAGAGGGGCCCCAAGTTCAGCTCTTCATAGCGCTTCTTGTCCTTCAGCCCCGCTAGTGACTGGCCCAGCTCATACAGGGTACAGATGGATGTCACTGCTTCAGTAGACTGATAGAAAGAGAAAAAGGACTTCAATAGCAACCAAATATCCAGGTTGAATCAATTCTTCGCAAATGCATGTGTGCTAACCTCTATGAACATGTTGATCTCTCTTATGAGGTATTGAAGGTCTTTTAAAGCCGGAATCTTCCAGGGTTGTATCCTTCCAACATCCAAAGAGGGAATCTGCATAAGCCTACACACCCTGGATATCACCTGGATACAGTTGTGGTAGGCATTGAGGGGGCAATGAGGAAATGAGATACAGTACATCAGTTAGTTACACACAGTCACAAATGTAACACATTGAGGGCAAAACCTACCCTTGGATGCTCTTAAGGCTAATAGAAATCATATATATTTACTTCTTTTCACTACTGAACTTGGTTATTTTAACATTTCTTATTATGCCAAGGTCACTTACTGAAAGTTCAACATGTCCTGTTCCTACACTGCATCATGGTCTGCTGAGGCTACTGTTGATTGAAATAACTATATTAATGCCTCCCGGATAGACTCTATAGGGATTGCAGTGTTATTTTTGTTTATGCAACTACAGCACCAGAATGACCTTTTAGTAGCAAAATGTACCATGAAGGTTTTTTAAAATCACTTAACGTTTTTGTGAGGGGGGTCCCTGTAGTGTTTGTATCGCACATATGAGGAGCATATGGGTGACACAATGCTGGCAGTATCACACTATTCCACTGATTGACAGGTATAGGTAATACAGGTAATATGCCAGGAAATGTAGCAATAAAACAACAAAGGCAAGAGAGAAGGCGACTCTTGGTCATGACTTCCCTTTCTTGTCATCACTGTGAAGTTGCCAGGCAACTAGCAGAGACATCTGCTTCCTGCTGAACCCTGCAGCTTCCTGCTACATCCAGTCACTGTTCCATTATTAATGTGACTATTATTGCCACTGTTCATCACACCCCCAACCGGCCCGTCAGACACCGCCTAAAAAAAAGCCTGGGTCTGTCCGAGGTTTCTTCCCAAGAGGGAGTTTTTCCTCGCCACTGTCGCACTGCTTGCTCTTAAGGGAATTACTGTAATTGTTGGAATTGTTGGGGCTTTGTAAATTATAGAGTGTGGTCTAGACCTACTCTATCTGTAAAGTGTCTCGAGATAACCTATGTTATGATTTGATACTAAAAATAAAATTGAATTGAATCAGAAGCAACTGCACCCTGCAAAAATTAGTGCCAACCCCTGTTAAACCACAACTTACCTTTAGGTTATTGTATAAATTAAACAAAAGAGATATAAAGTGTTAATTAGTTGCAGTTGGGTTGGTAATGGGCTTATTTTTTTTTTTAAATCTTTGGACAGAGCAAGGCTAGCCGTTTTAGCTTGCTTCTAGACCTTATGCTAAACTAAGTTCACCACCTTTTTCCTCACCTTCTCTTTGGTGACCAGCTCTCCCTCAGCAGCTATGTCTCGTATCACATCTTCCATTAAACTGTTGACAGAATCCTGATCCAGGACTCGGTTCCGCCTTCTCCGTGCAAGCTCTTCCTCATCCTGCATGATAGCCCGCATATTACCTCCATGGACCTCTCTCAGCTGGGCATGATAAGCTTCTTTAAAGACAGTGGCACTGCCTTTTTTCTGGGTTGCATCTGTAATTTTGCTCTTCTTCTCTTTGGTCGAGCTCACATCTGCCCCCAGCACTGGAAAGTCAGAGTCCGAGAGGAAGTTGGACGCAATGGCCTGTTGCTGCTGTTCCTCTTCAGGCTCTTGCGTAAGACCCTGTGCTACTGGGGAAGGATATGGCAACACATATTTGTTAGTATGCAAGTATGGATAAGTGGCAATTCTCATTTTTAATGCATTAAAGTGAACAATGTCATGATTGGCTACCTGTAGTTGTCTGCAATACAACAGTATTGGGATCTGCTGTTGGTTCAGATTGAGTGGGTAGCTTCTTGGGGCAAGATGCTTCCCAGCTGTCATACAGAGACATGTACTGTGTGATAGGGAGCGATTCATTAAACCTCTTAAAATAGCAGGTTTGGAGCTCGTCCATTGATGGAGCCTTCAACTGGTACTTCTTTATCACCTGGAACATATTAATAAACTTTTACTGCCCAGTTGGTTCACATACAGTACAAAAGGTAGACAGTGGTAATTACTTTGCATGCTGTAAAATTCAAAGGTCAGTTTTGCGATTGGCTTAATGCTTTTGAAGGTTTGTTTAAATCATTAACGACTATATGCTTGTGAATTGTTATTAGTTGATATGTAACTCAAACTCTTCAAATATATTTGTGAATATACTTTAGAATTACATTGTCAAAAGTCAGCCAACGTGGATTACAAATGCAAAGTATCAACACCATGGCCCCAGTTTCACTGTGGTAATCGTCGGACATGGATAGCAATTTTGAACGGAAATGTTTTGACTTAATATATTTAAAGCTTTTGTTTCAAAAGCAGTGGTCTGGGCACTAACACTCCTTCTCTCCGCATCAGTAAACTGAGGAATGATGGATTTCCATGGGTCTTATTTAAAGCCTTATAATAGGTTAGTGAACTAATCAAAAGTAGCACCCATGCTTACATTACTACATAGCCAAATAACCTGCAATTAGGGGCAGAGAGGGAAAACTAACCGTCATTCCTCCCAGTCTCTCTCAGTGCAATTGCCTGCATTGCTCGGTTGGTATTTGACATGTCCATTTTTAATGTACAACACTGTGATGAAGCATTAGTTATAGGATGAGGCTGGTGTTATTTTGAATAGGAGATTATTTTGATGTAATCCTTCAGACTACTGATACTTTCCTGCTGCCATAAATACTTAGAGCACCAAATGTAGAAAATGACAGAAAATAGTCGCCAACAAATACACAACTTTCTGTAGTTTGAGTTTTATAAAAGTAGTGCCTAGCTGTTATGGGATATTACTGAGCATTTTAACTCATTAAGCTAAATATTTGTGACTTTTTTTTTTTTTTTTTTTTTTTAAAGATATTTGGTTGTGGAGTTTCCATTTGGATTGTAAACGTGCCTTGCTAACCAACTATTGCCAGCCTCAATAACATTGTGGACTCGTAACCCCATATCTAGCCTATTTTAAATGTCTACACTGTCATTGCGCATTGGTTTGTGTCAAGTTTTATGTCAGGGTAATTAGCACCATGCTTGGATGAAACATGCACTTTCCAGGTCACTTACTAGCTTTAAGTTAAATGAGTGTTATTGTATTATTGTTGCTTTAATGTCAAATATCTTCAGATATGTACATTAGAAACAAAAGCTTACAGAATAAATACAACCTGAGTGAAAAATACTCAGAGTTCTATTTATTTGTTTTCATAACTGACCTCTAGGACCCTTTGGTACAGCTGCTGTTGGCTCAATTTCTCAGCTGGCTTGGGCGCAGTAAAGAGTGGGTTAACAGGAAGACAGTCGGTGGAGAATAAAGAGGCAGTGCTAATCAAAGGAGGACCTAAAAAGTTAATTCCTGCCGGATTGGAAGGCACATAGTGAGAGTTGACATCCACCTGTGGCACTGTAACACTTTGAGTAGTGCTACTCTTCCCAATAAGTTTTTCAGTTCTCTGTGGTGTTGCAGGCCTGCTGTCGTCTGTGGCTTTTGCTGGCTTCTCAGCAACAGGCTGATTTTGAGGCTGGTGAATCTTATGGAACACCAAATCCCCACTTACAACTAGATCTTCTTTTAAAGATGCTACCAGGCAGGAAATAGTTTTGAAGCCCAAAGAGGCTAAGGCCAGGTTGTGGCGATATATTTGGCTGTAGACTATAGCCACCTTCTTCAGAGGAATCCCATCTGGGTGTTCTTTCATCATGGCCACAATATTTTCTAGAACGTTCTCAATCTTCTTGTTGTCTTCTGTAGCTTTTGCTGATGCTCCAGCTCCAGTTACGATCCGACTATCATGGCGATTGAACTTGCAAAACACCAGTTCCCCCTCCACAACCAGATCCCTGTCCAGAGAGGCTACCAGGCTAGCCATGGAGTCGAAACCCAGTGTTGATAAAGTCAGGTTCTTGCGGTAGGTCTGGTTGTAGAATACAGCCAGCTTTTTAAGGGGGATCCCATCTGGGTGCTGCTTCACCATGGCCACTATATTCTCCAGAACCGTCGGCATTTTGAACAATGCTATCAGGGAGAAAAGAGACCATTAATAACAGAACACTGCAAAGTAGTTTACCAGTAGTCTGTGCTCTCACTAATAAGCTACATGCATGTGGTTTAGGAATTTGTATTAAAACACACAAACGACACATAAATATCCAACAGAGAATGATCCTTAATGTTAGAGAGAGAAGAAAAAGATGCAGAAACCTATATACTGGAAACCCTACAACAGTAGCCATCAATATGAGGGCTAAGTATTGTTTGAAATGTACTGGTGCCATTTATAGAAATTGTCTGGGCTGATATATTGGCCACTATTATCTTATCAAAGATAAATTATACCAGCACACACTGTATGCTAACTGATAAATAAAAAAGAAATTGCAGCACAGAAATGTTGTTGTTTTGTAGTAACAGTGGTCTCGCATTGCCAGACCTTTCTCCACAGCACTGTATCAGCGCTGCAGTTTGGTCATCCGGCGCGTCAGGCTTTATCCCAGCAATGTACTTCCGTTGAGCCAGACTATAGTAACAGTAGTTTATTTTTCAACTGTAACATGTCCCACTCAGTACATAGTTTGGTCATAATTAATTCAATTAAATGGAGGGGATCCTTACCAGAAATGTTTGTTTCTGTTATATCTTTTCTTAAATTTAAAAAAATGGACATTCGCAGATGTATAATTATTGGATTTTTAAAATCACCATCTGCCTGGCTATAGTGCCTATATATAAGTTTAGTAGTTTAAAACTGCTACAATCAATATTTTCGTATTAACAATGAATCAAATGTCTATGTGTATATGAAAGAGGCTGCATGTAATTATTAGTATTAGCTAGGGGTGGGCGATATATATCGTTATATTATATTATTATAATATCATCATTGTTGTGTTAACAATGTGCAAATTGACATTATCGAGTATTTAAATTACTTAGAAAAAAACACTTCAAAACACGTATTGGAACCATAGATTGGAACGCTACACATTCACTAATGTCAACAAAGATGGCGGCGATCGATTGGCCTGGCACTGCCCTATCAGCTCCAGGACTGCTTCCAATAAGGACATGGTTGTGTGCAATATGTTACAGAACAGAGCCCTTTGTTTATTATTATGATTTCATCTTGCTTGTATGCTGCACAACCTACATTACTCAGAGGTCAATGTTCCTACACTAGTTCAATTAGTATTAGTATAGTAGTATTTTGTCTTTGAATTGTTTTTACTTGAATACTTAAATTGTAAAGAAAATAAATAAGAACTGTTTTCATTCAACATTGTGCCCATTATTATCATCAGTGATTAAGTAATTCAGACTTTTAAAACACATTTTTAAAAAGGATATCATCTAATTATCGTTATTGTCAAAAATCGGAAAAAATATAGAGATATTATTTTTTGTCCATATCGCCCACCCCTAGTATTAGCTTTATTATTATTATTATTATTAACACAAATAAATACATTGTTCAAACAGTTGCACAATAACCCTGTCTAAATATATTATGTCTATAACTAGCAAAGTCTCCTGATTTCTTGATTTAGATGTTGAAATTTTGATGAAAGAATAAGACTAACAATCTATCCAAACATTTGATTTGATTTGACAATTGCGATGACAGCTTGACAGCTTTGTGATACTCAATGCTATGGACACACTTTGGTCAGTACTGAGAAAGTATGGTGATTCAATACTTAATAGCCCTAGCAAATAGTTTTGTCAATATTGACAAAAACAAAAATTGCAATATTGATTTGGAGGGCGCTCATCACCAAATATTTTGCCTACCAGATCAAACTGTCACTCGTCAAACCAGGTAGCCAATAAGGTATAGTGATAAATCGAGCATAACAAGGCAGATTATTCTCTTTTCCAACAGAGGCACACCAAATGAACCCTTAGTGTTTGTTTATGACTATACATACAAATCTGACAGACAGCACAACACATAATGTATTAAATGCTATCACAAAGTTGAAAAGGTTTACACTATCAACCCATCTATAATACTACCCCACCTTGTAAACAGTATTTTCTTATTTGATAAACCATGGCATTTCAATTACAGAAATAAATCATACAAAACATGAAACATTGCCAACATATGTAGACAGAGGTGAACAAACTAAAGTCAAGAGTACAAAGTTGCATAAAAAGTAGAGAGAAAGATTGGGTCAATCTTACCTATTCTTTCAAATTACAAGATGTGTTGTTGATCTCAATCAGAAGCAGAACTTCTGTGTATAAACAGGCAACCTTCCTGTTTTAGCTTATAAACTCCCATCCCTCCCTCCTCCTTTTATTGTGTTTCATTCTGAGCAGTCACAGAGAAATGAAACTGAAAGTAACTGGTAAGTTCATTCAGACTATGGCTGATTGTGACCAACAGTCACACTCTCATATTCCTGGAAATGGTTATGCCATAGCTCACAAGCAAAGCAATAAAAAGAGACGACAATAAAAAAACAAAAGCAGCTGGAGTTGCAGTAGAGAAGCATACTGCCTGTCGTTCATGACCTACAGTAAATCTATTTGTCTGAGGCACTATTTCATTTAAGTCTGTTCCGCAAAGACAAAAACCTAATGATATAGTATTTACCAGATGACATGGTAATAGAAGTAAATCAAACTGGTGACATCAATGACAAATATAAGAGATCATGTGACTGAGGAAGGGAGGGGTAAAACTGGCTTTGAGTTTCACATTCCTGACTTGCCCCAGCTGATCACCTCAACTGCTGAAGAAACGAAACAGAGATTAAATTCCTTTCCACACCAGTGAGTCTGGGACGAAACGAAAAAAAATGGAAGGATGAGCTTTATTGCATGGGTGCTAGTAATACCTCCGGGGCTGGTAAATTTCTTAAGAAAATCTCACTTAGCTCATATGCTTTCATTGCTGGTTGTAATAATAATAATAATAATAATAATTGATGTAACGCCATTTATTATCCTATATGTTCTGGTTTTATAGTATAACTTTAACAATGACTACATGTTATTTCTGACATGTACAGTATAATGTCCATAGCATAACACCAGCTAATGTATTTGGAAATGAATAGTTCTCTATACTAGGGCTGCCACCTCTTAGTTGATTAGTCGACTAATCGGTCGTTTTGGTCTTAGTTGACTAAGATTTCTTTAGTTGATTAGTTATTTTTTATGCTTATTCATGCTTAATTACTTATTTCCAAGAACCTTCTGAGCACATTTATGGTAAACACAAGATTTAAAGTGGTGCTTTTGCAGGATTAATTGTGGAGAAACTCAGTTTTACAGATGGTTAATTAACTAAATTTATATTGTGCTTTTCCAGTCTTAACCACCTCTCAAAACGCACAGCGCTGTCAATTAAATCAACTAATCGATTAGTCGACAAAATCGTATAAGTGTTAGTCGACTAAGAATTTCTTTAGTCGAGGACAGCCCTACTCTATACGTTTCCTTGAACAAAGTATGCTTATCCCTTTCTTGTAGGGTATTCTACAGTGGCCGACCACGGCAAAAGCGCTACAACGGCCCAAAACACTTCCATTAGGGGAAATAAATGTTCAAATTCAAAATGGATATTAATGCATTAATATTCAGGCATCTTTCTTCCAGTCCGCTCTCGCTCTCTGTATTGTATCCGTCTCTCCTCACTGCTGCGCTGCTTGACTTAGAGCACTTGGACTGCGGATGCGGCTGCGCGAGTCATCCAAACTGAAACTGAAATCATAAGGCCCAAAACCCACTAGATGAGCTATATCAACTAGGCTGGGTGTAAATAATCGATTTCCCCATTGAAATCCATTTTTATTTGAATGATCCAAAATTGATTTATTAAACCCAAGAATTGATCTTTGTCATGCTAGCTTGTTGGGAAGGGGGTTAAATAACCCTCCAAAGTTAGGTTACATTTTGGTGAGGGAAAAACTGGCATGGCCTATTTCAAAGGGGTCCCTCTGTCTTTTTACTTAAAAAAATCAACTAGATGGCATTGGTGTTGCTGATTGCATTGCTTAGCTGCATAATAAATTAAATGTTAAATGCAAATTTGAATTGAAGGAAAAGGCACAGTGCTTTCTTGTACTAAATGTAACTCTGATCCACAGTCTCTGTATCCAGATTTTATACAATAAGGTAAACTATTCTGCTTGAAAGAATAAAAGAAGTCAATGGTCACAAAGAAAACAGCTGTGTGCATTTATAGGGCTACTGGTAAAAGCAAGCCACCAATAACATACCTTGAATTGGTCAGTTTGTGACTGTGGTCAGTGCATCATGTCTTCTCTCTCCTCACAGCTAGGGCAGTAGCTTACAGCATGGGAAAAGCTCGGCAGCTGATGATGAGGACAAGAATATAAGAGAGAATGGTGATGATAACAGAAAAGTGACTGGCCTCAATGGCTAAGCTAATTTATTTATGCAACGCAGAGTCAAAACTAATCAGTCAAAACATAAGGTCACATAGTTCAATAACTTGTTGAACCTAAGCCAGTTTTTTGAAGTTGACACAAGTACTCACCCCTGACCCTGCCTAGTTAACACAGACGTTTCCCACCTACAGTGAGGGTTATGATTTTGCTTGGCATGACATATACGCCTGCTGCCTCCCTTGTATCCTGTCGATTGTATCCCGTTTCCCACACTGTATGGGGCTTTTCCCTTTATTTGATAGTGACAGTGGATAGACAGGAAAGGTGGGAGAGAGAGGGGGGGATGACACGCAGCAAAGGGCTGCAGATGGGGGGCTTACATTTTTAGCCAAATTCCTACCCTACACATGTTATGCAAGTTAAAAATAATAACATCAAGTTTTGCCTCTCTTTAGGTGACAGAAGTGAAAATGAGTCATCCTCAGCATGTTGTGTTCTGGATTCACAATGATGAAGACAGTTTGAGGAACAATTAGATACAAAACAGGAAGATTCTTTTTCTTGGCAACTATCATGTTTTCCCTAATGCTGTACAGACTTTTTAGCATTCTAAATTTATTATCAAATGGCTTGAAAAATAGTGCATATAGGCCCTAGCTGACATAAATGGAGCATGCCCCCAGACTCCCCCGCAAAGTCCCAAAGGATTACAACGTCTGGCTACGCCCCTGGCATTATTATCTATGGGGCAAATATATTTCAACTTTACTACATTTCTCTTCCATTACTAACAAAAATGACATCGTAGAATTCCACACATACAATGTACGTCTCCTCCTCCTCTTTGAACGCGCTTTTTGCCAAATAAATTAGATTACCGTCTGTTATTTATTTGGCAAAAAGCGCGTGCAAAGTAATGCCAATTAATGTTAAGTTACGCTAGCAGTACTTTAAAACAACAAAACTAACTAAAATAGCATGACTGACTGACTCTCCAGCTAAGTTAGCTACCTGTTATTGTCCCAGACATGCAATTGCCTTTAGTCGCAGTTGTCGACTGTGTATCTTCACTCTTTCATTCAACATCCTCCGTCTGTGTGCTGAAGAAAATAACAATGGCAATGTAGAACCAGTTTAACGTAACGTTACTTTCGCTAGCGGAGCTGCTATGGTGGCTAACATTTTAATACTAGAAGTATAATGATATAACTTTAAATTAATCATTTAAGTCATTCAATAACGAGCTTTAAAATAGCCCGTGTCACAGTATTGGTGTTTCGGGTCCACACCGCTGCAATTAAGTGCCATACGGTACAAAATTAAGAAGCGCAACTTATAAGATGCTCATATTGTTTGCCTGTTAGCAGGCTACCTAGCTAACACCATGCTGCATTCAAGTTGTATGAAAAAGATAGTAAATACAACTACTGAACTCTGAAAAAAAAAAAGTTCATGTACAAAAATAGCTCAAAATACCACTCACTTCAGCCACAAATGATTGTTCATCACAGCTTTCTGCTGGTATATGTGTCTTAATGATTGGGGGTTTGTCTTGTCCCTTATTTTGTTTGTTAATGTTTATCATTAATAGTAATAAAGTGATATAGAAATAGAAACGTGTCATCTCCTAATAAAGGATGCATTTCAGTCCGTATCATCCCGACCCTAACTCTTTTTATTTTCAGTGTGAAAGAGCAGATTGGTTGCACATATATAGACGAGTTTACTGGTGTTTCAGAGAGAACTAACTGAGATGATGGACAGACGGTCTTTCTTACTGGTGGCGTAAATAGTTCAGTTATTGGACTGAATCGAAACACAGGTGCAAATATTCGTGAGCAATACAATTTGATAGCCAACTATCCCATTAAATAACTTAAAGCTGCGATAGGTAGTTTATTTTTGGGGTCGTTGGGCAAAAATACCATAATAACTTATTTAGCATATTGTAATTCAAGTGGTATGAGAGAAAACCTTTGTGTGACAACGTTGTCCAGCAGAGGGCAGCACAGACCTGCCCTGCTCTTTTAATAAACACAAAATGAACAAAATGAAAAACAATCGACTATCAGATTACAATTTAGCAGGATGTTTATCAAGATTGTCAGTCAATATATTTGTCTATGTTTAAAAACAATATATTTTTAAACTCCCAAACATTGACATTACACGACATTATATGACATTACAGTGTTGGCCTAAAATATCCAGTAGGCTATAGACCTTTCTCACAGAAGACATGTTGACGTGTCATAGTAGGAGCACAGGTGTATTCAAAACCATTAATGATGGCTGCATTCCACTTAGGAGAGGCCCTGGTATTAGTTGGGTCATCTATAGCAGTTCCGTGACCGTGGAGAGGAAAGGTTTGTTTTTCACTGGATTTGTCATCTATGAAGGTTAAAGAAAGAAATTAGCCGGGGTGCCCCTCTCAAAAATGTGGGGAAATTCTTTGGGAGCCCTATATCCAAAATGGCTGCCGTCAGCCTAGCTGGAAATTAACTTTTTAATGGTTTTTCCCACAGTACTGCATAATACATGGTTTCTGAGTCTATTTGGGTCAAGAAATTCATAAATGATAAAGATTTATTGATTTGACCTATTTTTGACCTTCAAATTCAAGATGGCCACCGATTTTTGGCTATTTAAATGTCATTTTTTCAAAATCGTCAAAGAGCCTTAATATTAGGCTCAAATAAAAGCTCTGCTCATACTGAGTGCAGTTATGGACAGCAAAATTAAAACATACACATATGTCATCAGATGTCTGGGTTGGAACCAATGAAAGAGAGGAGATTATTAGGGCCCGAGCACCAACAGCGGCGAAGGCCCTATTGAAACTGAAGGAATTATTATTATTTTCTGCAAATTTATTGCCTTTTTGAGGGGCTTAACATATTCAAAAACTCACCAAAATTGGCGGACTCATTAAGTCTGGTGAAAATGTACGTATTTTAAGGGTTTCAGGGAATAGGCGTGCAAAAATGGCTCACTAGCGCCCCCTACAAAGTTAAACAAAATGGAGCCCCTGCAGTGTGTTTAACGTAGACTCACAAAACTTGGTACACATATGTAACATGTCAGGATGTACAAAAAGCTTCATTGGAGCCATACCCTAAACCCAACAGGAACTCCGCCATTTTGATTTCAAAGTTTGAAATTAGTGCAATTTTGGCCATTTCCACATGTCGTACTTTAACAAACTCCTCCTAGAGATTTCATCCGATCAACTTCAAATTCGGTCTGTGTCATCTTAAGACCTTAAAGGGTTGATAGAATGATTATATAGGGTATTTCACACTGTTCCTTAAGATCTCCTAATGGGGTATGTAACATTGGTTGGGCTGAAAATGGCCTGGTTGATATTTTATTGGCCCTTATGCATGCCTGTGTTTTGGCTCTATTTGTAACAAGAGCTTTTCTTCCAAATATGGTATGCTCATGAATATTTAGATAATCTCCCCGCTGATTGGTTGAGCGAAACCCCCATACACACACATTAGAGACGAGACAGCAGGTCTCATATTCCAGGCACTGCATTGTTTCGTTACCAAATTAATTTCTGAGACTTTTTTATGCGAGAAAAACAACTATATTAAGCTCAAATATAGGCCGTTTTAAGCTCAAACGTCAGCCTTTGTGGATTACTACACTACCGACTATTACAGTTATGAACGTGAGGGGTCTTGTAAGGAGGAGCAGCTAGCTAGCTATATGTCCCATTCAATACAATGGGAAAAGGTCACGGCTAGCTAGCTACACTTTCTGCATAACTATAGTATATTTACAGTTTGAATTTCGTCACGGCACTTTTATTACAGGTTCCCCAAGGTCTTATAAAGCTAACAGTTGTGTCCGATTTCAATTTAAGGCATTTTTGTGAACGTCAGGGGTCTTGTTATGAGGAGCAGCTAGCTAGCTAGCTATAGTACAGGCCAAAAGTTTGGATCCACCTTCTCATTCAAGTGCGTCGCACAAAGACACGGTGGTTGGAACCAAAGATCTCAAATTTGGACTCATCAGACCAAAGCACAGATTTCCACTGGTCTAATGTCCATTACTTGTGTTTCTTGGCCCAAACAAATCTCTTCTGCTTGTTGCCTCTCCTTAGCAGTGGTTTCCTAGCAGCTACTTGACCATGAAGGCCTGATTCATGTCTCCTCTTAACAGTTGTTCTAGAGATGTGTCTGCTGCTAGAACTCTGTGTGGCATTCATCTGGTCTCTAATCTGAGCTGCTGTTAACTTGCGATTTCTGAGGCTGGTGACTCGGATGAACTTATCCTCAGCTGCAGAGGTGACTCTTGGTCTTCCTTTCCTGGGGCGGTCCTCGTGAGCCAGTTTCGTTGTAGCGCTTGATGGTTTTTGCGACTACACTTGGGGACACATTTAAGGTTTTCGCAATTTTCCGGAATGACTGACCGTCATTTGTTAAAGTAATGATGGCCACTCGTTTCTCTTTACTTAGCTGATTGGTTCATTGCCATAATATGAATTCTAACAGTTGTCCAATAGGGCTGTCGGCTGTGTATCAACCTGACTTCTGCACAACACAACTGATGGTCCCAACCCCATTAATAAGGGAAAAAGTCCACTAATTAACCCTGACAAGGCACACCTGTGAAGTGAAAACCATTTCAGGTGACTACTTCATGAAGGTCATTGAGAGAACACCAAGGGTTTGCAGCGCTATCAAAAAAGCAAAGGGTGACTACTTTGAGGAATCCACAAAGGCTGACGTTGCCCTGGGTATGGAGCCCAGCAGGCTGCCGCTTTCTCGTCAGACTGTGTGGAGCTCCTAAAGTCCGACACTTCTTACCAAATTTGCAATTAGCTATCAATTTTTGTGAAACGGCCCATATTTGAGCTTAATATCTAGTTGATTTCTCGCATAAAAAAGTCTCAGAAGTGAATTTGGTAATGAAACATTGCAGTGGCTGGAATATGAGACCTGCGGTCTCATCTCTAATGTGTGTGTATGGCAATTCGCTCAACCAATCAGCGGGGAGATTGTCTAAATATTCATGAGCATACCATATTTGGAAGAAAAGCTCTTGTTACAAATAGAGCCAAAACACAGGCATGCATAAGGGCCAATAAAATATCAACCAGGCCATTTTCAGCCCAACCAATGTTACATACCCCATTAGGAGACCTTAAGGAACAGTGTGAAATACCCATTATAATCATTCTATCAACCATTTAAGGTCTTAAGATGGCACAGACCGAATTTGAAGTTGATCGGATGAAATCTCTCGGATGAGTTTGTTAAAGTACGACATGTGGAAATGGCCAAAATTGCACTAATTTCAAACTTTGCAATCAAAATGGCGGAGTTCCTGTTGGGTTTAGGGTATGGCTCCAATGAAGCTTTTTGTACATCCTGACATGTTACATATGTGCACCAAGTTTCGTGAGTCTACGTTAAACACACTGCAGGGGCTCCATTTTGTTTAACTTTGTAGGGGGCACTAGTGAGCCATTTTTGCGCGCCTATTCCCTGAAACCCTTAAAATATGTACATTTTCACCAGACTTAATGAGACCGCCAATTTTGGTGAGTTTTTGAATATGTTAAGCCCCTCAAAAAGGCGATAAATTTGCAGAAAATAATACTACTTCCTTCAGTTTTAATAGGGCCTTCGCCGCTTTTGGCTCTCGGGCCCTAATAATCTCCTCTCTTTCATTGGTTCCAACCCAGACATCTGATGACATATGTGTATGTTTTAATTTTGCTGTCCATAACTGCACTCAGTATGAGCAGAGCTTTCATTTGAGCCTAATATTAAGGCTCTTTGACGATTTTGAAAAAATGACATTTAAAGAGCCAAAAATCGGCGGCCATCTTGAATTTGAAGGTCAAAAATAGGTCAAATCAATAAATCTTTATCATTTATGAATTTCTTGACCCAAATATTTCCAGCTAGGCTGACGGCAGCCATTTTGGATATAGGGCTCCCAAAAAATGTCCCCACATTTTTGAGAGGGGCACCCCGGCTAATTTCTTTCTTTAACCTTCATAGATGACAAATCCAGTGAGAAACAAACCTTTCCTCTCCACGGTCACGGAACTGCTATAGATGACCAAACTATATTGTGCATGCTGACTCACTGGAATAGCTTACTGGGACACTTGATGGAACTGATCCATCGTTAAGGTTATCAATTTCAGCTGTGCTTCTCCTACTATGACAAGTCAAAATGTCTGCTGTGAAAAATATACTATACTGGTCAAAAGTTTTAGAACATTGTACTCTGAAATGATAGAATAGAAGAAATAAATAATTGAAGTTAAAAAAAAGAAATCATGGAATCAATTTATAAACCAAAATGTATTCTAAATTTTTGACTCATCAAATTAGCCCCCTTTGGCAGATATAACAGCTGAACACACCCGTGGCATTCTTTCTACAATGGAAATCAAATATTCTTCAGAAAGTTCTTCCCAACTCTGTTGCAGAAGTTCCCACAAATGTGTGACACTTGTAGGTTGCTTTGCTTTCACTTTTCTGTCCAGTTCATCCCAAACCAGCTCAATGTGGTTTAAGTCTGGTGACTGTGCTGCCCACTGGTCTCACTCATAGACAGTATATAATGGACCAATAGACCCCGTTGCTCTGGACGGAGACCAGTGAAGGCTATTAGAAGCACTTTTCCGGTGATGGCCAGCTTTACTGCGCAGCCTCCAACTGAGAGAATGTGACGTGAGCAACGTGTCTGAAAGTTGTAAGTCTTCTGGTGGCTGCGCTAAGAGAAATCTCAATCATTCCCAATCTTACAGATACGGAGAGTGTAGGTATATGTAAGGAGATAACATGGGCACAGGCTAATTATTGCTAACTAAAATGCTAGTTAACATTAGTAATTAAACCTAAACAGCTCATGTAAGTCGAAACTGCCTGCAAGCTTATCCTGTACTATACGGTAATTCCTCTACTATGTGACACAATCGTTAGCCTATTTTTACAAGAATGTCTGCTACGGAGCCATAACGTGAGGTACAAGGTAATGGAGCCTTTTATACATCGTCGTGTTTCTAGGGAACTAAACAACTGACAAATGGAGTCTTTAAACGCTTCAGATGTAAAGTTATTCGCAGTCAAGTGACGTAAAAAAAAAAATGGCGGTCAGTGGAATGCTAACAGGAGGTGATGGCTTTGTAGCAACAAAATGGCTCCATAGATGGCTCGAGTTCTGAAGCGAAGCTTACCCCCTTGGTCTCACTGCACGCTCTGACTAGTTAGTTAGACAGCAACAATGGCGACGAGCCAGGGAAATTCAAAGGGAGCGTTCTGGAACTGGAAGTACCGGCACTACTTCTCGCTCATTGAAATTAAAGGCAAGAATGTTTATGTAACATGCACGCTATGCCCAGGAAAAAAAACTTTATCGACGTCTGCCTCAAGCAACTCTAATCTTGTGAAGCACCTCCAAATGCAGCTAGTGTGAGCTCTAGCGAAGGAGACGGAGCCACTCTGTTAAAACCTCTTATTATATGGTTAAAACTAGCAACGCTCGATTTTTCGGGTTAGCAACAATTTTGACGTTAAAGATGTTATAGAACGTAATAGCGTTATAGAACATAAAAAATAACATCAGTTACTTTGCTGAGTAACTAATTACTTTTAGAATGTGGTAACAGAGTTACTAACTCAACTACTTTTTGGAAGAAGTAATTTGTAACTGTAACTAATTACTTTTTTAAAGTAAGATGACTAACACTGGTCAGGGTTCATCCTACAGCAAGATAATGACCCAAAACATAAGTCTAAGCTATGCCAGAACTACCTTAGCAAAAGAGAACAAGATGGTAAGCTTAAAAACATGGAGTGGCCAGCACAGTCACCAGACTTAAACCCCATTGAGCTGGTTTGGGATGAACTGGACAGAAAAGTGAAAGCAAAGCAACCTACGAGTGCCACACATTTATGGGAACTTCTGCACTACCTTTTATGGAGAAATATCATAGTTATTATGTTTTACATTTGTAGTCAACTGAGAAGGTAAAACTTTTTGTTTATGCTGCATCTGGCTGAACTTTCAATGCACTTTGTACCGTGCACTAAGCGCTCCATTCTGCATGACTTTCTCACTCTCAAACAGCCTAATTAAGCCTATCCCAATATCTCATGAGAAGAAAGGCAGAATCAAAATTTTAATATATCCTACGTAGGAGATAATAGCCCATATGTAGAAGATAATGGGCCTCATGCAGAAACATTCTTTTAAATTTTCTCAACGTTCAGACAACTCCAGATGCACCAAACGTTCTTAACCATTCAAATCTGCTCTTACCCAGATGTGCTGAATGATGAATCCCACTTGATCTTAATTGTTTATTAGCATAAGTAACGCCCCAGAAACACTATATAAGGACAGTTGTTTTCAGAGCATCAGTACTGGTGGTACAGAAAAATAAAAAAACAGCTAAAATATATTATAATCATATACTTTATTTTTGTCCTCTAAAATACTCATATTTTTAAGGCCAATGTTCTGAACTTGAATGTTGAAGTGCGCTCATGGTGCATCAAAAGTCCTGCAGCAGTGAAAAACAACATCAGCAATCAGTCTGTATAGCTTTAGCCATCCAGTCAGATCTGGCCACCAGCAACCTCAGTCTGTCACCTGACGACTGGATCAGCTCCTTTCCCCTAACAGAGACAAAACAGAGACACAGAGGTGCAAGAGATGTAAATAAAAAAGCAGCTATCCACATTTGCTATTTAAAGATCCCATATCATGCTCAATTTCATGTTCAAACTAGTGTTTTGACTTTCTACTAGAACATGTTTCTATGCTTTAATGTAAAAAAAAAAGTTATTTTTCTCATACTGTCTGTCTGAATATACCTGTCTTCACCCTCTGTTGAAACACTCTGTTTTAGTGCCTGTCTCTTTAAGCCACCTCCCGAAGAAGCCCAGTCTGCTCTGATTGGCCAGCGTTTCTGGGTCTTTCGCATCTGTGCACTCTGCGTCTGTGAGCCGTCATTGCAGCCTGAGAATGACTGTAACGGCACTGTCTACCTATATACAGTATCGTTGTGACATCACAACCGAACGGAAGTCCGGACGGCTCGTTTAAAGACACAGTTTCTGAATACGGGCTGTGTGCATTTCTCTGTAGATTGAGCATTTTAATACTTTCACAGCATTTATGCATAACCTCGACCTTTTTTATAATCAAAAAAGATATGGAAGTCTCACTTTTTACAATATGGGACCTTTAAATGTGACTTTGCTCAGATTTGAATCATTCCTACCGCTGATAGTCCAGTCCAAGCAGACTGACACCGTTAACAGCCAGGATCCTATCTCCTGGTACCAGCTTCTCACACTGGGCTGCAGGAGAGTCTGGAACCACTGCTCGGATGAAGATGCCTTTCGACCTCAAGGAAGAGTCCTGGAAGATGATGTCAAAATGTCATAGTCTCACTAAAACCCATGACTTAGTAGTCAGCTGCCACACAGCAACATTTAAAATCCCACATAAAAAAACAAACAAACATCCAAAACACCCCTTTTCACTTTATCAATGTTTTCTTATTCTTTCTTGCTTAATGTTTTGGGTTTCATTTTTAAAAATCTAAACATTTTCAGTAGCTGACTCAAATGTCAGTGTTGTTTTAAAAATGATTTAAAAACTGCATTTCCACATGTCAGTAACATACCTGTGATTGTATATATCTAAATCCCTGCAAGTTGATCTTCATAGAGTACTGAAATTACACCAGTTGCTGCAGGTATGATAGGAAAACAATAATAACAATAGTATATATATATATATATATATATATATATATATATATATATATATATATATATATATTTAATTTTTGTATTTTTCTTAGAGGCGCACTTTGGAACTATGGTTCTGCCCTGGACCATCAGAGGATGAACATCACAGTTTAACAAAAGTCGATGAGTGAGTTGAGGGGTGGTGGTTAGCTCAGACATGTCTTTAATAACAGCAGGACAGAGAGAACCCAGGGTTAACTATGTATTATCAGATCTGCATCTCTTTCACTCACCCTTGTGTCAACCAGAGCAAGACCAAGTCCTCTTTCATCTCGCTCCAGCTCCATGCTAAAAACCTCATCATTATTGTCATCATAATGGTCATCTGCCTCTTCCTCCTCCTCTTCCTCTTTCAGTTCAACAAATGTTTTCATACTGGGGCAATCTGACTTCAAACGGTCTACTTTCAGTGCAGCCAGACATTCAAACACTAATCCACCTAAGGAGAAAATAAACATGCTCAGTTTTCTCTTACTGTAGACAAACAAAGACAACCGTCAATGGTGATGTAGTTCTATGCTCTACCTTCATCATGTGTGTCTACACCAGAGGACCAGGGAAGTTTCTCACTGTCACCCTTCATCCAAGTATCCTGGTATTCCTTTACCATATCAATAGAATCCGTGATGTGGGGGGTGTTGGGTGGGGTGAGGAGACAGGAAGGGTCCAGAGCTGACCTCCTCATCTCACTGCTCTCTCTTGTCTGCAGCTCCAAATTTCTTAGCTTCTGAGACAAAAGGAGGGCTCCACAGGAGCTGAACTCATTTGGGTTTTGGGTGGAGGACGGAGAGGGAGGTGATGAGGGTGATGGAGGTAAGGCACCAGAGGTAGTAGAAGGGGGGTGGCGGTCATGGACAGTAGCCTGGGATAAGACCATCTTAACTGGCGATCTATCCAAGGTTTCCAGACTTGGTTTTGGAAGAATATCCATCTTAGTCAGTCTAGCCTCCATGGGAATGGTATCACCCTGGATGACAAAAGAGAACAATTAGGATAAATGAGAAAACCAAATTTGAAAATTGGCATTCTTTAAAAAGGAAACGCCACCAATTTTTCACATCAAAGTGTGTATATAGGTCTTGGGCAGTACTACTGCATATGTGAAAAACACTGTATTAAGCCTTTTGTGTCTCCAGAGGAAGCTGTGTGAAGTATGATAAATGGTCTTAAGTGATGGGATTTTTTAAGTTTTCATACTGCGTTTCATTTACCTCGAAAGTTGGAAGCCGGAGCTGGGAATGACGTCACACGTTGACCATGTTCCAGTACAACAAGTAGGAATTAACTGTTATTTCATAGTGATGTTTGCTCTAGCCAGGTTAGCCATTGTTAGCAATACCATCTGATAACAAAGCATTAGAATGTATTTTGTGCATACAAACACCACAGCAACATGTCCACATGATTAATGAGACACAAATAGGACAAAGGTGCTAATAAACAGCGTATTACTCTAGATTTTACTACTGTTGATGCACTGAACAGCCATGTTGGATTTTGAGTTTCTCCCGACTTCAGGGGGAGTTCCCGTTCAAATTTCCAACTGGGAACACGTAATTTCCGACTTCCCTGTTCAAAAGGAACGCACCATTATAGTGCCCACCAGTCTTGTATAAAGTACTTGAATAAATACTTGAGTAAAAGTTCAAGTATCTTTCTAGAAAATGACTTTGGTTGAAGTTAAAGGTGCTCTGCTACATGTATTTCATTACTTTGTGGTAATGTCTGAAGTTCTACCATGGACTCTGTAAAATTTTTTGTGGAAAAAATGCCTTGGCTACCTTGTTTTAAGCCATTCTAGCGTGGTATAGAAAGCCTGCAGGAAGACTCAGCTCGATTTGTGCCAGTTCTCATTAATATTCAACGAGCTAAGCTGCTTGACTCTGATTGGCTAACAGCTAGCCAATGAGAGCCTAGCTATCAGCATCCTTTAAGCTGTTGCTATTATACCGGCGGGATAAATGACTCATGCGCCCGACGCAAATCTAAAATGGGTTGGTCTGAAGTAGCTAGGTGTGGTTTGGGCGTAACGTGAAAATAACCAATCAGAGCGTCATCTCACATTCCCTTTAAGAGCTTGTTCCATGGCGGATTGCTATTATGACGGCGGATTTGCCAGCGGGAGCTGTCCGAGATGCGGCAAAGTAATAAATGCCCGTTGTTGCTGCGGCATCTTGGGCGCGTCTCCTCAAGTCTGGAGAGGATTGCTGCAGCCATGGAGGCTCCAAACGCACCACCTGCTCCTTTTGTGCCCCTTCCTCCTCCCCCCACTCCATCTCCGTCCACCCGCTCCACCCGCTCCACCAGGAGCGCATTTTTCCTGGTCAGTGGCGGAATTGTTTTCTGAAACTGCAAAATAGCACCAGGGAACGTTTGCTCCTGAACACGCCTCCTATTTTCGCTGAACCGCCCCCGGGAGCGCAAATACGTTCCCTAATTTACCGACGTATGTCTGTGGAGGGAAAAGTCTGCTGTGCGTTTGTGCAAAATAGGAATGATACATGTATCGGTGTACAAAGGCAATTGCGCGGAGTGCAAGATAGGGCCCTAAGAGTTTATTGACACGCTTTAATTTTGAAAAAGTGAAATATCTTTGACTGTCTATTATTGTATATCTTATAAAGTCTTCTCCCTTACAGTTTATTTGACATAAAGCCCTAAAAAAGTCAGCATTAAAAGTTCCTTAGCCATCATAGAAAAAAGCAGCAAAAACAACTGTTGTGTCAAAAGTCCCAAAAGCATCAGCAAAAGTGACAAAAACTAGGTGGGCCGAAAATTATTGTGAACCTAAATTGATATGCGGGCTGGATCAAAATCTCTTGAGTTTGACACATGTGATTTATCTTGTTCAGTATACCTATGTAAAAATCAAAAGGCATGAACGTTGTACCTTTTGCTCCTCAGTAGCTGTCCCCTCATCGGACTGGGAGTCAGAAAGGGTGGACATGAACTCTTTCAGTTTGTCCAGCTGTTCCCTCAGGGCTGAATCTATTACCTGCCTGCTCAGTTGGATCTGGTAACCCCCATCTGGCAGCACCAGAGGATGGTGGGTGTCAAAACTCTCCAGGATATCAGCTGAGGGAAGAAGGGCCATATTGCATTACAATAACAAGAAATAAAAGAAAAAGTCATGTGAATCTTGTGGATTATGATATTTATAATTGGTAATGTGGATTAAGACAGAATGGGATAATAGTTGACCAGTACGTTGACCTCTCACCAGTTTCGTGTGCCACGGCCTGGTCACAAACAGATGGAGTCCATGTGTGTCTGCAGGGAGATGCTGGGCTGTAAAGACTCAGCAAGTGGTTCAGCTGGGCTGGACTCAGGGCAGGGTAGTCAGACCGCAAGGACACCCAAGATGTCTATATACACAAAAATGTTACAGTTATATGGTGTCTCATGGGAAAGCTAAATCATCTTATTGCCTTATTTCTGTGCAAGTACCATACTTTACCACCATGACTGATCATATAGTCTATATTCTAAAAGGGAAATTAATGTCACGATAAACCAAATGTAACCAAACCAAACAGGCTGGAAGCCAGGTGAAAGACAGAATGACTGACTGCCACGTGCAACTATGTTTGCAGCCAGACTTAATATCTCCCTGAGGCTCCTGGAGGGGGAGTCCTGCCCAGAGAGGGTCGTCACAGGGATACATTCAGATACACAACAAGGAAATAAGTAGATTTTGAATAACAAGTTAATAATGGTATTGGCATGTGACAGTGCCTGTTAGAATTCATAACCTCTTCCCTCACACAGACAACCTAAAGATATTTAAAGGGAGCACACTTGGCAGGTGCCACAAATTGGAGGCCTTCCTCAGTGAGTGCAGCTTTGGTTTTGTGCACATTTGGATACTTCCGTAAGTACGCTTACATGTAATACACTGTGTACACTATGGCTGCATCTCACGGCCCTAATTTGATAGCTCCTCGACTTCTTGGTCCTCGGCTAAACCGGAAGTTGTTCGGTCCCTCCTCGGTGAAGGCCGTCTGAAAGCTCTTATTTCTGCCCTGAAGACCAAGGAGCAAGCATCAAGGACGGATCATCGAGGAGCTATAGCCGAGGATGTACCAGAGCAGTCTATACAGCTGACGAATTCATGTGACACTTCAGAGGAAAGGACGTCTCATCCCGCTAAAACACATTTGCTCGTTGCCTTTCTCTTCCCATTATTTCCTTGTGTCTCTCCCATGCCTCCTCGTGGGAGGGAGTAAGATGTGAGGAAGTGAGGCAAGTGCAGGACTCGAGGAGGCAATTTAAGGGTTATGAGATGCAACCTATATACTCACTTGTGTACTCCGTAAATTCCAACGGGGTAGAGTATTCTCAAATTGCACACGGCCGTTATGCACGTCCCGAGAATGACTCTTCTTCAGTTTAATTGCAAATTGCAGCGGGGCAGAGCATTACCGCCACCCACTGTCGCCTGACATATACCGACTGGTTTTCTCACTGAGTATAGAGCTACTTATCGAAAAAAACACATGTATAAATTACATTTGTATTCGGTGTTCGCCGTTTTAATCGCAGCCGCTGCAGCTTCCTCGCCCGCCATATTCACAAGTTTGAAAATGTGTTAGTGGTCCCTTAGCTCTTTTTCCGTGTAAGTACAGAACTGCATGATTTGAGACACAGCATGAGACTAACAGGACTGTGACCGTTAAGGACCACAAAAAAACACCCTGAAAGTGTTGACATTGTGAAGCTCTTGCTGTGTCTGGATCCGGACATCTGCAACATTGTGATGTGGAATGGTTTCTTCTTTGACAAGGACTTTTTGAGATTTCTGTATAAACTTTGAGTTACTGGTAGTATGTATGCAATTATTGAAGACAACATTTTCTTCTAAATATCTGGCCACAGCCCTGTCCCACCTGAGGTCGATGGGAATTGTGCATGCTGACCTCTTACCTGACAATGTTGGGGTTGTGAACCTCCAACAGCAGCCACTGAAGGTAACATATATTACCACGTTGCACAGATCGCCAAAAGTCATGCTGCATATTCTTTTCAATGAGGCCATTGATATGTGGGCTCTTGGCCTGGTAGCTGCCGAGCTGGCTACTGAGTATCCACTTTATCCTGGGGAGATGGACTACAACGTGCTGGGGATTCATCATAGAGGCTCAGGGTCTGCCTGCTGAGTATGTTTTGGATTGTGGAAGAGGAAAGGATTACTACTTCCATAGTTCAACAGTCAGGAGAGAGTCACCCACCACTAAGGCTAGGTTTAGCCTGGGTTAGGGTTAGGCCTGGAGACAGAGATTCACACAGTACAGTACGGCTGCTAAGTTGGGTAACGAAGACAGCGAGGATTAGGTTAGCAGTAGTGTTTAAACCCAGGAAACGAGATTCCTGGGAATATGATTTACATTCAAACTATTTGCGGTTTCCTGAGAAGTATAATAACGGGAAAACAGTATGAAATGTTACGTCCTACTCGTCATTCTAGGTGAATAGGCTGAAACGTAAGTCCATTAGAGTGGCCGAGAGCTCTCTAGGCTACTACAGCTCATGTTCGACCACACAGAGCTCCCATCCTGACACCTGACTACTGATAATTGACATTACTGAGGATGAGCCAGATGTCAGCTGCCAGCCTTCCGCATATCAGACACCAGAATCAAGAATCATTCTTGATTGTGCAGTGCAGGGTGACAACTAAAAGTTTCTCCTTGTTGAAGAAATTCTAGTAAGATAAAATGAAGCTGCCAGATCAGAGTTCTTCATGAATAACTGTATTGTTCTTTGTTGAAAATACATTTACTTCAGGATCCATAAGTGCTGGGTTGTGACCCTAGACCAGTAGTGTCAAACTTAGTTTCACTAAGGGCCACACTGGAAAATAAGAATCACATCAAGGGCCAGACATTTAGAGTTTATTGACATGCTTTAATTTTGAAAAATATCAAATATCTTTGACTGTATTATTGCATGTCCTATAAAGTCTTCTCCCTTACAGTTTGTTTGACATAAAGCCCTAAAAAAGTCAGCAAAAAAGTTCCTTAGCCATCATAGAAAAAAGGAGGGGGGGAAAGTGCCAAAAGCATCGGCAAAAGTGACAAAAACTAGATGGGCCGAAATTTATTGTGAACCTAAATTGATATGTGGGCTGGATCAAAATCTCCGAGGGGCCGGATTTGGCCCGCGGGCCTTGAGTTTGACACATGTGCCCTAGACTGTATACTGTATAAAGATATTAGTGATTTATACATACAATCTAAAAAAACACACCCACACAGTCCTGATGAAGCAGATTAGCTGAGGTTTTGATTGTTTAATAATTCTCTCTTTGAATGTTGTGTATTTGGTAATGGATATTTAATCTAATACAGACATACTCGAGATTTAAAACCAATACCCTTTTCTGTGCACTTCAAAAATCACATTTCTAAATCCACAGCCTGTTATGTCTCCGTGGTTATTTATAGTTGAATAAACACAACTCAGCTGAATGTGAAGTGTGTGTTTGTTTGATTTGTACCTGCAGTAAATTCTTTCTAGGTGTAGCCAGCAGGTTGATAGCTGACGAGAGTGTACATGTGTGCTCCAAGGCCAGTTCTCCCAGTCCAGCTATGTGGGCCCAGTCCAGGAGCAAGTCAAGATTGGCCCGCATGCGTACGCCTCTGGACCACTGGTAGAAACCTGGCTCAGCGCCTGTGTACACATCGGGAGAAAACCATCTTTAAAATCACTTCTTGGTTCATTTACTCGGGTTTCTGAACTTTTAGGACTATACAACCATACTTATTTTATTCTTTATGTCGTTTCTGAGAGGTGTTTGCATTACCCATTATTCCAGACAATCTGGATACAGTGAAATCTGACATCTGCCTTGGTAATGTATAGGTATACATTTTTTGCCTGAAGAAGACCCAGTTGGGTCGAAACGTTGCATTTTATATTAAATATGGGAGTTTAAAGCAGTGTTGCGGACATTACATTCTTTTCGTTTTAAGTACTTTCATTTGTCCTGCACCTGCCAGAAGGTGGGATGTGCACACAGTTACTTTTATAAATGTATAGGTATAACCTATAACCTATAAAGGTAAATTAAATAAGTTAAGGTAAATTGGCAATGCAGATTTGACAGGTACACAGATACCCATAATTTCAATCCAAGCAAAAATGAAAGGATTAGTCTGCAATTATTCTATATTATTCTTGTCGTCAATGAATCCCATGAAAAAATATTAACAATAATATTAGCACTATTAACGTACAAAGTATTGTGTATCCAAAGCCAAAGTGTGTGTATCCACATTACCATGAACACAGGCAATATAGTTTATTATGAGTCAGTCCCACATACACTCTCTCTAGCGCACCAAATGAAATGTGTTTATTCCACGGCTGAAAGTAGTCCCTAACATATGGATTATTTCCTCCTTTTTAAATATTGTTTGATAAAAGCTACAGATATTTTAGGAAATGACTGAGATTTTTTTTTTTTCAATGATACGTTTTTAAAGATTTATGTCTTAGGTAAGAACAAATTGGCCTCGGGGTTGAGTGAGTGAGTGAGTTTAGAAGTTTCTACCCTCCAGCGATTGTTAGTCTACAAACTCCTCTGTGTACCAAGTTATTATAATCTATGTGGACACTTGTGCACTGGTACCTCTCTCCATGAGTGAGTTGAAGAGTGATGCGTTGATGAAGTAGAAGAGGTAGCCAATGAGCTGTGAGGAAATCTCTGGGTGTAGCTGACAGTCAGACAGTAGTCTCCAGGTCTCGGCCAGAACATCCACAAGATGCTGGATCTCACCAGGGACCTGCAGTCCACCTTTTCCCAGGACCCGAACACTCTTGCCAGTCACCTGCAGGTCAGGACTCTCCCTGAATGGGTTGCAATCCAGAAGGCCCGGCAGGACAGGGTAGAGGACCTGATGAGATAGAAGCAGTTGAATAAAGGGGACTGCGCAGCTCAGTATGAAAGTGACTCACTCATCTATGTGGAACCAGAGATTGTTGGCAATTCCTGTGGGTCAATTTGAGGTTGGAAAAGTTAACATTTTGTGGTGGGTGTTCTGATCACTTGGATAAAATAAAACATGTAACTCTCCAACCAAAATTTCAGACCACCCACATTGCCTCTGCATGTCTGTCTCTCTGTGTTTCTCACACTACAACATAGATGATATAAGATTAGACAGAGAAATCAACAGAAATAAAAGAGACAGAGTTTGTAACATTTCCTCTATTTCAGCCAAAGGTCCTCACTGTTCTTGAGAGCGAGGCCAGACAACGATAGCTTTGTTTGGGCTAATTGTACACAGACATCCCCCTTCCCCCAAATCTTAATCTTACACCCACCAAGCTTCCGAGGCTTGCGCCGGCTGTAGATCCACATTCCTAAAAAGCTGAATATGGCTCATGTGGGCT
Organism: Perca flavescens; assembly: GCF_004354835.1. Classification (NCBI taxonomy): domain Eukaryota; kingdom Metazoa; phylum Chordata; class Actinopteri; order Perciformes; family Percidae; genus Perca; species Perca flavescens. The sequence goes on along the minus strand of NC_041351.1, from coordinate 24,477,439 downwards.
TGGCATGCCGCTGCAACAAGACTGCTGAGTGAAGAGTTCTGAAGGAATCCACCATAAGCAGATCATTTTACATTTACTGTAAGGCCCTGCAGCCAGAGCAGGCTGAACATGAACAGTAGAACATAACTGCCATGGCTCCCATCAAACATGAAAAACTGGAAAAGGGTGAACATTAAGCCAAATAATCTTGCACTGTTTCTGGTTGGAAAATGTTGCTCAGCAGAGCCAAGCCAGAGGATATTCATTCATTATGGGATGACCACATGCACCCATGGCACGCATCATTCCAGAGTAAAATAAAAAGCGTGTATTATTGTATTCTGTGCCGTCTCCTTATTTGTGCATTCATTATGATGGACAAGTAAACACACAGTCTGACCACACGCCTGTTAAAGTGTGTCTGTATTCATCACAACGTGTCTTCAGTTAGAATAGCTGCTCACCAGTGGCGCCTTTTGTTTTCCATCCCACAGCAATTACCCTCACATTGGATGGGCGAGCATGAAACACCCCAAAATAAACAGAGATTTAAGAAAATCTTACTGCACAGCATAGGGCTAGTGTCACTTTCTGTCTGCTTATGGGAGGTTAAATAAAAGGTGAGCTAGAAAACAAAAGAAGATTAAGTGTAGCTTAGTCTTCTCTTGTTTTCCTTGTTTACACCCTAGAACATTCAAATATCCCATGAACAAACTAAACCCTGGGACAGCCACTGAAATGAGCACTGGCATAAATCTGTCATCTGACTGCACTAGTGAAGGGAAAGGCTACATGAGTAAACCATTAGGCCTTAGCCAGATTACTTCTCAATTTGACACTGGTGACTTCACTGCATTCCTCACACAATCTGGTCTGTCAGTCCAGGAAAGATTTGGATAGGAGCTTGCTGTGAAGTGACAGTCATGATGGATGACACAATATGTCTGGATTAACCGGCAAGACCAAGAAAAACTGAGACCACACTACACCAGCTAAATCTGAAAATGTGGTTTACTTTTGAAAGCGTTTTGTAGAGATCTTCATCCATACTTAAATGACACACTGACTTCCTTCTCTTTTGGTCAGCAAGAAACAAAATTAAAAGAATTAAAAACAGACTTGAAGCGTCTAGACAAGTAGTAATGGAACTGCAGCAGCACTTTCTAGCGTAAAAAATCCCCAATAAAAGCTTAAACCAAAAACTACACAATCGAACATGTTCCAGCAGGAATCTGATCCAAAATCAGGGACCATTGAACAACATCTGTAACCAAGAAAGAAGAGCACGACAGGTTTTCCTTACGTGCTCCACAAATACTGCTACTGTAATTGTATGTCTCTGTCAGTGGTGGAAGAAGTATTCATAGCTTTTATTTAAGTGAAAGTACTAATACCACACTGTAAAAAATACTCTGTTACAAGTAAAAGTCCTGCATTGAAAATGTTGAATATTTTATGTAAAAGTATGTAAGTATCATTAGGAAAATGTATTTTAAGTATTAAAAGTAAAAGTACTCAATGCAGAAAAATCCTCACAGTTTAGAAACTGGAGACGATCAATACAGTTCTGTCAATCACCTAAATGTGTAATCATCTAATCATTTTACCTGTACTATCAGGCATTTACATTGTTGGGTAATTTAATTTATAATAAAACATCATATTTTATTTAATTTGTTTTGTGTGCGAACGTCTTAATTTTTTGTTTTGAGATACATTTTTTATTAGCACCATTTATCATTCAGACATACAGAACACATTCCACAATATGTGCCAGGTAATATCAGATGGTGCACAGAGCAGAGCAGAAATCACACCTTGCCTAATTACTCTCCTCTAGTTCTTGTGGTGTTGAGGTCATTAGATCTGATATTTGTGCTGCTGCGCTTTTCCATAGTTTGATAGTTGATGATTTGGCTTTGTTAATCCTTGCTGTAGAGAGCTCAAGCATAACTATGTCTAGAAAATACGCCAACCACTGTTTTATACAAAGCGAGTGGGGGGAAAGCCAGCGTTGAGCTATAATTTTCTTGGTTGCAGTTGAGCCGGCTAGCCAAATCTTCCTCTGTCTCTCGAGCACGTGTAATTTAGAGTCGTCATTAAGTAACAAAACAATCGGGTCAGTAGGAATTAGATATCCTATCACATCAGTATTGATGTTGTTTTATGCCAGAACTCATGCACCTGAGGCCTGTACTACAAAGCAGGATTTGGCGTTAGCGAGCTAACTTCAGGTTCAACCCAGGATTTTCTGTATCACGAAGGTGGATCACTTGTCATCGGGTTCAATCGCCGTGGTAACTCATGCTGAACACCTAACCTGGTCGGGAGCAGGTTAAGTTGGAGATCAGAGATCAACTGGTGTAAAAGCACCGCCTACTGACCAATCAATACTCAATTGATAACAGCGTCACCGTTCTTAGAAGATCAGGCTGAGCTCGGTGCACACAAAGAGAGAGGGAGAGAGAGCGAGAGAGAGAGAGGGGGGGGGAGAGAGAGGGGTGCGCTCATAAAAGTTAAAACATTTAGAGACCGACAACATAGTTAACATTCCCTGATGATTATTTTTATGAAATATATATATACATATATATATTTTAATGGGAGGGAATTACATATCGGCTATTTCTCGGTTTCTTGAGCCGTGTGTTGCCAATGTGCATCGGCTTGAATTATGTTTTTATATGTTTTATTTGCTCTCACGATCGCTTCCCACTGCCAGTGTTGCAACTGCAATAATAGGCGAAAGCACAAGCGTAATTATGGTCAGATCTTGGTCCTGACTGATGGGGAAGTGATATTGATAAGAATAATTTACGCATCTACAGCGTCTGCAAATTTTCTTTTGCCAGCTTTCCTTCCTGTTTTAGGAAGCAGCGACTGTATTGCGTTTTCCCTGTAAAACCGAGTCTGTGTTCTTCATATTTATGTAGAATTCAAATTTGCTCTTCTTATATAAAACATGCGGCTCTGGTCGATGTTTGCGATTGGTCATGGTGCGCAAACACCGCCTCTTTTACGTGAACACGCGCGCCGCTGGATTGGGAAACCCTGGGTTGACTGAACTAGTTGTTAACCACCGTCATAATACAGGTTATGCGGGACCGCGGTTGTTAGGTTAGGTGAAGCCGGATATCTGAAAGAGATCCAGGGCATGTTGATCTTAATAGATCAACATGCCCTGGATCAGTACAGCCCTCTGTTCACACTCCCAGACCATATGCAGGAAAGTTCCAGTTTGTTCAGGTTGACAGAAGGTACAATAGGGAGTGGGAATGGTTTATGAGACGTATCTCTCCTGTAGAGTCCAATATGTCCTATGGCATAGGTTGAAGTGTCTATACTGGTGATTTGGGTTCTTGGAACAGTGGAAAATGTCCCAAACTGTCTCCCAATTAATTGTGTTCCCGTCTCGTTCCCATTTCTTTACTATTGGGAGTTCTCTTATGGATACTTGCAACAGCTTAGCATAAATCTTGGACACTAATCCTCTTACAGGGAAATCAAAAAAACATTTAATGACTGGGTGCACGTCAAGACTGTTTCCCCATGGCACTCCATAACATTTTAGGGCTGATCTTAAGCAAAGATAGAAGTAAAAGGATTTCCTGGGGACCTCAAAACTAGCTTTCAGGTCTTCAAAGCTCAACATACCTTTCTCATTGAATAACTGGTCTAGAGTATAAATACCTCTGTCCCTCCACTGCTTACAAGCAAAATGTTTGTTACCAGACATTAAGTGTGTATTGTGCCATATTGGGGTATTTACGTGCCACTTATTGGTGGAGCGTAGTTGCTCCTCCACCTGTTTAAAGTTGGCCAATGTGTTGGTGATAATGGGGCCATAGGTTAGCATACACTTTTTTAGACACACACCTGCAAAGGCAAGGTCTTGCAGTCTTAGACTTCCAATAAGGTTTTGCTCTATTCCTCTCCATGGAACTGTAGATGAGGGGTCCATCCCCACTCTTAGGGCCTGTAGCTGAAAGGCCTTGTGATACATTTTAAAGTTGGGGAGAGCCAGGCCTCCAGTGTTTGTGGTACGAAAGTCTTAATTTTTAAAGTAACTAGTAATAAAATCTGTCAGATTAATGTAGTGGAGTAAAAAGTACAATATTTCCCTCTAAAATGTAGTTGAGTAGAAGTAGAAAGTAGCATGAAAAGAAAAAGTACCTCAAATTTGTACGTAAGTAAAGTACTTGAGTAAATGTACTTAATTACATTCCACCACTGGTCTCTGTCACAAAATTTTAGTTTAGCAGCTCATTAATAGCCAGATGAAGAATTGTTAGCTAATGAGCAACTACAGATATTGGGTTTTAGATAAACAAGATATAACATACAATTCAGGCCCAAACTCTTGTTTTATGACGGCCTGGTATAGAAACAGCACCGAACAGGACCGCATGGCCCTGGAAAGAGTTGTCAATTTGGCTGAACACACAATAGGCGGTGACCTAATCTGCCTAAAGGATACCAGGCGTTAGAAAAAGCTAGGGGAAGCATTAATTATGCAAACTGGGCCAGGTAACAGCCTTTTCTCCTTGTTAAGGTTGGGAAGAATGAACCGGATATACCAGGCCACTAGGATCCTGAGTAAAATGAGGATACTGCCTAAGAATGTAACAGGATTACATTTCACTGGAATTGTATTATATAATAAATAAATGTATTGATTGATTGTAATAAATGAAAGCGTACCCCACCTGATCCCATGTAAAATACCTACAAATATGGAAAATTTCTATAATAATAATAATATAAAAAAAGACAAATCTTTCCTTTTCACCATAGTGGTTGAGTCAAACAAAAGTATGTGCAAAAATACTGCACTTTAAATGATACAAAATGCATTGAGAGTGTGCATAAACAGTAAATGCTTGCTAAAGTTACCACAGGTAATCTATTCACTATGTAATTAATCATAAGGCCTTAAATAGATTCAAATTTTCCAGAAGACCCCCAAGTTGCACTTAATTTTCTCAAGGTTTAAGAACATCATAAGCCATAGAGATGCTTTGGAAGAAAATGGTGACTTCTTCTCCTAAGATATTCTTCTATGTGCTAATAAGCACATAAAGTCAATACTGTTCTCTGTTTTCCTCCTAATTATGTGATGACCTGGTAATACTCCAAAAATGGCCATTTCTGCACATGGTGTCAACACCATGTTTAAAGCATCAGCAAGGTGTTTGGAAATAGCTGTCCAGTACAACAAGTCCTCCAAACCATTCAATGATATAGGTTGTTTATTCCTACCCACTAGTCTCGCATTGCCAGACCTTCCTCCACAGCACTGCATAGGAGGGTCTGGCTAGTCCACACAGCATTCCGGGATGGGAGAAAAACATGCTCTGGTTTATTGCCATTTCTTTAAACCAATCACAAGCACTGAACAGAGCCACGGTGCCACTGCAAAATAGCCTCGGAAAGGAACATGTTTTGGTGGAACATGTATTCCTTCAAAAGTTGTTTTAGTCACAGAAAACTCAGATTGGACAGAAAAAAAACTTACCGTTTACTTCTATTTTCAAACAAGACACAAACCGCGGTCTCCTGTATGAAAAGTCTAATTTCAGCCCAATTTCAATCAACCAATTTTTGCGCTCTTATAATTCTTCACCTTACTTTCTGCTTTGCTCCCGTCATGATTACTGTGGCCACTAGAAGGCATCGCCATCATAAACGTAAATCACACTGGGATATATTTTGAAAAGTTTGGAGTTGGTAAAATAGATGTGATGGACATTGTATCAGATTGAGCCTAGAACAAGTGGTACTGTCATTCACTCAAAAAAGCGCACCATCTCAGTCATTGTCATCTATAACTTTGCCAAGTTTGTCTTACCATTCCTCTTTTGATTTTGTCAAGAGAGTTGAGAGAGGCCACTGTAAAATGGGAGCTTAAGCTGTAATGAAAGCTTCCTTTTAATAGAGTTAATATTGCAAGGCAAATTACCTTTTACCCAACTCATGTTGAGTTCATGTAAACCTATGAACTCAAAAGTTGTCAGTACAGGGAAACTCAGACTACCAAAAGTTAATTGAACATCACATTTAAATTAGATTCTGCAAGTTAAAACTTTATGAACATACTGTATTATATGTCTGGATTATTTCTGAATTTACTGACAAACCACATCTGGAAGTCATTTGGTTCATCAGGCAGACTTGCTGAGAGAAATACTGTCTGGGGCAGGTAGTTAGACAACCACATCCTCCTGCACTGAGCAACAAATGTGCTGCTTTTTAGAGATACAATGTCATATAACTGACTTTCTTCCCGCATGGGAAACTAATATAGCCTAAAAGATGCATCAAAACTGCTGCAGCAGGCACAAAATATATCTGAATCCCAACTGGCTGGACTTGTGAGACCTTGGCATGGCTGCTGCTAACTGTCAGACCAGTGCTGTGTTATTGCTATTTCTGAAGTGGTTAATACTTGACATGGCTTCCTTTCACTTTGGGCTTTGCTGGTTTGGAACATTCTGGTTATAGGAGGGTCCGTACAGGAGAGTGGACATGCAGCTAGTTCAGCTCTACTGACTGAGGAAGAGTAAAAAGGCCAATCTCCTTATCAATATTTTTTGGATGGTGTTTTTACCTAAAATGACACAGCTCAACTGGGAAATTGCCTAAATCATTCCTAGTACACTTCTATGTGATGGGCTTTGTGCTTCAGTGAAAATGTGCACAAATGAATAGTCACTGACAGGGAAAAAATGGTAACAAAAAGAACAGTTTAGAGTACTTCATTGCAATGGGGTACATCTCCAATGTCTATAAAATAAAAGCAGTATTATAATTATTATTTTTGGCCACTTGGGGGCAGTGAAACAACTTGTACATGCAATATTCATGCTAGTTGTTAGCAACCATTACTCTAATTACACACTGTGCAGACATTAGTAACATTAGCATTATTTTGGAGTTGTCCAACAAATCCAATATAACTAATAAGTTCTCCAGTCTCCACCACCTCCTGAGGGAAATATGTGTTTCTTTCGCTGCTAAATGCTCCACTATTTCCACCAGCCTGTCACTAACCTTGTGTGTCAGCTGCCATGCTCTGCAGGTAGTGTACAGTGGGTGTATAAGGGATGTTAGGTATGCTTTGCTAAAAAGAGCTGCCTGCTGCTGCGTCTGGGAAAGAGGGTGGTGAGAGCAGTGATACTGAATCAAACCAGTGATGTTGCTTAAGTGCTCTGTAGAGCTGAGGGGAGTTAAAGCACCCATATTATCCTCATTCTCAGGTTCATCATTGTATTTTAGGTTACATAGGTTGTAATAGGTTTACATGGTTTAATTTTCAAAAAACACCATATTTTTATATTATTTTTATATTCTTATATAGTTGTACTGCATATTGCTGCAGCTCCTCTTTTGACCCTGTGTGTTGAGCTCTCTTTTAGCAATAGACAGTATATAATGGACCAGCAGATCCCGTTGCTCTGGACGGAGACCAGTGAAGGATATTAGAAGCACTTTTCCGGTGAGCGCTGAGCGTTACCGCGTAGCCTCCAACTGAGCTTGGCGACGTAAATGTGACGTGAGCAACCTGTCTGAAAGTCTTCTGGTAGCTGTGCCAAAAGAAATCTCAATCATTCCCAATCTTGCAGAGATGTAGAGCGTAGGTATATGTAAGGAGATAACATGGGCACAGGTTAATTATTGCTAAATAAAATGCTAGTTAACATCAGTAATTAAACTTAAACAGCTAATGTAAGTCGAAACTGCACGTGAGCTTCTCCTGTACTGTACTGTAATTTCTCTACTATGCGACAGTAAGTCACGTGGTTATGACACAATTGTTAGCCTATTTTTACAAAAACGTCTGCTACGGAGCCATAACCCGAGATACAAAGTAATGGAGCCTTTTATACATTGTCGTGTTTCTTTAGAAATAAACAATGGACAAATAGAGTCTAAACACTTCAGATGTAAAGTTATTCGCTGTCAAAGTGACGTTAGAATGACAGTCAGCGGGATGCTAACGGGGGGTGAGTGCTTGTTAGCATCAAAATGGCGCCATGGGAGCTACGCTTGCCAGATGTTCGCTTACCCCCTTGGTTTCAGCTACAGAGTGACACACTTCTATCCCATCTTTGTTGGGAGTCGCACATGCGCAGTAGCTAGGTAAGGACTACTAGCTAGAAGCTAACGCTGCTAGCGGTTAGCCACCTCGTTCTCAATGGCAAAACACTGCTACAGCACTATAGAACTACTTACATGTCCCTCGTCTGCAGGTATTCCACGCAAAGTTGGAAGTGTGCCCTCATTTAGAAGACGTCTCCAGGCTAATCCTGCCTTGTACTGACCGAAATTGGAGAAACAGCTAGCTGATGTGATATTAACTAAAGTGGTTAGCACACACCAAATGTTTCGGCTGATGACGTAGACGGCCCTGCCGATTTTGACCAGCTCACCCGGAGAAGTTTGTATGCGTGTGGAAGTACCAGAGACACAAAATAACACCCCAAATTCTTTTCATACTATGGCCACTTTAAGTGACGTCTCACATTACACGTAATCATTTGATTCATTGTTACAAGTAATATGAAAAGATTGATTAGTGCAACTTTAGGATCTTGCCTTGTCTACCTTTCTTCTTGCTGAGAAGCAATTGTTCCTGGTTAATTTTTTGTTTCAGTACTTTACATAGGCAACACATTTCTTCATGTCTCTTCTTTGTCTCACTTTATTTAAGTTAAACATGTCATGTGCTGAAAAATCATAAGCTGCAATGTAATGCTACCTTGGCAGCGCTTGGAGATCCCTGGCTTGATTCCTTTATCCTCCCCCAACATACACACACACACACACACACACACACACACACACACACACACACACACACACGCACTCAGGCCCTTGGTGTCCTGTCTCTCTCCCATGTCATAAAGCACCCAGTGTGGTCTGGCAGCGTGGCAGTGTTGGTCTAAACCAGCCAGCCTGACAGTAAGCTCTCAGAGTGGCTAACTGAGCTCTTTATTCTCAGCCCGTCTCTGATTATTTTCCTTTTCTTAAACGACACATCATAATCATCTGTGAGAGGAACAGATGCAGCCGCTACACAAGCCTGCTTTCACTATTCTCTTATGGCCAAGAAAAGTTCCTTATTGACGAAGCTAAGGTAGATGTTTTAGTTTCCCATGCAGGAGCACTATTCAAGAACATACAGTACGGTACGTCAATATACATTTTGTAAATGCTATAGCTGTGTGGTTGGGCATCCTCTCACCTTGGTGATGTAGTACACGCACTGCTGGAAGGCGAGCATAATGACCTCCTCCAGGACAGCCATTGTCTCCTCACTGGCTGAACGGACACAAGACAGACGTAGCTCCAACAGGGCTGAAATCGCACACACAAACACACATATATCTATAAATGGTACAGGTGTAGCTTCAGTGACATATTAATTGCATGTTTTTTTTAGTAAGGCAACTTTAAACCTTATCTCAGTGAGATAGAAAAATACGCTTTGTTTAAACTGTATTTTGTACCCAGAAATATTCTTATGTGTCATCAGTTAGTTGTCCTTTTTTAGTGGTTAGGTAGTGGATATGCAGATTTAATTTTTCATATGGTCACATTGTATCAAATTTGAAGCTCAATAAATGACTGACCCAAGTTCTCCACCTCCTTGGTCTTGTCATCTTCCCGTCCTTCTTCTTCATCTTGCTGTCCCTGCTCTTTTCGGGTTCTCCACTCTAGAATCAGAGGCAGCTGGTATTGGATGAACTGCAGCAGCTCCAGACTGTTGGACATCCACACCACCAGGGAGCTCAGTCCTGAGATCACCCCATGCTGGCTGAGAGCCTGGAGGTCCTCTGGGCTTGAGCCCTCACCATTGATGCTACATTACAAATGAAGAGGTCTGCAGTTTAGTCTGTGAACTGTAATGTAACTTAACATTACTTGATTGTTGAAGAAAAAAAGTAAGGTGTGCTTACACTTCAGGTTGAACTGCAGCTAGGTCTTTAGTGTGCTCCTGTATGACAACAAAAAAAGACTTTGCAATGAGGGCATGGAAATATAATATTATAGTAACAACCTTCATTTATACAAACATGCAGATGGCAAGTAGGTAAGATCAAAGGTATAAATGCTAATTAAAAATCTAATAGACCACAGGGAGATCACATAGAGTTAAAAGAGGATCATTCATGTACATAGGAACCAGTCTATATAGTGAATTTTAAAAGGAGAAATGGACAATGGAGCACCTCTTGATATAACTAGAACTTTGTAACAAAGAAAAGTAAAAGTTTTAAAACTACATTTTGACACAGGGCCCCTTCACAAGACAGGGCCTAAAAAAGGTAAAAATATTGGCCTTCTGGTCACACAAAATATGTTACAAAATATGTGGTTCTATAAGCTTGGTGGCATCATGGTTGCATCCAAAATCGCATACTTTGCATACTTTTGTGTAAATTGATTTTAGTTTGTATTGTGCTTTAGTGCTGTATATTCTCAAACCAAACAAATTGTTTTTGACCCATCACTAATGTCATCTTTCTCTTATTTTATGACATATACAGCCAAAGGAATTGTGAGTGTCCTTTAGGCTAAACATTTTAACTAATATAGACAATATGATATTCAAACTTGTGACTGCTTTCTTTAATAACTACATAACACAATACTTGTACTTTTACTTTCAGTACTTGAGTAGTACATTTTAAAATAAACTACTTGCAATACTTAAGTACAAAAAATGTTGAATACTTTAGTACTTCTACTTAAGTGTGGTGCTTAAAGAGCACTTCTACTTCTACTCCAGTCACTTTTTTGATAGAGCACTTGTACTTTTACTCAAGTCTGGGTCTCTAGTACTTTATACATGTCTGCCCCTCGCCCACAGGACCCCGCACACACAGACGAGCACTGCTGCGGCGCTGCTTCCGTGCAGAGTTTCAGTCTTTCTTTTCTTTTCCTTTTTGGCAGGGCGGGCGGTTGCAAGTAACAGCAGCACTGGCAACTTCTGGGTTTTCTCCTCCATTCTCCAGTAGACTTGCAGTAACTCTGGCTGTGACGTCGCAAATTCGTCGCAAGCTCAGGCTCATACACAGGAGGGGTAGAGTATGTGCAGCGGGGCAAGGAGGACTTCATTGGTTCTTTCCAAGTGGACCGCGAGGCAGAGATTGGTTTTACAGGACTGACTACTTGGCTACAGATGACGGACCTTTTTCACTCCTTTTTCCGAGCCCATAAGTTTTTTATTGCTGTCAGGGTTTAAAGACCATTTCAAACAATATATAAAAAAGTGTATATTGAAAATAGTTACCAACACTGCCTGTAAAATAAAGACTATTGTAACAGATCTCCAAAACGTATTTTTTTTTCCCACAACTCACCAACATGGCACTCTGAACTTCACTTGCAATAAGCAACAGCAGCCTGCGCAGGTCTGACGTATGAAGACATGTGGATGAATATTGAACACAAAGACACAGCAAAAATGCAGCAGTCAGTGGTGGTGTTTCTTTGCCGCTGGTCATTCCCATAGCAATTATTTCCTTGACGACGCGATCCTCATCCTCATTGTCATACTCCAGAGTCAGGCTGTTGCACTCTGCTGATTTTAGAAAGGGAAGGCCTGTGTTTAAGGACTCTTTGCTGCTTGAGATCTGGAGGTCAGTGGAGTTTGTGATGCAGCTGTTGCAGAGGATAATGTCTCCAGGATGGCTTGTTGTAGTGGCTGAAGTGGTGTGGCCCAGCATCCAGGGGCCCATTCTGGGCTCAGGAGCAGCATTGTTTACTTCCTTAATTTCCAAGAAAAAAAGAATCATGAAGCATGAATTATATTTAAGTTAATAGGTCTCACTTAAGGAATTTGAGAAAACAAAGATCTTACCAAAAACATACAGTGGCTACTTTGCAAAATATGAACGCATACAATCTGCCCTCACCTTCCTGTCTCTTCTGCATCTCACTCTTACCATGTGTGTCAAAGCCAAGGGATCCTTGAAAAGAAACAGGTAGCGCTGTCCCAGCCCAATGACATCACCAGGGTTAAGCTGCGCTTCTTTTCTCAGCACTTCGCCATTCCTCGTGACCATGGCGTTCTGATAAGGACAGAGCATGGTGGGGCTGCCAACGCCATGGCGATGGAAACAGCAGTGTCTCGGAAGGATGTCAGTGGCAAAGAGAAGGATGTCAGGCTTTGACCCGTCTTCATGATTACTCTGACGACCAAATACAATGTTTGGCCCAGCAAGTAGGTAGATGACAAAGTCCTGAGTGCAGAGAAAAATGACAAGTTATCACACAATCTGCAACAATTGAGTGGCTATTCTCCTTGTGAAATGTCATTGTATCTGAGCAGAACCTGAAATTAACACCTGATCATTCACCAAAGGCAGCATGGTGGCTCAGTGGTTAGCACTTCTGCCTCACAGCAAGAAGGTTCTGGGTTCAAACCCAGATCATACCAGACCTTTCTGTGTGGAGTTTGCATGTTCTCCCCATGCTTGCGTGGCTTTCCTCCAGGTGCTCTGGTTTCTTCCCACCATAAAGACATGCATGCAACTAGGGCTACAGTTGAAAATTAGCTGACTGGCTAACACTGGCACATTTACAGAAATGCTGATTAATGTGCATTGTCCTAATATAAACAAATCTTCTTCTTAAATGTAGGTGAATTTTGCAATTGATGGGTGAAACTGTCAATCTACCTGCCACATTGGCAGGTAGGCAGTTAGAATTGACTGATTCATAGTTGCTTTTTTGCCACTGCATTTCTTTTTCATTTTAACAAAGTCCACTATTTCCTTGGATTCAAGCTAAAAAATTTGGCACACATTACTGGGGTGAAGAGGCCGGCTAAAACAAGCAACCAACAAAAAGATGAGGACGATTCAAAGAAAAAGTAAAGAAAACGTACCGAGTGAACAGTTGGCAAAAACGGCAAGCAGCACCTAAATGTGTATTCTTAACAAGTTCAAGAACGACGCTCGTCCATTACACGTATTTCACCTTTATGAGGCAAATAAATTGGCTGGTAAAAAGCCTGTGTGGCTAGTGGATTTTAAAATCCACCTGCCCTAGTGGCTGGTAACCAAAAAAGTTAACTTCAGGCCCTGTACCTGAATATAATAATAATAAAGAGCATTCATTCATTTGATTTTGTCTCCAACTCATTGTGTCTATATATTCATTCATCCATTCTTTTCTTCTTTCTTTGTTCATACATGCTTGTACTAACTAGCCATCTCACTGCTCTACTGTTTCTCTTCTATTCCAAATGAACAGTGGTGAAAAGTAACTAAGTTAAGTAAGTACTACTGTTCTTAAACTTGGATTTAATACATTTTTGTCAATAAGCTGTAAACACAGTCTATTGTCTACTATAGTTGATACAGCTACTACTTAGCAAACACAGAGCAACATTAGCATTCATTTGGAATCATGTTTCTGGCCACCTGTCCAATATTATACTATAATAAGTCCAATATTCACTCTCTTTTCAGCTCTGCTCTGTTAGTATTATTTCCACCACAGCAGTCTCTCTCAATGAAAGCAGTCTTATCATGTGGACGTATTAGAATTATAGTCTTGATCTAAGCCTGATTAGACAAACAATCTTTTATTAATCACATTGAGTGGCAAGCACAAGGTGAAGGTATTATTATGTTTGACATTCCTCTTGTGATGCCTGTCTTTTCCAACCGAAAGGATTTTAACCAGTTGAATTAATTCACAGATAAACTGCCTAAGGTTAGGCAGTTTATCTGTTCACAATAGTACTTCTCGTGATATATGATTATGTTGTCGTGACGGGTCTTTTGGGAACACAACTGTGACGCACAGTCAAAATCACAGCAGTGTGTTAGAATTAGCCTCTGTGTGTGTGCCTACATGTGTATGTGTGGTTGTTAAAACCATGCGTAATCAGCCAGGAAGCAGTGCCAGGGTTGTCTTTTTCTATTTCCTGATCAGTATTTGACACAGATTTTCTACGTACTGTTTGCTGACCTCTCTCATAATGGTTCTCCCTCTGTCTCTCTCTCTTAAGAAAACATGCTCTCAAAACGGACACTTTACACTGAGTAAAGGCCATAGCACAGTAGTTGGGAAAGAGGTGGAATTGAACATTTGCTAAGCCCCACTCCCTTTAGTTACAGTAGCTACGCCTATAATCTATGCAACAAGACAACGGTAGACAAAAGCATCCTATCATTTCTAGCCAATGACTGTGTGAAATGATGACTAGTAGATTTGATCAGCTAGCTAGCCATTTAATTAAACAATTGTTTGTGTTTTTTTTCCCCTATACCAGAATGTTTTCTTGTGCAGGTAGACCTTACTCCAATGCTGACACAGCACTTTGGTGGTGTGGCAACGTCAGACTACACCAAGTTGAACAGGTTTAGACTACCTAGCCGAGCAATACCAATACTGATACTCATGGGTGGTGGTGACAGTGTACGACAGTGTACGATTGTATGTAGTCTATATCCGCGATGTCTCACTTCCGGGATTGCTCCATTGCCGCCGGAAATTCCGCTGGATGTCATTCTTTTCGGCCGAATGTCCGCTACCTTCCGTGTTCTTTGTGTTGGAATTTAAAACTCCAGTCCATTTCTGAGGACTATGGTTAACTGCTCCTCAGATCTCTGCAGGGTAAATCCAGACAGCTAGGTAGACTATCTGTCCAATCTGAGTTTTCTCTCGCACGACTAAAACAACTTTTGAAGGTACGCATGTTCCACCAGAGCAAGTTCCTTCCCGAGGCTATTTTGCAGTGGCACCGTGGCTCTGTCCGGCGCTTAGCACCGCCCAAGATGATTGTGATTGGTTTCTCCTATCCCAGAATGCTGTGTGGACTAGCCCGACAGCACAGGCTTTTATAAATGTCAACATAGCAAGCATCTAACTACTCCACTGCAGTGTGGAGTAATGTGTGGCAATGTGACACTAGCAATCTTGCTAACATTGACGTTGTGGGAAGTTGGGCTTAGCGTTCTCAACCTGGCAACCCCCCTGGTACTTCAAGTCTGGGGAGGAGGGGCTGGGGGAGATTGCTCTAGTATTTTGAATTTGGACTGCAATAACCATTTTTAACGCTAGGTATTATATATTGCACCTTTAAAACAGCTACGCTACTCTTATTACATATGTATCAAACTGTGTCAACAGCCTACAAATAAATGAAAATAAATGAAACACCACATCGTATCAGTCAATAACAAGAAAATATAAATGTATACAGAAAAAAACAGTAGCACCAAAAATTACGATATTTTACAGCCGTGGCTTCCCCGTAGTTCCAATGCTGGAGTTGCAACCGCTGGTTCCGTAAGTGTTTTTCCCCATTCTGCATTCCTTTTCACGTTTTTTCCTTCAACGATTTCCTCAGTTTTACTGTACATTGAAACACTGGACTCTCACAGAAGAGGTAATAATCGTGTAGGTTAATGTTATGGCCACTAGTTTTGAGTGTTTCAACCTTGTTTCTGAGGAATCATATTTTGTCTGTAATTTTGGCATGGCAGACAGGTCTAAACTACAATACCCATGAGCCTTGGCTGCTGTCACCATGCTGAAAAGGATAATGATTCAGATTGGTTGCAAATACTGTAGAGAGGCCATGCACATTGCCAATTTTCGTGTCCGTCATGTGATGCCATGGGGCCCAGACTTACATGGCTAAAGAGACGTCTGTAAATCATTAGATATAATTTCTTTTTGCATTACAACCTCCGCGAAATGCCTAATTTCACTATCAGAATTGTATCCATTCGGTCTGATAATATTTGGAAAGTCTAGCAGAGCCGCATGATTAAATCATTTAAATCCCCATTCAAGTTAGCAGAGCACAAAACCGGAAGAAACCGGCTCTGCCAGCGGAGGTCTCTAGTGCGCCTGCTGTATGGGATAGTGCAGAAGCAGCGGCGATCATTTGGGTAATTTCATACGCAGAAGTTGAACTTTTATGGCTTCATTCGCCACTGAGCAACTGTCATAGAAATAAGCAGCCTCAAATGCTTTAGCCAGGTCTTATTATACATCCAGGGAACATCCCCTTCCAGTGGACCATAATGGGACCTTATTTCGGAAAAGATTATGTATGTACCGAGAGACAGACATTTTTTGATCCTGTCTGAATGTTTTCAATTTTAAAAATAATTTTGCAAGACAAGAAAGTCACAGTTTGTTGTCAAACTGTTTAAGTATAAGACTGTAAAAATATGTTCATTAGAAAGACTACACACCCAAAAGTCACATGAGTGACGTCTTGCTGAAGCTACAATGGAAGGGGTCTTGCTCATTCTTTTGCTACCCAGCTGATAAATAAGATGCTGGATAAAACACATAAGGTAAGCTAACCTTACATTGCGAGGAATATAGCTAAGCTAGCTAGCACGCAAGTTGACGTAGGCTATATTGTGCGAGATGAGAACTGAATGGTTTTACGACAAAACTACAACCCAGAATTTAAGAGTGGATTAATTTAAACTGCAGTGTACAGTATTTTAGTTTCTCAACACTGTTACCTAGCACTAAAGTGACTAGAGTGTCTCTTGCTGAAATGCACCTTGGAAGTCAGTAGTCGTGTTTCCATCAGTGTATTTGTATGTGCATTTTGAAGTATCGTATTAGAAAATGTTGATGGAAACGAAATTGCAAAAACATTTTTAGGTGGTTTTTGCCTTTTTCGAAAAAGAGTTAAAGCCCCAGTGTGTAACGTTTGTAGTTGTTCATTATCAAAATCTGTATTGCCCTTCACAAACTTGTCCTTTTTCATGAATGTTGACCACCACCATCAATTTCAAGTATTCCTATTAACTTGGAATTTTACATTTGCGCTTGCATGAACTGGGGTAGACGCTCCTTAATGATGCGCCATCTTGAAATACGTTAGCCGGTAAGGGACATACAGGCTATACTGCTCCGCCTTTCGCGTTTTCGACTCACAGCTGCTGCTAATGGGTATCGTCGCTTCCCGGCCCCGGCACAGGTATTCAAAATCCAAATTTTTTTCTTCTTTGCCCAGAAAAAGAAAACGGATATTGCAAACAGCAAGAGACTGGAAAAAGAGTGAACATTGGAGCTGCTTTGGAGGCACAAACCAAATCCCAACTAGTTAATTATCCTCTGGACCGCTGCAGTCTCCTTTTCTTTCTCTCTTCTTTTTTCTCCGACAAGAACTCATGGATGTATTAAGAGAATGTATGAAGTCCAACAATGACGGCTGATAGACGGCCTTTTGTACACTTTCGCTTTTTGAAGCGTGAAGGCTACCGCAGTTGCAATTCTGCGTGGCGAGAGAGAGTTGATTGCGATATATGATCTCAACGCTAGATGGGAGTAATTCTTACACAGTGTAGCTTTAATGTGCAAAATGGGAGATGGAAACCGCTTTGCCTAATAAGTTGTGACGTAGCGAACCTGTAACTCACATGACTATAGTCCCAGTATCCAGTCACAGGATGGGGGAAGGATCGGGATATGGGTCCCATTCAGTGCGCCGTACACTTGTGGCCCAAGGTGCGTAGTGGAGTTGCGGCGCGCTGTAGCCTGGGCCTCAGCCACGACGGGGAAATGGACGAATTGGTTCAACAGCTTGAATCGTATGGCCCTGCACACTCCGTATACACAGCGGTGAGCGGTTTTCTTGCTGACACCAAATGTCTTTGCCACAACCCTGTATTCTGCACAGGTGACCAACTTGTACAAAGCTACCTTAGCTTCTAAACTCTTTGATTTAGCAAGCCGGTTTGCAATCTACAACCATGCGTAACGTCAACTTGATGAAACTACGATTTGCCTAGTCTAGTTCATTCACTCTAAACCAGTTGATGGAAACGCTTCTAATTCAGATTCACTTTTCTTTTTCTTATTTGAGACATTTTAAAAGTTCGCTTAAAATTTGCTTGACAATGAGATGGAAACATGGCTATAGTTATCAGCCTCAGAGTTTTTATGTAAAAACCAGAAAAATTCTGATGTAGTTTTACATCTGGACTGATGGTTTAACCAGGAGTTTCACGCCAGTCTGAGTCTGAAGAGCTCAAACTGTAAGTCGTGTAACATGAGAAAAATCTAGGAGACTTTTACTTTCAAAAGGAGGGTGACCAAAATAGCTCCTCCAACTTCCCAACTCTATTGCAGAGTGTGATGTCTGAATGAGATACCTGTGCGTGGCTGCAGCCCTGCAGCAACAGCAGGTATGGACAGTCGTGAGGAGGGTGAATGCAGTACTGTGTGGCGTTATCGTCCCTGTTCTCCGTCTCCTCCCTCTCGGACTCCTCTCTTTCCCGCTCGCCTCTCGGCCTCGACGGACAGAGGCTCTCTGTTTTGGCTCGTGGCCTGCCATCCCCCTCGGATGAAACTGCTAGGCTGTGAATGTGATTCTGTTCTGGGCTTGTTTTCAGGCACTCATAACTCGCCACTGAAGTTTGATTCAGACTCTCGCTTCGAACCTTGTGACGTTCGTCGTGATTTGTGTCCTGTTTGGTCTCTGTATCAGAATCTATGAGGTCCAGCTCACTTTTGCTCCTCAACAGTTTGTGGCCTCGCCCCATGGTCCTCTTTATGAGGGTGGAGGTCACTCTGGAGCGGCTCTTCTGCAGCTTTCGAGCCTGGGCATTGATACCTAACAGGGAGATGAATAAAGCAAAAATAAAAATTAGATTGGACACTGCTGTTAAAATGTGAGCAAATTGAGCTGCTATATAAATAGCCTTACATTAAGCACATGAGTAATGGAATGTAGTGATAGGGCAACACCCGATTTTTCCTGAAGTAAGGTGAGGTGTGTGTGAGCCTGTGTGTGTTCAGTCATTTGTACATCGTGCGTTTATGCCAGAGTCAACACAGAAGAGCCCCATGCAGGAAACAGACCTCAATGGAAAGAAAGACAGAGCTCATGGAAATAAAAACGTTCACCCACTCAGCAGGCATCCACAAGCTGACACTGATAGAGCGCTATCACAAGCTGCGCCATTCATAAAAGCAAAACACAAAACAGGACGCACACTCTTACACTATGACCACAGCTGTGTCAACCACAGCTGCGGCCTCCAGAAATGATAGTAAGTGGTGCACCGGGGACATTTACAGTGCCATAAAGTATTTGTGTCCAGCATCTATGGAAAGTTCTGGGTATGTCATGGGTATATCTGCTGCACAATGCTTTGTAAATATCAGTTGAAAAGATAATTTGTCAAATTTTTATTGCATTATGTTAAAATGTTAAATGAAGGGTGTGTCACTGGAAGAAGTTTAATTGAATCACACGGTGTCTGCAATGTTCGTTAAAATAAAAGTTTCTCTGGCCTCTATAATAAAAGAAATAAAATAGAAGTCCACATTTGTAACAGAAGTTTCAAAAGAAAGAAAAATAGAAACCGTAGACTTATTAAAATATAGTTTGTTCTGTGTGGCTTGGCTGATATTCAATGGAAAATGCCCACGCCAACAAACCACATTTTTACTGTGAGAACTATAAAACTAGATTTAATACTGACAAGATTTCATTAAATAGTACAAACTTTTATTCCAGGACATGCAGACACCCTGAATAAGGTTGTGGTATGCTGTGAAATGATCAGTCCCTGAAGCACTCTGAGGCTGCAGCAGTCAGACACTGTACCAGCAGTGATGGTGTCTTTGTCTTTGGATGCCTTCTCCTCAACTGAGCTTCTCCTCTGGATTTCGAACCGTCTCGCCAGGCCTTCTCTGGGTTTCCATAGTGACTGCAGGAGAAGGGGCTTCTCATTGTCGCTCACGACTCGGAACCCTTCAGTCCTCCACCGATGATCTCCAGTGGAGCCAATGGTGTCGCACAGAACATAGGACTCGGCCTCCTCCTTGCCCAGGCCATACCTAGAAGACATATGAGGATACATATTGTCATCATAATGATGAAACTAACTGGAAATTAATTTTGCACTCCAAAAGTCTGCTTTTGGAAACTTCTTGTTTCTTGCTTTGTTAATCACAATTGACAACACGGGGTTTACACGCACACTGATATTCCACTATTATTCAGAATATGACTTTATTCCGAGTTTGATATGGCTCATGTACACAGCATATTCCGTTTGGATTTTCCGAATAAAGCCTTTTTACCGAATATAGCATTTTGCGAACAAGGCGTGGGATTTGCCGGTAATTAGGGTTTTTACTGCAGTTTGTGACAGCCTATTGCCTGTTCATGGCTTAAGGTCAGCTCTGTGCGTTGTTGTACACAAACCAACTAGCCAAAAGTGCATGGCTGCGGTAGAGATGCATACCAAAAAGAAAAGCCCACGTCTCTGGTCGGAAGGAGAAACACACCGACTTCTAAACATTACAACAAACAAGACTTCGCAGTGCCAACATTTTCAAGAAGGGGGTTGAAGGAGCGAAAGAGGGACGCTGTGTTCGCGCGGTCAAAGTCCGCCACCAGTGGAAAACTTTGAAAGAATCCTATTTTGCACGACTGTATGTAAATTCAATATTAGTGGAATATTCACTTTCATTAGCCATATAAACAGCCTAGATTGCATAATGTATTTTTCGGAATAAGGGTAAAAAAACGGAATATTGTGTGCATGTAAACATAATCAGTGTCTACTCTACTCAAAGAACCTGTAGGCTGCATCTCAATGCACTTTAAGTTCGATGTTGCTGGTTTATTGACATTTATGAGTCACGCTGAGTTGACTTTCATCTACTCATGCCACTGTTACACTACTGTTACACTTAGCTATTACTATTATCTCGTAATTGTCACTGGTGGCCACAGTGACTTCAGTTCAGTAAAAGTTACACAAATTGGCTTTAAACCTGCATTTAACATTGCACATTGCAATATTACCACCAAGTCCATAAAGTGAATGCATTAGCAAAAAAATGCCTATTTACACATCCAGCAGAGTTGCAGCAACGTTAGCATTAACTCTGGAGTCATTTTTCTGGCCAATGTTCCAATATTCACTTTACTTTTAGCTCTAGTTTGGTCTTAACCAACTACTTGTAGGAAATGCCTGGCTCTTTATATATACTTTATTACATATTATATATACTCCACTATGCTCACCAGCCTGTCGCTACCTTTATCTGTCTGCCATTTTGTGCTAAGCAGGTTGCTTGCAGTGGATTTATCAGTTCTTTTTTTCTGAAAAACAAGAGCTGCCGAATTGTGCTGCTGGAAGTGAATGTGATGAACCAAAATAGTAAAGTGGTGGGCTTTAATGAGCTCAAAAGATGCTAAAACGCTATGTAGAGCTGAGTCAAGTGATGATCTGTGGGTCCGTCACAACAAGCAAACATTTTCACATTATACATAGTAATTTGATCCATTATTAATCTAAAAACATTAGATTAGTGCAGCTTTAATGTAAAACACTTCAACATGAAAATAGGCTGACTGATGGAGGGGTCTAGTAGTTTCTTTGAACTAATCATATCGTTATCATGAATATTCCATTAGACCTGCATACAGTACATAAATGAGCTTATCAAGAGTCATAATCTTGCTGTGTGCTTAATGTATTTGCTCACCCATTACTAAATAAGAGATCTAGTAATGAGTTAGCTAAATGTTACTGCTACAGTGTACATTTTTATTGAGGGAAAAGAAAAAAGATTTACTCTTTCCTCTACAAGCTGAATACCACTTGTATTATTCATTCTATTATGTTTTTGGCTGAAACATGAAGCAAAGGCTGACAGACATTCACTCACTCTCCGCCTTAGAGCCCTGGCCGACAGTCGCTGTCTTTCACGCAAATCTGTGGTTTGCTTTAGACCTTTTCAGAAGAACTAACTAAACTATTTGGCACACACACACACACACACTATGTGCACTGTACTGCAATTATAATAAACAGAACAACGTGTAAGGTCGACTTTGTTCATCTGAAATATATTAATCACAACATGAACATGCCCTCCTTTCATCAACCGCCAAAGTTTAGGACTGTTGTGCCTGCTTTTATATACAGTGGATGTAGCACAAAGGTATATTACAGCAGAGGAAGCATGTGGATGGACATAACTCACCTTGCGTTGACACACATACATACAAAGCAGACACATATGGCAGGCAGACACACACACACACACACGGGCACAAACACATGGCCTTACCGTTCAAGGGCCTCTTTGACTAGCTCTTTTGCACTAGAGTGTGTGGTGGCCAGGACACTCTTATAGTGAGCTCCCTCACAGATTTCATTTCCAAAGATCTTCAGGATTCCTGGAGCAGTTATCTGATTGGACAGCTCAGATGGGTCGTCCACTCTCAAAGCATCTGCAGTGATCACTGCATGACAACAAATTGAAGAGGTTTTAATGCTAGTTCTCAGTTGCGGTTCGTTAGTATTAATGGCAGATTTGCCATTTACCATATACCCAGCAGGAAAAACATTCATAACATACCATTTACACTATGTGTATATACAATAGACCAAGGCCGCCCAATTTGGGGCACGGGGGCCAAGTTTGGCCCTTGCTCCTCTTACTTTGAAAATGCTGTAAAATCCTAGATGTAATGCCTACTAAATGTACATTTTGTGCAGCTAAAAAGCACTTAATCTGAGTTTTATTGCAATGTAAAGCACAGTGCTGGTAAACTTCCGTCTTAAATTAAAAACGTAAGTTTTATCTACGAAGGATTACAAAAATTACAGTATTCTTCAACATCAACATTTATTTTTCGCCTGTGCCTTCCATCCAGATACATTTTGGCCCTTCATATATAAGAATTTGGGCACCTCTGCAATCGACCTTTGCAGGGCTTTACTAACAGCATAACGGATGGAATATGTGCGCTGACGGGTGACAGTTGAGCTGGTTCCTTCATTTTTCATATGAAGCAATGACATTCAAAATCCCATTCAAAAACATTTAAGCAGTCTAATTATATTGGCATTTGTGTGTATACTCTCTTTAGTCAATTTTCCAGTGTAAATGTACAATATACAGTAGTCAAACTATGGTTACAATTATAGTGTCAAATTATATTTACTCTTGTTACTGTTTTATGTGTAAAACAAGTGGCTTTCAAAATGTATGCAGCAATGATTTATTAATGATAAAATGCTACGCAAAGCTGTAGCAACCCTGTTTCTAAAATGACAACAAAATCCTGGACAAACATGCAGGGAGAAATGTCAAGTCATTGGGACGTACTGCTTCCCTTCCTGGCTGGGATGGACAGCGAGGACCTGATGCCTGCTGTCAGTGTCATGGAGCTGGAGTTGGAGGCGGAGCCGCGGAGGAAGACACCTGAGAGGCGGTTAGTTTGGTGACGGATTCGGCTCTTGCTGGGCTGTCTGACGGTCACGCCCTCTGCTGACCTGCTGGTGGATGAACTGCCAGTGGATGAAGCTGATCTGGTGAATAGAGGAGAAGGATGGGTCCTTAAGGAGATTCCTTGATCGTGACACTGAATCCCTACCAGCTGAACTCTGACTTTGACCCCTTGTGGGAGGGCAGTAAGAGAGGTAGGATGGATCCCAACAGAGACCAACGGAGTTTCTCACCATCATGTGAACAGAGGGATGGGGGAAGGGTAGCTCAATTGTTAAAGAAGGAGACAAATGAAGGAGAAATGATGTAGAAGAGGGAAAAAAACAGAAGATAGAAGACAGAAAGTACGAACAACAATTGATGCAACAGCAAAGGAGAAACTAAAGTATTTAGAAGAAAAAAAAGAAGCATAAGTTGTGCAAAACATTCTACATTCTACACGGATTTAAACAACATATGAGGATTACTCCCAGAAACCTAGATCACAAGATTCTATCATTGCAAACAATGCAGCATATATAGTACATACATGTCTGTCTCCAGCACAATGCCATCCAGTCTCCTCCACTATGCCTCCCTCAGCTCTCTCTGGACATAAATGAAATAATGAAGTGTTGTTTTACTTCTAACCAAGCCTGTAAGCTTCTTATTACTCTGGTTCCAAGGTTCTCTGGATTAACGCCACCACTTGGATATAAAAGATTTAAAGCTGTGGTAGGCACTTTTTGGCAAAAATTCCATAATAATCTTTCATAGCATATTGTTATTCAAGCGGGTAAGAGAAAACGTCTGCACCTTCCATTGGCTCCGTTTTCAGGCTTTAGAAAATCGAGCTGTGACGGTAGATGTTGGCCAATCACAGGTAAATTCAGAGAGAGAGAGAGAGTGTTCCTATTGGCTGTTCTGTACATTGCCCGTGCAACGTTTATTTTCCCGTCAAATGAATCCGCATCCAGTCTGGTGAACATTTACGTATTTTAAGGGTAACATGTCACGATGTACAAAAAACTTCATTAGAGCCATACCCTAAACCCAACAGGAAGTCCACCATTTTGAATTAAATGTTCGAAATTAGTGCGATTTTGGCCATTTCCACATGTCGTACTTTAACTCCTCCTCCTAGAGATTTCATCCAATCAACTTCAAACTCGGTCTGTGCTAATATAGCCACGCCCACTTACTCAGGCCACGCCCCCTTTCATAACATTTGAACTGTTTAAGGTAGAGTCTTGTGTGAGGTGTCATTAAACTCAGCAGAGAGTTCCTTCTTTATTGGTGATGGTTTGGCCCGCCCCCTATGTTCAAGCCACGCCCCCTTTTATTACTAATGGCCCGATTGATGTAAACACTTGTGTGAGGTATCATTGAACTCAGCAGAGACTTCCTTCTTCATTGGTGATGGTTTGGCCCGCCCCCTATGTTTAAGCCACGCCCCCTTTCATACATGCTGACCCATTTAAGGTAGAGTCTTGTGTGAGGTATCATTCATCTCAGCAGAGGCTTCATTTTTAATTGGTGATGGTTGGACCCGCCCCCTATGCTTTAGCCACGCCCCCTTTCCTCAGCTAACAAACCGTATGACGTAGAGTCCCTTTTCAGGTTTTCAGGTTTACATGGTTGAAAACACCATATTTTAGCTAGCTGTTTGTTTCTACAACTTCAGTTAGTACAAGGCAGACTTCTTCTACACCAGGGCGCGCTTCCAACTTTGCGTGGAATTCCTGAAGTACAGGGATGTCCCTACTACTTACATGTGTAAGTAGTTCTTTTGTAGATTATGGTGAACTAGTGTGTGTTGTAGCAGTGTTTTGCCATTGAAAACGAGCTAGCATGCTCGTCTCGGCTACTGAAGTAGAAAGCCCTGCAGATTTTGAACAGCTCACCCGGAAACTGAAGGCAGAAGACGTTCAGAAACCCGTATGTCACTCAAAAAAAAAGCATGGATGGGTTTTTTTTCCAAGTTTGTATGAGTGTGGAAGCACGAGAGACAAAAAATAACACCCCAAAATCCCAGAAAAAGTGATTTTTTCATAATATGGGCACTTTAAGGTTTAACTAATATTACTAGAGCAGTGTCCGAATTGCTTGGCCTCCGGTGTTGCTGCTTACAGCTTTCTCAAGAACCATTCATCTAAACTTCCCACTCGACACTGCGCCTTCTTGGGTCCTGAGCAACAACCTGCCATGAAGTAGTTGCGTCCCCTAGCAATGCTACGGTATACTTGTCATTTGCTAACAGCAGCTATTTGGGACCAGGCTATTTCTGGGAACAAAAGCGTTCCTTCCGGAAGTTACGTCGCTGATGCTTGAAATGTTTGAGTCTGCTACAATGTAGGTCTCTTTTTCCTAATCTGTTAATGAACGTACTGTAACGAGCGACGGCGAGCGAGCTGTACCCAGCATGCTTTTCTGCGCTGTCATTGTTAATAAGGGTCCTCTTTTAATACACTGCACAGTAGAGCCCTGCACGGGACTGCTTTCTTAATCCCATCCCGCCCACTCCCACTGGATTTCTGACCATTACCGCCCGCTGCCACAGTGTGTGTGTGTCCTACTCCTGCCCACACCCACAAACATTGTGACCATGCATACACACCGAGCCCCGCACAACAGAGTTCATCAAAACTCAGGCTTCTGTCTGGTGGTCTCATAAAAGCTTCATGTTACTTCACATGTAGGCTACTAAACTAGGAACAATACAGAAAAGATTAGTGAAGCGCTCTCACTTAATAATAATTCATGAATTATTAACATGTGATTTTTTTATTCTGGGTCTGTGACCAGTTGATGACAAGATGAGGGAAAAGCTGCTAAAATCAGCAAGACACCACAGTAACTGTAGAAAGCACTGTGTGTTTTGCCTAGTCTGGATCAACGGAAGTACATTTCCAGGCTTTGCCTCTCTGCTTCTGCTCTCTGTGTTGCTGTTCTCAAAATCCCTTCGCTACGGGAAACACCAACCTTCAAGCTAGCAAGCTACACGCTGACAATGGCAAGTTTGGCGATACACTGGTAAGAGCAAATGAAATGTAACCATGTATCCAGCTAATTTAAATGCTACTGTATTGTGTGAACAGTTAACTTTATTTTAAGGCCCCATGGCACGAAAATTTCACTCTATGAGATTTTTAACATTAATATGCGTTCCCCCAGCCTGCCTATGGTCCCCCAGTGGCTAAAAATGGTGATAGGTGTAAACCGAGCCCTGGGTATCCTGCTTTGCCTTTGAGAATATGAAAGCTCAGATGGGCCGATCTGGAATCTTCCCTCTATGATGTCATAAGGGGAAAGGTTACTTCCCCTTTCTCTGCTTTGCCCGCCCAGAGAATTTGGTCCGCCCATGAGAAAGAGAGAGACATCATGGCTTTCAAACGAGCGAAGCATGGCAGTTGGTCAAGGCCACACCCCCACCCTCCACCTTACCCCCTCTCTCCTCCTCAATATTATTTAAAGTTACAGACACAGAAATGGCACATGCTAAGTAAAACTCATTGTGGGACTGGCTCTAGTGGCTGTAATTCTGCACCATGGCTGAATTATGGGAAAGAGACTTCAGATACAGTATTAGGGGACCACTAAGGTCTATATAAAAGAGACTTCAGATACAGTATTAGGGGACCACTAAGGTCTATATAAAAGAGACTTCAGATACAGTATTAGGGGACCACTAAGGTCTATATAAAAGAGACTTCAGATACAGTATTAGGGGACCACTAAGGTCTATATAAAAGAGACTTCAGATACAGTATTAGGGGACCACTAAGGTCTATATAAAAGAGACTTCAGATACAGGATTAGGGGATCACCAATGCCTATATAAAAGCATCCAAAAAGCAACATGTCATAGGACCTTTCATTTTTTATGTGCCATTTTCTTTTGCGGGGTGCCAGTGTTCCACCAAAACAAGTTCTTATACAGACACCAGCTCAGAGCCGGACTGTGCAGCCGCCGAGTGGTTAATTAACTGCTTTAATTTTATTTTGAACTTGTTGACCCCCTTCTTTTGGTTACATCACAGGACCCGCAATTTATTATTTGACCGCATGCTTCCATGCAGCAAAGTTAAAACCACAGAGACCTGTCCATATGCACCAACTTCGACATGCACGTCCTTGGTTCCCGGCAAAACACCTGCCAAGTGTGAAGTAGATTGGATAAACGGCTCTCGAGATATGCGAAGGACACACACACACACACACACACACACACACACACACACACACACACACACACACAACCACACTAAAGGACAAATGGGACAAATAAGGTTTTACATCTTGGGCTTTTTAAATATTAGCAGCCAATCACCAAACCAAATGTTATTGCATTGTTGCTACAAATGTCAAGATTAAAAATGTTACTTGTACCAGAACTTGCATGGTAAGCCATGCCATGTTGATTTTCTCTTTTTTGTAATAGTAATAGTATAAGCCTACTGTAGCTAAAACAGTTAGGGTAGCCTATAACACCAAAGCAGAAAGGAAACCGATGGAGTGCCTACTCCAGGTAGGGAATGAGTCCTTACCCCAAGTGAAGGAGTTCAAGTGCCTTGGGGTTTTGTTCGCGAGTGAGGGGACAATGAGCGGGAGATTGGTCGGAGAACCGGGTGCGGTATTACATTAAATTTATCGCACCGTTGTGACGAAAAGAGAGCTGAGCCAGAAGGCAAAGCTCTCGATCTACCGGTCAGTTTTCGTTCCTACCCTCACCTATGGTCATGAAGGCTGGGTCATGACCGAAAGAACGAGATCCAGGGTACAAGCGGCCGAAATGGGTTTCCTCAGGAGGGTGGCTGGCGTCTCCCTTAGAGATAGGGTGAGAAGCTCAGTCATCCGTGAGGAGCTCGGAGTAGAGCCGCTGCTCCTTCGCGTCGAAAGGAGCCAGTTGAGGTGGTTCGGGCATCTGGTAAGGATGCCCCCTGGGCCCCTCCCTAGGGAGGTGTTCCAGGCACGTCCAGCTGGGAGGAGGCCTCGGGGAAGACCCAGGACTAGGTGGAGGGATTATATCTCCAACCTGGCCTGGGAACGCCTCGGGATCCCCCAGTCGGAGCTGGTTAATGTTGCTCGGGAAAGAGGAGTTTGGGGTCCCCTGCTGGAGCTGCTCCCCCCGCGACTCGACACCGGATAAGCGGATGAAGATGGATGGATGGATGGATGGATTGATGGATATAACACCAAAAATGGTTGTAGGATGTTGCATTTTATTAACAGTTTGACCTATTATCAAAATATTTTCACAATGCACTTTAGTTTTTATTAGAAATGTTTAGTATTTTTGTCACTTAAAAATATTAAAGATGAGGAAGTGGGTCCATGTTAGCTAAATAGACCAGAATAAGCCGTCATTGTTACACACATGCCAACGTTCATGCACATCACACATTTAGGTTACATTCATGATTTAATGAATTCATGACTGAACTGAGAAATGGATTTAACCATTTAAAAAAAAACTATAAAAAAATAAAAATAGTTCTTCAATGAAGCTAAATTGTTTAGTGTCCTTTTTAACCATCAGTGACTGTCCCATTTTACATGAACATGTCATCGGAGTGAGGTAGAAGTTTTTGATGTGTTTAAAGTTCATAAAGTATTTTACTTGGGAACATATTGTCTATATATAAATTACAAGACTTCGTCCTATTTTGTTGTAGTGAGGGCTTGTTTAAAAAAGTGCATTTAAATGGGCTTTTATGAGTTAAGTGTTCGATTTTTACCTTTTCCTCTTTGTTCGGTCAAATCATTTTCAAGCTCCCCCTTAACCCACGAAAAACAAATGTCTGATGTACCTTCAAAATAGAAGAGAACTTGTAGACTGACAGGCATGTCTAAATTAATTTTTAAGACCATAAGAAGAGAATAACACATGAATATACACATGTAAATGCAAATTGTATGTGTAGAGACAAATAAGACTTTTCTTGTCAACATAGTCAGCACAACTCTCTAAGAATTCATTTGTACAAATTGTAAAAGCTGAGTTTCTACTTACTGCTGAGAGCCATCACTTGTCTTCCTTCCCAACTTGACATATCGTCTTTTAGGTGAAGCTGCGGGTAAAGTCGGTGGTCTTGGTGGGAGAGAACGCCACTCCTCAGAAGAAAATGTCATCTGATTCATTCCTGTGTGCTGGACTTAGGTATTCCTGTTGCAGATAACTAGATTAAATGAAGACAAATGGTTCCTATCATGGTCCCATCAGCCGGTGATGCACACAGAAGGCTTTGCTTCATTCCTGGAATGTCTCACCCAGGACAAGCGTCACAAAGCCATTCAGCTGCTGCATTTCACGCACTTGAACAGGAACAGACGCTGCAGATGTTCCCAGCCCTCATCCAGCTGCTGGAACTGCCGTCGCCGCGGGGCCGTTCAGTTTTACGACGGCGGCCCGAGTTCTAACTTTACTTCAATGTTTCTGAGTGTGACACTAACACATCAGATGAGTCCTTTGACTGAGACCTGGTCCACAAGTGGACAAATCTGGACACTTCACATTGATTCCGCGTGCTGCTGGAGGAGGCAGTTTGTTTCAAATTCAGATCGAACCCGCTCTCCAGATGTGCGTCGACAGCGCAACTGTTTGGAGACGCCAAGTGCACACACCCGCCCACCCGTAATAAAACTTTCAAAATAAAATCCTCACAGGAGAACGCGTTTCAGGTTGTTCAGGGTTTGTATTATTCTAAAGATAATTAGCTCATATTTTGGCAGTGAACTTGTTGAGGAAAGCTCTTGGATTCGTAGAGTTTGTATCTCAACTAAAATGAAAATGAGCAGAGAAACGGTCCTCATGAGCGCCAATGAACCAAACATTGCTGCGTTCAGGACTCCATCTTCTGGCTGTGAACAGATCTAAACTGAGATTAAAGAATTCCTGTAGCCTAAAGTAAGGAACTTAGTGTATCACCTGCAAGTGATAGAATCATGTCTGACCTCACAGTAAATATCAATAGGCTTTGCTCCACTAACAGCACTGCAACATTACAGCTCTTACTTACTATTACCAATACTATCAATAGAAAAGCTAATGCACCTGCTCCTGCCAAGCCACCCCAGCTACCTATACCACTACTAATGTGAATACCAAGTGAGTAATGAAGTACATTTAAGTAGTACAAAATAAGTAAATGTGACTTTTTGTTCCATTTTTCTGGTGGCTGCATTATGTTAACATACGTTTTCCATGCAAAATATATAGCCTAAATCCTAAATAGAAATAACCATGCATTATGTTAAAACAAACAAAAACCACTGTAAAACTGTAAGATTCTGGCAGCTGGGGCACCAAAAAAGTAGAATAACAGAAAATAATTTTCATGGAAAAATACAGTAATTTTCCATATTTAAAATACGGGTTTTAACTTTAATATGTTGTATTTGTTTTGGCTTTTTAATGTTTAATGAAGGATAAAAACAAATTTTCTCTATATTCACTAATTTGATTTAGTTGAAGAAAGAATTAGTATTTACAGTATTAAACTTGGAGTTTGATTCATTAAATGAAAGATAAATATCTGTGAAATCGGGATACATGTGCAGATGTATTTTATCAGTCTTTTAATGTGAAAACAAATTCATTTTTTCTTTAAAAAAATTGGAAATGTCATGGTATTCACATTTACAGGTTTTTCATGTTCTTACATTCACAGTCTATTTTTGGAAAATAAAAAACGTAAGGTTATATTCATAACCCTGGTTCTTTGAGTAATATGAGTGAGATGTCTCACTATAGGAGCAAGCCTAACTGCGACCCTCAGAAGCACTTGCTTGTGAAAGTGTGAGAGTCTCCGCTGACCGGCCTTCCAGAGCCGGTGCTGTCCAGTGAGCTGGAGCCGGTTAAATAGTCAAAAATCGATACTACAGTAGTGGTATGCGATACTGCAAAATTTGGTATTGATCCGATACCAGGTAAATACAGGGCCAGTATCGCCGATACCGATACTATAGCGATACTTTTTAATAATTGAGGTGGATTCATCATCAAATTGCTAAATCTGAATGAATTTTCATGACCTTTAAATGTTTTTGTGAATTTCCCTTTGAAATATTAATAAGTTAAAACCCAGGCCAGAATTTTCATATGCTTGTATGAATTTCTTGTGTTAACACTGTATCTTACAGCCTTTTAATAAATGATACAGCTTGCCGTTGTTTCATTTTTGGCCTGAAAATATAGCCACACTGCGCTCCTCTTCCTCTCTGCCATTTTTCTGCTCTGCTCCGTCTCTGTCATGCTTGTGTGTGTGTGTGTGTGCTGCTGGCTGCCACCGGGCCTGGCTGCTTGCTTGCTTGTTTGCCTGGCGCCCCCGAGTCATGTGATGGTACAACATAAAATCACGAGAGGGGGGAGGATGAGCAAAGTGGGCCTGCTCTGCGCTGTGACAGGAGCGGCACGTGAACGCAGTGCTTAGGGCGTCCATTAGCAGCGGCACTAATGGAAAAAAACGCCATTACACAAGACAGCCAGGTCGCCTCTTTGATGAAACCGAAGAGAAACTAAAACTAAAGTATCGATCTCATTACACTGGTATTGATCAAGATCAATACCAACGTTGGTATCAATATTATCGATATTTGGATCGATGCGCCCACCATTATTCTACAGTAAGTCCTTTTCCAGCTGCTTCAATAAAAGTGTTTGATGGTTATTTATTACCCTTATCAGACAACCCGAGCCCAACTCTACTAGGTGTAAGTCATGCAATACTCATTCCATTAAAAGCACAGAAAAAGCCTGAATGAAACACTAAACTTAAACAGTGATACCACAATAACTCTAAAGATATCTGATATCTGAAGCTGAATACAACTTCAATTCAATTTCAATTACATTTTTTTTATAGTATCAAATCATAACAAGAGGTATCTCGAGACACTTTACAGATGAAGTAGGTCTAGACCACACTCTATAATTTACAAATTCTAATAATTCCCCCAAGAGCAAGCAGTGCGACAGTGGCGAGGAAAAACTCCCTATTAGGAAGAAACCTTGGACAGACCCAGGCCTTGGTAGGCGGTGTCTGACGGTGTCGGTTGGGGATGTGATGAACAGTGGCGATAATAGTCACATTGAAGATAATAAAACAGTGACTTCAAATGGTAGTCGTAGTAGTTCACGTCATATCAGGGCGCTGCAGGGCGTTACAGGATGTGGCGTGGCCCAGCAGAGCATGGATGGACGTAGCAGGAAGCAGAAGGGTTCAGCAGGAAGCAGCATGACACTGCAGGGCACCGTAGAGCTTAGCAGGGAGTGCAGCAGGACCACGGCGACAGCTGCAACCAGGATCTTGGTGCCAACGTACTCCAAGGAAATACGCTGGGTGAAAAAATAAGGACTCCGGGGAGGAAACTCCTCAGAGCTAGGTTAGTAACAAGCATTTCTGGGACGAGATGCACACAAATGGAAATGGAGAGAGCAGCTCAGTGTGTCAAAGGAATGAAGTCCCCCGGCAGTCTAGAACTATAACAGCGTAACTAAGAGAGATAGGTTAACGCTAAAGGTTTTGTTAAAACAGTTTAAAGTTTGTATGACGTCTGTAAGTGAAAGTATCTAGGAGGAGTAGTATTTCAAAAAGAAAGAAGCCTGAAGAGGATTTGAAGATTGCTCCATTGACTTTAATGTCAAATAAAAAATAAAAAAAGCTTAATATTTTAAAAAGTATAAATAGCAGAAAAAAGTTGAAGTGAAGTTGAAGTCCTATAATGGGCTTAAAGAGCTGAACATTTTGATATTTGAATGGTTTTTGTAGCTGAACGAATGCAGAAGTTGGGGTGGCCAATGAAAGTTGAAGAATAAAGAATCGGATAACAATACTGTGAACGCTGCTGTATTATCATGTATTTATTCATTTAACAGGGACAATGCTTATTAATCAACAGCAAAGCAACTGTAAATACTGTAAGACAGATTTAGCTCAGCAGGCTAATTTTCATCTGTTGTCCCTTGCCAGTTTGAAAATGGCAACCTAAAAACAAAATACAATAAAATGACAATAAAGTCAACACATAAAAACAACATACACAGACCAACATTAACATTAAAAACAACTAACAATGCATAACAACAAGTAACAAACACAACACGACAATCAACAATCAACATGACAAAAGAAATCTGCAGGCAGGCAGCAAAAGTCAACAGGCATTCAGCAATCTATGCACATATCTGGTTATCAATAAGCCAGTTCTTCAGCTGACCAGTAAAAGAATGACAAATATTTACTTGTCTTATCTGTATTGGCAACATATCTCGGTCTTTAGATGCTGTTCCAGAGAATGCTGACTGACCAAAAGCACTTCTTTTGTAGTGCATCTGGTAACCTGAGAGCCTGCTCTCTGAACAACTAATGTTTTCAGTGGTGGCGGAACAGTGTTATGTAAGATCTTATAAACTACACAAAGGTTACTATATTAACTTAGGTTTTCCCAACTTAAAAGTTTATGTCTATTTCAAATTTGACAGTTGTGATAACTGTTGGGTTTCTGATCAACAACTTTTAGAGTACGTTTAGAGTTTCAAGTGGCTTCCTTGTGTTAGCCTGAGCAAAGCTAGTCAAACAAAATAAAGTATCAGCATTCGCACACCAATAACATTTCTTTTAAAATGTATTTACATACCTACACATTACAAAATAAACTAACGTTAATAAACTAATATCTTATACCGTGAAATGTATTATAGAGACCGTAATAGGACTCTCTGCACCGTCTGCACGGCTGAACAATTAGTCCCCTAGCAAGCAAGCTAGCTTAATAAAATGTAACAACTTTCATTCACACACTCTTGTCACATCGTAGTAAAGCACATTGCTATCGCCACATGATTGACAACTTTGTTTGGCTAATTTTCTATAACCGGTGTAGGATAAAGGCATGTTAGTTGGGTGGAATAAGCAAGATAATATTAGCTAACAAGCCAGCAGTGGGCCGTTCGGGCTGCTAATTTACGAATCCTACTACCTGCCCTGAAATAGCAGCTTGATTGGTTGGGCTTTGGCAGTGACCTTGAGTGGTTAAAGTTAGGGTTAGCTGATTGGTCAGGGGATAGGACCTGTACATGTAAGCATGGACGCCTGGCCTATAGTAGTGTCCGTCCGGAGGGATTTTTGCAGTTCCTAGAACATAATGTTCCTAGAATGCTTTTGTTCTCGTGTTCCGACTGGACCAATTTGGGGATTATTAAGTTCCTCTGGCCACAGTTCCTGTAACTCTTTCAGCTCCTACTTCAGGGCAGGGTCTTTTCCCTTTTCCCTTTCCTGCATGTGGTGGTTAGATGGCTGTGATTATAATAACAAAAGGTCAGTTCCTATGGCCACGTGGCCAGTGCGAATGCAAAATGGCAAAACTGGTTTCAGGGAGAGTAGTTATTAGAACTGTTTAGAAGTGGACTGTTCCTTTAACTATGTTACTGTAACTACTTGGTCGGAAAGAGGCTTATGCTATTGAAGGGCAGGTCTTGGCGTGGCCATAGTAGGATTCGTAAATTTGTGTTTGGGCTCCGGCCCTCTGCTCCACTCCCACCGTAGGGAGAATTCTTTTCCGAACGAACTGATGACAGCCTGGGAGATGGACAGTCTGGTTAGCCATCTCCCAGTGTCCACTGTCATCCTGCGGCGAGTGAAGCAGAGGGACCGTAGGCTCCGTTTGGTTCTGCCACTGCTGGTTCGAGCAAACGCTGTTTGTTGTGGGTATCATAGCAATGTTAAATATCCAGTTTTCCTTTTTGAATGATGAATAGATTACCTCAGCCTGCTGGCATGGAGAGTTATTTCCTCTCACGCAGGCGCAGAACATATGTGGTACTTGGCCGTCGGCTACAGTCGGCCAAGACAAAGTCGATGAGGGCGGACACGAGGCGACGCCACAGTTGGTCTTCGTCGCCACTAGTTCCTGACCGTCGGCTTGGTGTGTCAGGGCCTTAAAGGAACACGCCGACTTATTGGGAATTTAGCTTATTCACCGTAACCCCCAGAGTTAGACAAGTCGATACATACCCTTCTCATCTCCGTGCGTGCTGTAAGGCTGTCTGATGGCTCCAGCGGCATTAGGCCAGCACAGAAAATGCAGGTGAATGGTTCCAGTAATCCTACTGCTCCGAATAAGTGACAAAATAATGCCAACATGTTCCTATTTACATGTTGTGAGTTATAGAGTCACAGCGTGTACAAAAAACAACGTAACATGAGACACAGCTGTCTTTTAACTGTAAACAAACCGGGAACTATATTCTCAGGCTATAGTATATAGTATAGTATAGTATATAGTCTCAGAATATAGTACTTGGGCGGAGTGATTTGCTTTGCAGCAAGCCTGTCTGAGAATATAGTTCCCAGTTTGTTTACTGTTAGAAGATGGCTGTGTCTCATGTTACGTTGTTTTTTGTAGACGCTGTGACTCTACAAATCACAACATGTAAATAGGAACATGTTGGCGTTATTTTGTCACTTTTGTCACAATTCGGAGCAGTAGGATTACTGGAACCATTCACCTGCATGTTCTGTGCTAGGCTAAACTATCGCTGGAGCCGTCAGACAGCGTTACAGCACGCACGGAGATGAGAAGGATATGTATCGACTTATCTAACCCTTGGGGTTACGGTGAATAAGCTAAAGTCCCAATAAGTCGGCGTGTTCCTTTAAGAGAATAGCAGGGCTGGCATTTGTGTGTGTGTGAGAGTGTCGGTGATTTGCTTCAGAGCAAGGAGGCATTGTGGGAAAAACGTGTCTGCCCTGTGCTTTCTGACCATGGTCGGAAATCTGTAGCAGGATAAGTTAACCCTCTCCTTGATTTCATGTTGTTCATGGAGAAGGAGAACCCGGAAATGAGTCGGGGGAAACGCAATGCTACCAAGCAACGGCCGAACGACCCGCGTCGCCATTACGTAGTTACATTTGAACATTTGAAATGTGGGCAGGGGCAATCTTTTCCCCTCATAACAGGACTTGGGGGTCTCCGTTACGAGAGCACGCCAGGAGATATCCAACGATTCCGCTGCGCGACCAGAAGATCAGTAGGGAAAGGAGAAGCTGCCATGCTCCTCTCTATCCCCAAGAGTGGCAAAGGAGCCGGGCTTCGCAGCCCCAGGACTGATTCAAGCATTGTGTCATCTTCTTCATCCTCTTCATCCTCTTCATCCTCTTCATCCTCTACATCCTCTTCATCCTCTGATATGAGGATACCTGAGGACTCGTCTTCATCTTCATCTCACTCTATGGTGTTTTTTGCCTCCAACGGCGCCTTCCATACAGCTAATCCTAACCTTAACCCTAAACATAACCATAGCCCCAGCCACCGGTAGCCTCTGGTGTCTCCTCCACCACATCTCCCTTCTCCTCCGATGGCTTGACAGCTCCGGGGGAGAAGAGATTTTTGAATGAGGCTGTGCCATCCGCACACACTATTTACACCTTCGGCCCTACCTGGTGCAGACAGACACATGTTCACCAGGCAATCAGGATTGGCTTAATGAGATTAGTGCTTCTGAGGGTCGCAGTGAGGTTTTCTGCCATAGTGAGACATTGAAAGGAATATTATGGAGAAAAATAACAGAATAATTCCGTAAAATTACAGTGTACAGTAAAACTAGGACCACCTTAATATTGATTATATTTTACAGGATTTGACAGGTATTATAACTTAATGCAAACTCTACACCTCCAGTTTGTAACTCAGGCTTTTCGTTATAAAATTGTAGTCTCCAAGTCCTTACAGTAATACTGATGATGATGAGCCCTGCTGACATCATCAGTGATAATCTTGCCTTGACAAAGCTTCCTGAAGAGCCACAGAAGACATTATACAATGGCTTCCACAGGATGAGTAGTAATGGTTTTAGTGAAGTACTTTTTTCATTATGGTATTGCTACGCTACTTTACTTAAGTAAATGATTCAAGTACTTATAACATAGTAATGCCAATCTTATTGATCCTAATCCTGACTGTATTACGATACATCTGCTGCTATCAGGATGTTAACATTGATACAGAATGTACTAGTAATACTAATGCAAATATGAGGCTACTAATACTACTATGGATCTGATGCTAATATTTAAACAAATATTATATGTAACTCCCACGGCTTCTAATGCTACTCCTACTACTAAAGCTTATTTGAGTATTAATGAGAATAACATACATAATCCTGATCCTAAAGCCATATTTAGGCTTATGTGTGCCCATAGACTAAAAATAAAATAAATAAATCAATATTAATAATAAAACTTTTACAGTCTGCGCCACCTTTATTGCCAGTTGACCACTAGATGGTGTACTTAACCCATGGATACACCTGAACCACTGGAGGTGATCTACGTACATGTTACGTACATTATTTACAGGAACAGGAAATGTAAAAAAGGAAGCAACAACGAAAAATTACGATAAAGAAGGCACTGTTTACCCAGGACTTTATTGACTCATGATGTCACACCTTCATACATTCATTTATTTATTTTTATCAACAAAACTTTTTCGATCACAGATTTGGGTGACTTGTATAAATTAAACATCAGCCAGTGAGCCAAAAGGGAAATCCCTCCTGGAGTGCAAAGAGAGATAAATGGGTCATACTTGCATAACATGACACTGCTAATACCCGAGGACTTGTGACAGCTCCTGCAGTGTAAATACTACACAGGGCTTCCCTTACATGTCATGGTAAGTTCACACTCTGCACGTCTTCTGCTAGGTGGATTTATTTACCAGCAGCACTGCATCAGAAAGGATATCCAACTAATCACAGAAGCCTCTGCCTGTGGGCCGAGGTCAGCTCTTCTTGGAACATATGGAAGAGAACAGAAGGGCTTAAATGTCTGGTAATCAGATCCACTGTTAGAAGAGGAGGAGTAGCACCTGCAGCACGAGGCCTGGAGACTTAAAGCATTACTGCTCTGTGACTTTACAGCCCATAAAGCAAGAATCCCAGTACAATATCATTTGAAGTCAGTACTGCAAGTTCTCTCTTCCCACCAACAGACAAAACACATCAGCTATTTTGCATCATAAATTAAAAAAAACAAAGCAATGCACTATGCATTTCTTAACTCTCTGTCTTTCTTCTGCAATTTGACCTGAATTGACTTCAGGCTTGTTATTTCATGCTTTATCTGATGTTTTTGTCGAAACAGATTATTGACATGACTCACCACCACAACTCAAAGATTACTGAGAACTTCAAATGTCAGTATCTCAAAAGTCTTTATCTCAAATAGATATGACCTTATAGTTCTAAGGGAACAGCATTAACTAAATCAGAAGGACTCGGTAGCACTCAGTATGCACTAAGGCACTCTCTATGTTTTAGGTAATATCAAAGTGCAGATATTTAATTCAAAAACAGGTACATATTTTGAACATTTTTTTTTACTTGCAAGGGAAGAGTGCATCATATTATGATTTGACCAGACAGTTTACCCATAAAACAATAGGTTTCATCAGGGCTTTTCACACCACCCCTGTTAAACTTGGCCGTATGTTCAAAACAAACTAGTTTGTACCTTGTGTCATTCAACCACATCTGAACACAAAAGGATAATGGTTATTTACCCCAATCCCAGTACATAAGTAGTGTAGCCAGACCATACTGCAGCACTGACACAACGCTGTGGAGGTCTGATAATGAAAGGCTAATGCTCGGCTATCAGCTGTTTCACACTTGCATCCTCAAATGTGACATAACCTACCCTGATCCCAATGTTTATTCAATCTCACTCCAGAGCAGGGTTATCTAACTAACCCTGACCTTTCTCTGTGATCCCTGAACAAGAAAAGTTGAGATGACTACTAACAAGGTTCTAATAAGTTGTTGATCCCTGTGGAGACATCTGCCCACTGCATTTGACCCATCCTAACTATTCAGAAGGAGCCAGTAGCCACAGGGCAAATTGAGGCCAGTGCCTCCAAACAGAGACAGCCATGTGTTTTATTATGAGAGGCAAGTCACATGCTGTGAGTATTTTGAAGATGCTGACTGGCCTCGGATTTGTTCAGCTCTCACTCTTTTTTTTGTTTTTCAAAAAGGCAATGAGAAATTTTAGGTAAAGGTAGCCCTGGTCTTTCTGTAGCCATAGCTTTGTTTTTACTGAAACTGAACTTTTCAGGGGGAAATTCCTTGAAAGAAAAGACAATGTTTTTTTGGGAAGTCAAGGGCAGTTATGTGAATTATGTATCATTGACTTTTAATTTTTTTTTTTTGTGTGTTTTTTATCAGAGAAGATTTGGTATTGTATGTTTCTCCATGTGTGTGATTATGGACACACCTCCAACACATCTGTGGATCATCCTGTAATCATGATTTGTATTTAAGCACTATGTCACTTTACGTGTCTTGAGAAAGGTCTCTGGGACTGAAACGTCGATCCACCAAACAAACCCAGTGCAGAGTTGACAGGGTTTATGTGTATGTTGACTTGTTCTGTTGTTGCATAGCCTGATGCTGTTATCTGCTACCTGCCTGATGCTTATGTGCTAGACTGCTTGTCATTTCTGTAATGTTTGTTGTCACATGCAATACTTGTTGTGATTGTATGTAACTAGTGTGTGTGTTGTGTCTTTGTAACTTTTGATATTTCTCTTTTAGCAAGGCTGCTTAGTGCTATGTCATGTGCATTTTTCACGGAAGACATTTGGACATGTCACAGTGGGAAAAGCACCGGTGCAAATAATGTAATGAATGATGGCTTTATTCCATTTACCTTCTACACGTTCAGGGTCC
The DNA here is from genome assembly GCF_004354835.1 of Perca flavescens. Classification (NCBI taxonomy): domain Eukaryota; kingdom Metazoa; phylum Chordata; class Actinopteri; order Perciformes; family Percidae; genus Perca; species Perca flavescens. Next base: position 24,437,490 of record NC_041351.1, on the reverse strand, counting down.
TGGTATTGTTCATGCTGTCATACTGTCATGGCTCACTGGGACACTAAAATATGACACAGTCATTGTAAATGTTATTAATGTTTGTAACACCTGTGCTTTTCCTACTATGAAATTCTTGCTTTTATTGACTAACAGTTGGAAAAATAGGATTAGTTTTGTCTTATGAATACTTAGGTAAGGCCAAAACAAAGAGGATGACGACCCCATCCGGGTCCTGAACCAGTGACTTTTAGATCAGAAACAGATTTATTGCCAAGTAGGTTTTCACATACAGTACAATGAATGTGCCTTGGTGTTTGCTGCATAACAATAAACATAGTAGAGAAAATAAAGATAAAATAACCTGCAACAGTCAAGAAGCATAAAAAAACATATATAAATATTTACAATATATCTGTGCGGGAATGTGCATAATATTATCCAAGGATTGTGAAAAAGTTCACAGTGTAATGAATGGAGATATGTGCAATTATGTACAGATAGCCCAAAAGATGTGCAAAGATGTTTGTTATGTAACTCATTGGGACAGATGTTGAGACTTTACGTTAATGTGACGGGTCTACGGGGCAGGATGGGGGTCAGTGTCAGTGGGGGACTGCAGCCTCCTGCCGGAGGGGAGTGGTTCAAAGAGGTTGTGTCCAGGGTGGCCACCTCAGGGTCCTGGACACATACAGGTCCTGGAGGGATGATTGCAGCCATTCACCTTCTCGGCAGAGTGAACGACACGTTGGAGGAAGTGAGGATGGACTCGATGATAGCAGAGTAGAAGTGCACCATCACTGTCTATGGCACTGAGCTACCGCTGAAAGTAAATCCTCTGTTGTGCTTTTTTGATCAGAAAGCTGACGTTCAGCTCCCACTTGAGGTCCTGGGTGATGATGGACCCCAGGAATCGTAAGGACTCCACAGTGTCGACTTGGGAGTCACACGGGGTGATTGGGGGCAGGTGGGGCTGCGTTGTTGTTCCTAAAATCCACAACCATTTTGACTGTCTTAGGAGTGTTGAACTTGAGAGCTAAATTGTATTGCCCACACCAGGTTACCAGATGGCCTATTTCCCATCTGTAGGCAGACTCATCACCACTAGAGATGAGCCTAATGAGGGTGGTGTTGTGCATGTACTTCAGGAGCTTGATGGACTGAGGAAGAAAGAAAAACCCCTTTCACACATGTGGTCATGTGTAAAGGGGAGCAGGTATCGAAAATTTGATAAATCTGTACCACCAATTTCACTTGGTGAATGAAAGCATGTACGCTGTAGCGACAAGCAAGCAGGGCTGCACGATATGACCTAAAATGCGAAATCACGATTAATTGCACATTTTACCTGGATAACGATAAATGAACGATAATTAATCACGTTGTTCTAAATCATCTTTCCTGACGCCAAAATGTTTCCAGACGACGGACACTGCTTTGTTTTTGGGAACATGTTGCTCAGTTGACTCGGACTCTGTGTTCGAGTTATCTTCCATTATTCTTTCCATGCGGCTGACTGGTCAAGTGACTACACATGCGGGAGAATGCTGTTAAGGAGAAAGTAGGCCTATCAACAGGAATAAATTATCGAAATTATCGTCATGGGAAAAAAGACGTCGATAACAGCTTCAGAATTTCGATGTCGATACATTTCTGATTAATCGTCCTGCCCTACAACGTATAGGGTTATGTACGTTTGACGAAAGACGTTTGAGCGAACCAATCACAAGATTCCGCTGATGACAAAGCCTTTTTGAATCCATGACTTGTTTTTTATTTAGCCTTTAGCCAATGCTTTTGCAGGCAAGTTCTTTCTTATAAGAATGGCAAAACTGGACAGATTCATAAATAAGGGAGCTCCTCTCTCCTTGCCCCACCTTTTTCTTCTCTTGAGTTTAATGACAGTTAGCATCCATATGTGTTGCCTTACTACTATAAGCTGGACTGTTCCTTACCCCATTCAATATTGATCATTCTTTTTATTTCTCTCTCTCTCTCTCTCTCTCTCTCTCTCTCTCTCTCTCTCTCTCTCTCTTGCTACTTACCCAACTTTATGGAAGAGCATTACAAAATTGTTAGTGTAAAATATTGCTTGAATACATTTTTAGGACCGCGGAACTTTTTTATTCCAGTTGTATTTCACCTCTTCTCTCTGCAGAGCAACAAATGACAATGATTGTGTCAGACACTTGTATTTGGGCATTAAACTGCCAGCAGGATGTCTGATGCTTACACACTATTAAACATGGCCAGAACACTGGAACTCTGGGTTTGGCAGGTGGGTGAGGGGTAGGCTGAGGAGTGGCTGTAGGCTATGTATCTGTTTAAGGTGTGTCATGAAATCTAGACTTTACCTTTTTCTTATTTAGCCCACACATATGTAGGCTACTCAACCACCCAGCTGTCGCCTCTCAAACCAACTAAATGTGTAATAATATCAGTGTCAGGTCCATAGACTGTAAAAAAATAAATAAGGCCAGGACTTGAAATAATCCCAAGTCTGGTATATTTATATTTAACCCACTTTATCCTAACCTCTGTGACAGCATGACTCAGCATGAGTGATTTAATGTTGAGTCATGGTGTGTGTACATTAGAGATATAGATCTACAGAGAGAGAGAGAGAGAGAGAGAGAGAGAGAGAGAGAGAGAGGCGGGACCTAGTAAGCTGACACCCATCATTGAAAAAATTCTGTGCTGTTGGCTCCGGGTGACTTTTCTTTTTCCCGTCTCTCTCAACCCCAGAGCGGAAGGAGTGGAGCGTTTCCTGACTCAGGTTGGTACACGCTGTCTGGAGGATACAGGCGCCGTGACAATACCGGTCTGTGTGGCATGTGAGAGTAGCGAGCGTATTACGCAAAGGAATAAGAACGCTGGTCGGCAAGAAAGTGCTCGACCGGTAGAGGGGTTAAAGAGCCAGACAGTTGGTTCCCGGTCTCCCGCTGCGACAGAGATGGAGCGGCTGTGCGGACCAAACCTCCCTTTCTGGGTGAGTAGCCTACGTTTCCGTCACTCGTTGCCGGTGTATGTGACAGGATACTGTAACTTCATTGGCCTTGTTAACGTTACTTCGCGTACTAGCCTATACCTGACACGGTTGTTTAATGCTATGTCATGCTTGGGCAGCCCTTCAGAAGTAAGCTAACGTTAAGGTAACGTTACACTAACGGCCATGGCTAACTCTAAGTAACCCACTTAATAGCATTTACTGTGTTAATAAGCTCCCAATTAATGTCACGCTAAATTACGTTAGCTACGTGCTTTCGTTTGCTGTAAGAAGTCGGACACTGTGTTTTTCTCAACTGTGATAAAATGTAATAAACTGTCAAATATAGCTAAATAATAATGGTATAACGTTAACGTTACTAGTAACGTTAGCTAGGTTATGGTACACCTCCGACACGATAAGGTAACTGGGAGTCAGTAGTTAATACAGAAACGTTAGCTACGTCTCTTTAGCGATATTATATGATAGCACAGCAGATATAACAATACCTTAGGAATTATCTCATGGATAGCCTATTAAAGATACACTAAACTCTCACAATATTGTCACATTCAGTACCAAAATCACTTTATATCATAATCATAGGAAACAAAGTTACCAACAAGAAATTGTTGCATTAATATCAGTATTTGTCACCATAGACACCATATTAATAGCCTAAATACAAGAAATTTTATTTATTTATATTAGGACAATGCACATTAATCAACATTTCTGTAAATGTGCCAGTGTTAGCCAGTCGGCTAATTTTCAACTGTAGTCCTAGTTGCATGCATGTCTTTATGGTGGGAAGAAACCGTAGCACCCGGAGGAAACCCACGCAAGCACGGGGAGAACTTGCAAACTCCACACAAAAAGGCCTGGGACGACCTGGGTTTGAACCCAGAACTTTCCTCCTGTGAGGCAGAAGTGCTCTGATTGGTGAAGCTCGCTGTTACCATGAAAATGTTTACCGCACCCACGAACGACTACTGCAAGCTGCCACCATTGAAATCTAGAATTGTTTGTGTACACAGACTTGTACCTTTGCCTGTTTTCTGTTTTTAAAATGTTATTTTGCGCCGAATCAAATGTTGTCACGATTCATACAGGTTGGCTTTCATATCATATCATAGGAGATGAGAAATATAATAGGCTAGTAGGACAAGGTCGCTTACTACTTGGTAGTAGTAACGTTATTACGACACATTGAATCCCTATGGGAGTATTATGAAAGCTTTCTTTTTCAAATGTTGTCACGATTCATACAGGTTGGCTTTCATATCATATCATAGGAGATGAGAAATATAATAGGCTAGTAGGACAAGGTCACTTACTACTTGGTAGTAGATTGAATCCCTATGGGAGTATTATGAAAGCTTTCTTTTTCTTTCCTACACGATTTTTCCCTAGTGACTGACATGCATTCACTACACTTTGTAGAGTTACTTTAAGGTCATGCTCAGTGTCTGTTTTGCCTTGGGATATTAAATATTAATGTTAGTTTATTCTTTCTATGGTAAACTTAGCAATTGTGAATCCCTACAGCCATAAAACATACCACAAACTCCTGCAAGTGCATAGGTCTATTATTGCCTGATACAGATCTGACTTAATTTTTTCCTGAACCACTGAACCAGATTTGAAAAGAGAAAGTCTGCCTCGAGAGATCACTCGTTTCAGTATGATAATGGGGAAGTCTGTTTATAGATCTGTTGCTGTGGTAAATCAATATTCTCCATAGAGCTCAACAGTGACTACCCACTTTTTGAACGGCTCTGGTTCCGGAAGGGATTTTCTCCATTCAATATCTCCATCGATGTTTCATTAAATGCTTATATAAAGAGTTTTCAAGCCTGGGACAAAGCCAACCTGTATGAATCGTGACAACATTTGATTCGGCGCAAAATAACATTTTAAAAACAGAAAAAAGGCAAAGGTACAAGTCTGTGTACACAAACAATCCTAGATTTCAATGGTGGCAGCTTGCAGTAGCCGTTCGTGGGTGCGGTAAACATTTTCATGGTAACAGCGAGCTTCACCAATCAGAGACGTCACTGTTACGCCTAGGATTGTGGGTAGTGTACTACTCCATAAGATTGTGACTAAAACAAGTTTTTCTTAAAACATGATTCATATCATAAGGACTTCTGGCTTTTACAGGAGCATAAATATTCATTTCGCAATCTGGTTTAAATTTCATGGCTAATAATAAAAATCCTTATGGAGAAAATGAATAGGATTTTAACTTCCGGAACCACACTGTTGAGCTCTACAGGACTGGGTGTTCTAGAGAAAATATTTAGTGTGAATATGTTGTGTGTAAATGTTGTGATTGGGATGTGAAATGTGACCAAACAAAGGTTTTTATTGTTTTGTTTCAGTGTCTTTAATTGTTTCTTTGTACAGCGAATACACAGATTGTTTTCTGTTTAAGGAACAATGTTCAGCATTTTCAATATATACGTTAATAGCCTGATGCATCAACAAAAAAGCCCCCTCAGTTACACGTCTGCAGCTGTTTTACAGTGAACCTATGGTGCTCCTTGCTTCAAGCCATATTGCTTTTTTTTAAAGATTATTTATTTGGGCATTTTTTTTTAAAGCTGAATAAATGAATGGGGAGAGAGAGGGGGGAATGACATGCAGCAAAGGGCCGCAGGTCGGAGTCCAGCCCGGGCCCGCTGCGTCGAGGAGTTAACCTCTATATATGGGCGCCCACTCTACCAACTGAGCTATCTGGGCGCCCAAGCCATATTGCTTTTGACAGCTTTTCAGAGGTTGGCTCTGCCATGACATGTTTCACATTAAACATAGTCATTTTAATCTGTTGTTAATATGAACATATGATTTTACCGACAGCTTGTTGGAGCACCAGGCTGAGGTACCACTACTACGGTGTTTTGCATCTTTATGCCATTCAGATGTCGCCATGTTGGGGGTGACTCTCAAACTGTCTGTTTCATGCTGTATCCATGAAGAAGAAACCCCTCTATGTAGGCTACTAAACTAAAAGAGTTTTGATGCGCTTGGTTGTTTCAAAAAGGGTTAAGACTGTGGCCCTCTTGCTGAATATTACACCAACTAGGGCTGGCCAGTTTCAGGTCATCTGAGGTGACCTAAACTAGTTTCTGCAGTTCCTCTAGTTTCTCCACTTCAAAGGTAGTTGTAAACCCAGAACACTTAACAATGCATGTTCAGTGTGAGTCAGGTTAAACCCTAAATCTTGCCCAAGGACTCGATTTACAATCTCATTGTTTGTAAAAGGTGTTGTATAGGCATGAAATGATACAATCAACTCGCGTTTTTAAATTCACAATTCGATTTTCTCATGTTTTTTTCAACGGAATGACCTGCAGACAAATGAATGACAAATATTCTTTATTTATATGAACTGTGCAAAACAACAGATGTGTCTTACCAAAGGTGCAACTGAAATTGTATTTTATCTTAAATAACAAAAATTAAAGAAAAAAATTATTAATTCAATATTTAAGACATATCCAACATCGAAATAATTAAGTAAAGAAAAAATAATCTTATGAAATAAATAAGAACACGTAATGTCTGAAGCAGGGCTCAACAGTAACGGTTGCCTGGTTGCCCTTGGCAACCAGACTGAGTCAGTTGGCAACTATTTTGTGGCCTCTGGTTGCCCCCCGTTGGCAACCACCTGTTCAATATTTGTGTTTTAAAAAAATATAAAAACAGATAAAAACTGGAAAATCTTACTTCAAAAGAAGTCAATATTTTATTTTGTCTATGTGAAGTTTAAACACTATGTTCGTGCGCAACACAATATTTCAGCTGTTATGCGACCGCTTTCCACACACACACGTTTGCCGTGCAATAATACAGGCAACGCAATTTTCTCTTCACGTTAACGGCGCATGTTAACATCCGGTGATAATATGGCACCGGTTCCCGGTATCTACCGGACAGATTGTAGTCTAGGTCATGGGTAAGATATGTATGTGCTTCATTTAGCAGAGAATATCTCAACTGTTATAGACTAATATGACCCCATTGAACAACGTGGGATTTGTGCCAAAAGCTCTACCCAGGACGAAAGTCCTGAAAATGACCACAATAGGTGACACTATTATCATGGGACTTTTTTTCCCTTTATAGATATCCTCATACATTTCTACCAGTTTAATCTTCATATTAAGAGAAATAATTTTACACTTTACACTTTGTCTTAAAAATAAAATAGAATATGCAAATTAGGCAAATTCTCATTAAATATGTGTAAATAAACTCTTGAAGCTACAGATTTTCTGAGGTGATCGCATTTACTTAAAACTGGTAAACCTCGTGGTGCATTCAAAGTTATTGTAAAATACCCTTTCTCATCTGTGCTTGTCTTTTAACAACAATTTACTGGTGAAAGAAGTAATTATTGTTAAAAGTTGTTGTTATTACATTTTTAATAATCATTCAAATCCCCCCCTTTTTTGTGCTAATCCGAAAATTGATCCGATCCGTTACTCAAAACAGTGATGCGAACCGTGAGAGGGATGGGAAATTATATCATTGTTTCATTATTAAAATGTGTGGTATAGTTACATAAAAAATGAATTGCTCCAAATATAGGCAGTTTAAAACATGGCAACCGGTCAATTTCGGCAACCAAAAGCTGATGCCTAGTAGATTTAGCCCTGGGCCGTTTCAAAATGCAATTGCAATTCATTTTTTTTAATATCTCAAACGGTTGTAATCTTTACACAGTTATTGATTTTAAACCGATTCACGATGCAGCGTTACATTCCTAGTGTTGAATGTAACCTGCACCTTTATCTTTTAATTGATTGCTCAAATATTGCAGCAATATTGCGTAAGTAAGTCTCGAATAATGGCTTTGGGTGGCTGTATGGTGTATGGCTGCAGCTGAATGGAAACTGAAAAAGAGGAAGCTGTTGAAGACATTTGGTGGGAAAGTTCAGTGCCAGTTACCAGAAGTTAGTGTGCATTTGTTAAGGTGTACAGAGATATACTGTAGTTAAAAGGTCAGCCTTTTTTACACTGTGAATGTACAATCTGACTCTAGGGAAACAATAGTAGTATTGATTGCAAAATGTCAAAGTAGGACTTTAATCATAAGGGATTCTACTTTTGGCTTGATGACTCATCAGGGCTCCAGACTAACTTTTTTCACTAGGAGCACAGTGGCCCCCTACTGAAATTTTTAGGGGCGTAACCAGAAAATTTAGGGGCACACACCGTAAATCAACATGCTAACCAAATATTCACATTTCTACTAATTTCCACTGTATTACTAATAAATGCTTTGATAATAGATGCAGAAATTACAATGTGCTGTTTCAAAGTCAGTGTCATTTTTGAAGATGCAACATAGAAGGCACCATTGCTGTCATGACAGTAAACAAAATATTAAAAAAACAACCACTCTAGTCTACAATTACAATGAATTCACCTTAAAATTAAACATGCATTGTTTAGGCTACTACCCTTACGGTTGGGTACCTTTCGCATCTGAACCAATATCGGTACCGATACCTGAAATTATAACGGTACATTTTTTTGGTACTTTCCCTCTGTAATTACAAAACAATTATTTCAGTTGTAAAAATAATTCCAAACCTATTTATCCTATGTAGTTAGAACATTATGTTATTTTATTAGAATGTTACACTCTAAAGAAATAAAAAAAATAAAAATAAAACCCCTCCCTCTCTCCTCCCAAACCCGTCCCTACAACCTATTAAATTGAATAATTATTCATTTAGTTTAGTAGTTACTCACTGTAACTTTTTTAGCCTGTTGTATTTTCATCATGACCGTTTTTAACTGTTAAATAAAGGTTAAATAAATAAAATAATAGATACAATAATTTATATAATTATATATAATTCTATAATTCACATAAGCAACTCCCAGAACTTAACTCAGATTTTTTTTTTTATAATTGTTTACAACACCTATTAAAGGGCATGCCATTGTTAGATAAGCTGTATTAAAATGTATTTTGTAAATTACTATAAAATAAAACTGCGGACTGTTATCTGTTAAACGTTCTAGAGCTGCAAAGATTAATCGATTAATCCATTAGTTGTCAACAAATTAATCGGCAACTATTTTGATAATCAATTCATTGGTTTGAGTAATTTTTTATGAAATCATTTTATAATTCCAGCTTCTTAAATGTGAATATTATCTAGTTTCTTCACTCCTCTATGACAGTAAACTGAATATCTTTAAGTTTGGAAAACCATTTTCGGACTTTTTACAGACCAAACAGCTAATTGATTAATTGAGAAAATAATCAACAGATTAATTGACAATGTAAATAATCGTTAGTTGCAGCCCTAAAATGTTATTGCAAGCCAGTGTCAATCTTATCTCACTTTGTATCGTAATATGTACTTTATCATATTTAAAGATAACGAGGAGTCTTAGCTGCCTGTGTATGTCATTTGCCAGCCCTTTACAGCTAGATAGCAGTATTGTTGACTCTCTTCAAGAGAAAGAAATTAAAAAAGTAAAGTCAAAAAGTTGCTAGATTTGGATAAAAACTAGCCCAAAGAAACACCCAGTCTGGCAACACTGGTATTAATAGGCCCCTCCCAGCTGCACCAGCATGCTTTTAACATTATCATATTACAGAAAATCCCTAAGTGTAGTGTCTATTTCCTGAACTAAAATACTGCTACCGAGCAAATATGAGTTGTGAAATGGTCTCATTTGCAGCTCGGAACAAGAAGGGATCTCCCAGACTGTAAAAAGTGCTAGTGTACGTGAATTACTTGATATCAAAGTGGCAATATGCCAACTTTATGTTATCCATATCCTACTGCAGGCTGGTCTGTGATTTGTTTCCCCCCTTACAGTCTGAGTCACTTCCTTTGTTCTGCAACATTTTTATTGGTTTTCATTTCCAAGTAAGACAGCAAGTTCCCTCTAAATCACAACTGTTTGTCCACCACGAAAAGGAATTTCTATCCTATAATCCACATTCTTGTTAACTATGAAGAACACGGATCCATGTATAAAATTGGTAATGTTTTCCATGTCGTAAGTGAACATGGCCAGCAGCAAGTCCTGTCCTTCTGCAGTCTTAACTGCCATCGGCCTTCCATTCATACCATCAACAGCTTTTCAGTGTAACAAAGAACAGATGGACACAATGCTGCAATTTATTTTCTCAAACCCTCTAAATACACTAGAACGCATAAGACAAGTCTGTCACCCCTACCCCCACTACTTTAGAAGTGTATTGAACAGTCCCTCCAGGATTTGGCGGCCTTTTTTTTTTAAATTGTTGAGGCCCAAAATGCCGGATTTTGCGGGAGCTTTTGTAAAAAATTGCTGATAAAAGTTGTGATGTCTTTTGTATGTTTGTTGCAATGAAGTTGCGGGAGACAGTGAAAGTTACAAAAAAATATTTTGTAGTAGTTCTTTAAAAATAAAAAGGAAACTTGTTTTGGGGAGAATAAAACTACTCTGGGCTGAGCTTTCCTAGTAACCTTACCAAAAAGGATAGACATGCTGCAAATGTTGGTATAATATGAAAATGGCTGGTGGATTTAAGACAAAAAATAATAATTTATTGAATTAATCAAATTTGAACATATGTGTCAGTGGCTTGTTGATCTTTACATTGTTAGTTAATTTCCTATCCTGGCCTGGGACACACACAATACGGCTTGACAAAGTACTTATTGGACTTTAACTTATCATTGCACTTACAACTATAACTTATAACAAGTGTAGCTGGCCTCAATTTAGGTCATCCTGTATGTCTTAAATCCGTTTTTTCCTGCATCCACCGTGTGTTTGTGTGTGTGCGCACGCGTCAGTCGCGGGGGGACTGAGCAGCAGCCCCACCCGCTGCAGAGAGCCAACAGAAAAACCATTACAGCGTACTTCGAGTTTAAAATGTATACAGGTTGGCAGGACGGTCTGAAATGTTTTGCACGGTCTTTCACTGTACGTTTTGTTGCTGAATGTGAGATGTTCGAGTCACACACAGAAACAAGGAAATGAATTTGGCGACGTCTGTGTGTTACGTAATCCCGTTCTCACTCCCGCTTGGTCAGTGGCTCTCTGAGTCACTTACTGATACAAAGTCTGGCACGTGGGACTGCTGGGATTGGTTGAAGTCGCGGGAAACTCCGGTTATTGGTCAAATTTGCGGAAAAGTTGCGGTGATTGGTCAAAATTGCGAGTCGCACTAAATTCACGGTGATTGGTTGAATTTGCGTGAATTGGTGCGATCGCGACATCGCAAAATCCTGGAGGGACTGATTGATTGACTGTAACTGATTTGATTTTACCGCAGAAGCTGGTACAGATTAATATAACATAACTCCACTTTCAACACTGTTGCAATGTCCTAGTACTTTGTTTTTTTAAAATGATCTTTCTTGGTCCATTATTGTTTTCGGTGCTCTGATCAACAGTAGTAAACCACATGGTATTAAAGTGTTACACACGATCAACAAACTGATAAACGTACAGTAATTTACAACAAAAGGAGACTGGTAAAACAAGTTAAGTTATGGTACAAACTATAAGACTCTTGAAGTTGTTGTGGTTTGAACATTACTCGAGTGATCGGCGATAGCTCACACATTACAAGACATTTTACGAGGAGGAACCCCGTCTGTATGGTCTCTAGGTCTGCAACTAACAAATATTCTTATTGTCGATTAATCTGTTGATTCATAGATTAGTTGTTTGTTCTATAAAATGTCTAGTCTCGCTTTGCCAGACCATCCACATGCTGCGGAGCGGAGGAGGGTCTTGCTACTCCACACAGAATTCCGGGATGGGAGAAAAACGTGCTCTGATTTATTGGCATTTCTTTAAACCAATCACAATCATCATGGGCGGCGCTAAGCTCAGCACGGAGCCGCTGCAAAATAGCCTCGGGAAGGAACTTGTTTTGGTGGAACGTGTGTACGTTCAAAAGTTGTTGTGCAAGAGAAAACAGATAGATTGGACAGATAGTCTAGCTAGCTGTCTGGATTTACCCTGCAGAGATCTGAGGAGAAGTTAACCATAGTCCTCAGAAATCCACCGGAGTTTAAAATGACAACACAAAGAAAGTGGAAGGTGACGGACATCGGTGTAAAGACATGCATCCGGCGGAATTTCCTTTGGCACCGGAGCAATCCCGGAAGTGGAACAAATGTCAATAAGTGGTGAAAAGTGTCTCCAGTTTCTCCAGTGTTTCCCAAAGCCCAATATTACGTTCTCAGATGGCTTGTTTTGTCCACCAACTAAAAGATATTCAGTTTACTGTCACAGAGGAGAGAAGAAACCATCAAATGTTCACATTTAAGAAGCTTTATTTTATTTTATCAAATCACTCAAACCGATCAATCCATTTTTAAATTGTTGACAATTCATATAATAGTTGGCAACTAATTCGTAGATTAATCAGGTATTATTTGCAGCTCCACTGGTCTCCAAACTACATTATACCGTATGTTAGGGCTGGGCGATATGGACCAAAAGTCATATCCCGATATATTTTGGCTGAATATCGATATACGATATATATCCCGATATTTTTTTCCGCAAAGTGAGAGCAAATGTTCAGTCAAAGCCAAAATCAAATATGACATGTCACAAGTAGTTTCATAGAGACAGTTGCAAAATCAAATAAATAAACCGGTTTCTTCACCTGGTTCATGATTAAATGCTCAGCTGTTTAAATAACAATAAAATGTAAACCTAAATGCTGTATAACAGGAGTACCTTTTTTGAAATCAAAGCTCCATATTTGTGATTCGTTCCAAAGGTCAATTAAGCTTTTGATATTAATATAATCTACTTTGTTCAAAATGTAATGCCTCATGCCTGTAAGCCTAGGTTTATAGTCCCATTCTTCCACTTGATACTGCTTCCACTTAAGTAAACTAAAAGATGAACTATCGACTACAAAACAAATAAACTAATTAATGTGTTAATACAAAGAATATTTATTATGATCGGTTCACAGATCTGAGTCCAAACGGAAACTTCACCCTTCTGAACTAAGAGTTTCTGCTTCAAGGTGAAGTTTAAAACAGACTGAAATGTCCAGGCTCATTCCTCCACTATTTATTTCTGTATGTATTTATGCGTTACATGTCATTTTAACGGGCACTGAGCTCCAGATCCTGCAGCCGCAGACGGTCTCTGCTGCCCCGCTGTAGCTTCTCTCCGTCCGCCTGCTGCCGGCAAACTTATTGGAACTTTCCGCCGATATCGACATACAAGTCGTCCTGGACTACGTGTAAGATCCTACCGATCACCACTCTGTCTTTGGCTGGTCCGATCTGGATCAGCGGGGACCGGCGCAGCAGCAAGGCAAAGCTGTGTTTTTCCCGGGGGAAGAGACGCTGCGGCCGGCCACGGAGCTCTCCGCCTCCCGCTGCCGCCGGAGCTCAGATTGCTGGTCGAAGGCGGCATACATAATCATAAAACACATTGTCACCTGTTAAATGTTATTCATTGCTGTTTGTTCTTTTCATTTCCTCTATCGAACATAATTAAGCAGTACAAAAGTCCGGCATCTTTAGCGTTGATCTGAATGCTTCGGACCCCTGTTCCAAGATGGCGGCGGTTTTGACGTATGTTTAGAACCTCAAGGCGACATCTGTGTATATATCTATGGGAGCAAGGATCACATTTGAACTATATCGATATATGCGATATGGTCTAATTCCATATCTCATTTAAAAATATATCGATATATTTTTAATATCGATATATCGCCCAGCCCTACCGTATGTCAACAAAAAAACACGAGAACTGATTCAGGAAAAGACGCAAGCAATGGATGAAGCGAGACATCGAGGTGACACTTTCATTGGCTTTAGGTCATCGCTGCTGCCATTAACTATTTTCTGGTCTAAATATTTATCCTGCTATAGTATCTCACAAAAGTGAATAAACCCCTCACATTTTGTTAAATATTTCATTATATCTTTTAATGGGACAACACTGAAGAAATGACACTTTGCTACAATGTAAAGTATTAAGTGTACAGCTTGTATAAATGTTTAAGTGTAAATGTGCAGTCCCCTCAAAATAACTCAACACACAGCCATTGATGTCTAAACAAAAGTCACTACACCCCTATGTTAAATTCCCATAGAGGCAGGCAGATGTTTATTTTTAAAGGCCAGTTATTTCATGGATCCAGGATACTATGCATCCTGATAAAGTTCCCTTGGCCTTTGGAATTAAAATAGCCCCACATCATCACATGCACTTCAACATACCTAGAGACTGGCATGGGGCACTTTCCATAAAATCATCTCTCAATGCAAATCAAACTAGCTATTGATAAAGAGATGATAGAGAGATGATTTTATGGAAAGTACGGGCGTCTGCAAAACAATCAAAACAATCTTTACTATAATATACATGTAATACCTCTTTTCCATTTGCCTAGTAAAGCGTGCTTTAGCCACACCATGGTGTACCAAATTGTGATCATATACATTTCCACTGCCTCATAGCCACACTGATATCGAAGACATTTTTTTTTAAGATTATTTGTTTTGGGTATTTTAGGCCTTTATTAGATAGTAGAGGAGGAGAGAGAGAAGGGAAGTTACTTGTCCATGCATTGCTGCTTGCAGCTTTAATTTGAGCTTTGGAACTAATCAACAGTGAATAATCGGAGCTTCGACCGGGGCAGTGGCATTATACAAGGCTGTTTGCTGTGTGTGTGTGTGTGTGTGTGTGTGTGTGTGTGTGTGATCTCTCTGTGTTTCACAAGGAGAAACGCGTCTGTAAATAAGAAAACACGATAAAGACTCACTCTGAGCTGAAATGGAAACACTGTGCTGCAACATTTCAACACAGTTGTTGATCAGACACTGTCAGTCAAATCTGATCAAAACACACCCAAACAGTCCTGATTATAACAGAATAATTCACTTCTTGAGCGTTCAGCACTTAATAAATGACACCTAAGAATGTTTTTGTCTTAAAGGGGCACTCCACCGTTACGCAAATCGTTCAGTTTAGAGGTTACTCAACCAGTGAAAACTGTTATGTGGCTCAGGAAGAACTTTCTAAAGTTATTTCATCAAGGTTTTCTTGGATTGGGTTTGAGACCTTTATTTAATTAACTGGAGGTTTGGGGTTTGAAAGAAGAGAATAGGCATTTATGAGGCAGGGAGGGTCTAGTGAAAGATGCTGCATTATGGAAATTGTAGAATCCATTGTATTGTTTTTTGCAACACTAAATTGCTTTAACTTTTAACATTGATCGTTGTGTATTCAGTCATGATATTTGATATTACAGGGAAGTACTTTTAATTAGGGCTGCCGGATATAAGGAAAATATGCGATATGCGATAACATTGTTGAATACCGCAATAACGATATAACGTGCGATAAATTTGATATTAAATTAAGATATTAATGTGTACTCTGGTCTGCATTTCTGCTGCTTTCACTTTCAGTATTCTGCTAAATTACAACAAATTGCTTGGTGAATTAAAAACAAATGTAAGGAAATCATTACCAACATTCTTTTATTGAACAAATTGAACATTGATTTGAATGTTAAAGGCACCACTAAAAAAAAAACGAATGACGGTTACATTATAAAGTGCAGTTTTCTACTGATATTTTCTTTCAACTAACAAAAAATCTCGGTGTCTTTCGCGATATGTCGCAGCCTTTCGCGATATGTATATTGCGCCAGTTGATATTGCGATGACGATAAAAAAAACAAAACAATATATTGTGCAGCCCTACTTTTAAACCAATTTTTTAGAACCTTTAATATGTTACCGAATGATTGGTGTAAATCTAAAATTGCCGATTGCATGTCACCATTCTTCATTCCAACTTATACTACCATTGATTGTGTTCATGCTCGTCAAGCAATGACTTTTGACTATTTTTACAAACTGATGTAATTTTGTGTTGATGAAGTCAGGTGTTAGCAATAGATCCCTGTGGCTCTGAAAGCATCCTTTTAATAATAACTAGGTGCTATGCAACAATCCCGCTGAGTGATGAGACTCACAAGGGTGGGAAATGCCAGACCTGTAGCTTAGCATTCTTTGCTTTGTTTCAGACTCCCTGTTCTTTTATCGTAAGGTTGTAACCTGGCTGGCTGAAGTAATCTTCCTGTCCAAGTCTCCTCTGGCTGGCTTTTATCGCAAAGCACCTTCCTCTCTTTATCTCACCTTTTGTTGAAGTTTCAGGTTTCAGGTTTCGAGTGTAGTGATTACTGCCTGAAAGTCTGTGAAATGGAATAAAGGCCATTCTACGTTTAGTAGGAGCCACAGTAAGAGCAGCTTTTCCCTTCTTATCATAACATCAGTAAAAGTCTATTTTGTTGTGAAATAAAGGTAATTTCTGAAGCCTTTATAAAACTTCTACTTGCCACTTGATTTAATAGCTTTTGTTATCTACATCAGGCATAAGCCTGGAGGGGATCATGTGTTAGGTCGGGCTCTGTGTGGGTGTGTGGGGATGTTAGGGTTGGGCGATATTGAAATTCACTTACTGAACATATTGCTTTATGAAAATCAACAATATACAAAATTATTGTCTAATATCTATGGACTGGAGAGAGTTATTAATCAGATCAATCAACTTTATTTTCCTATGTACCTAGTAGTGATGCACAGATTGCAGTTATATCTGCGGCTCTGTGGTCGGTCCATCTGGCAGGTCAGGTCATAAAGATAAGATTCTAATTAATAGCAGATGGGTTGTGGGCGGGTGAAATAATAAATCATTAATAATGAAAATATACATTTTAATATTATGTGAAAATGTGAAATGTGGACTCAATGACCAATCTGAGTGCTAACCCAGAAATGACGAGCAGGATGAGCGGGATGAGCGTGACTACAGTCTCTCAAAATCTGAGGAAAATCTTTTAACATGACCTTTGTCAATCTGAAACGAAGACAGATTCAGCAACTGCACGGCCTATTTCTCGCTTGAAATGTTTTCAGAAACAAGTTTCGGTGAACTATTTTCATAAAATATGAGATCGTATTCCGAACGAGCCGCCATGATGGTCTGGCTTTGAAATTCCGGAGAAGCCAGACCCACGTGACGTGTTCATCCAATCAGCTGCCGGTTTTCATTTTTTGCGCGACAATACAGATTAGCAGCCACCTGCTGTTATGGAGACGTATTACGTCTCGCGCACGCGCAGAACGTACGCTCAAGTCGGCATTCGTTCAGTGTGTTCCGAGGCACTTTTTGCATTATTTTTGCTCACTAGGGTGTGCATCCTTCCAGCTGGAGTTATGGCTATATGGGTGGCGTCAGACATATTGGAGCATGTTGCTACTTATTTTTGATAAACTACAATGACTCCTCACTCCTCTTAACCAGCCAGGATTGGCTAATCAATAACTGCTCCAGAATCAAAACGGATACCCATGTGTTTCATATCAAAATGTTCAGAACAAACATAGCTTAGTCAGACCCAAATTTGTTCCGGAGCAATGTGTAAAAAAATAATTTGGCCGAAAAGTTGATGTTTGCTTTTTTTTTCTCGAAATTTCTCGAATGTCTTGTGAAAACAAACCTAAACTCAGTTGTTTTGGTGCTTGAAATGAGTTTACAAAAGTCTTGGGTTCACTAAAGTAGTGTAAAATATAAATAAAATAGTAAATAAATCTCTAAAATGAAATTTTGTAATATCGCTTTTTGAGTAGGATTGTTGTCTTTTCTCCTCAGAGGGTTATTAACCACTAAAACCTTTTTTAAACTGCCCATATTATGAAAAAAACACTTTTTGTGGTTCCTGCCTTCAGTCTCCTAGTGAGCTGTTCAAAATCGGCGTCACAGTCCGAAATTAGCTGGCTAACCACAACCGTTAGCTCATAGCGTTAGCATGCTAATGCTAACGCTAGCAAGCTACGTCGTTCTCAATAGCAAAGCACTGCTACAACACACACAAGTTCACCATAATCTACAAGAGAACTACTTACATGTGTGCCCTCATTTAGAAGTATCCCAGCTAATCCTGCCTTGTAACTGACCAGAGTTGGAGAAACAGGCTTTCTTTTACTGTCTCTAGAGTTAGATAGCTGACATGCTCTACATCTGAGCTACTGCGCTGAGCTACTCATTGTCCACACAATTTTAATCATGGAAAGAAAATAATGAAGTAAAACAAATGAAGTAATACAAATGTTTTCGTTCTGGTTTCCTAACTGCGTCACGAGTTTTGGAGCCTAGCACCGTTTGGCTTAGTTATCAATGCAGTTAATCATCGTGGCTAACACTGTTGTTACTTTACTTTATGACAAATTGTTTTGGCTGTGCTTTCTAACATGATGTCATTGTGCTAACCGAGCAACGTTAGCCTTTACAACAGAGCCACTTCACTAGCTACACTTGTTAGATGTTTCTTGTTTCTTGTTAGATGTTTCTTTTTTAGATGACACTTAACCTAATGAACCTATGGCCATGTTCTCAGGTCTCTGCGTGCTTTTGTGAGTGTGGAAGCAACAGAAGTGGCTTAAATTGATGAAAGTACTTAAGTTAGTCTTTGCACTTCCCCTGGGCAAATCACAATTCTTAATAAATATTTGTGAGATTCAATCCCTGTTTTTGTTTTGTCTTCATGGGCATATCTCTTGTGACATCACTGCAGCATTCATATTGCGTGTGCTATGTTACATATTTTTCTTGAAAAAAAAACAAACTTCAAGGCCAGGCTGATGTTGGAAGTCCCTCTAGTGGACAGAACGTGTAACAACAACGACATGCTTATAGTGGCATTGACAATGCATAAGCCTGAGTAGTGTAGTACATATTAATAACAGGCTGCATTTGAGCATTAAATATTCAAATAGTATTTGAATATTTAAAAAAATAACAAATTAAATTTGAATGGTATTATAGAGGAAGACTGACAGCTCTAAGAGCAGGAGGGGCGGCAGATGGGATGGCTGCAGCTGACCAAATAGCTCACAAATCATAGCAATGAATTTATTTTATCCTTTTATCCATGGAACAATCTCCTTTTAATAGGTTAATATCTGCTGAGAAATGTTTAAAAAGTTTCTCCACTGTCTTGTATGCTTACATGAACATTCCATTTGAAAGGTGAGCCACCATAGCATAGCATGTTTTATGTACATTCAGTGCTTTTGTTGCCAAGATAAGAATTAATGTGTGTGAGTAAGGAATGGGCAGTTATTAAACATGGTATTTGCTCACAGCCTTTCCCCCACTGTGCAGTGGAGATATCAGAATGCTTTTAAATTTGACATGTACTTTTCAGTACTTTGTTCCATGCCAAGTAAGATAGGTACGTGTGTTACATAGAGTATAAACAAAAATACTGTGCTGTTGGCAGCTCAGGTTGGCACAAGGACTGGGAAATGTTGGAATACAGGGCATATCAGTTGTTGTGCTCTGGACACATTTGCAATGCAAACACTGTAGAAGCCATGACTTCTAACAAATATATAGCACAAGCAAAAGGAGCATGAGTATGTCCTGTTTGGCTTCAGTGTTGTGTTGATAGATATGCCAAATATTTTCTTGATTAAAAAACAACATTGACTAAAACATCAGAAATGCCCATCCGAGTATCCTATAGCACAATGAAACTAGTCTATGTCCTTGACGTTCCGAAATTCCGCCAGATGCAAACTCTGGTGGATTTCTGAGGACTATGGTTAACTGCTCCTCAGATATCTGCAGGGTAAATCCAGACAGCTAGCTAGACTATCTGTCCATTATTTAAATGGAGTCAGGTATGTTTGGCGATGGCGTTTTCCGAATCAAAATCTTTCCTGTCAAGAAGAGTTATGAAACCACCAGTTCAGTTTGTTTAAGGCCCATTAGCCAGAACGGACAGAACTTCTTAAGTAAAGATGGATAATTTACAGCTGCCCTCCACACCGCGCTACATACACCAACACAAGTTGAACACACACACACACACACACACACACACACACACACACACACACACACACACACACACACACACACACACACACACACACACACACACTAAGCCATACACACTTGCTTCAGCAGATAGGTGTGGTGATATATGGAAGAGTTGGAGGCTAGCAGCAGCTGTGTTTATCTTGTTTCCATCTGTGGGTGGGCTGTCAACTGTTTGTCCAGGGGAGCAAGATAACCGCTCTGTCAGGGCTGCATCTCACTATGATTCATGTTTACTTACCTTTCTCCTCCAGATGGCCTCTGGATCACTCAGTTACTGTTCCTCAGCAGCAAAACAAATGAATCATATAATGTAAAAGTTTCTTAACCTAATGAACCTATATGGCCATGTTCTCAGGTCTCTGCGTGCTTTTGTGAGTGTGGAAGCAACAGAAGTGGCTTAAATGGATGAAAGTACTTAAGTTAGTCTTTGCACTTCGCCTGGGCAAATCACAATCATTGAATAAATATTTGTGAGATTCAATCCCTGTTTTTGTTTTGTCTTCATGGGCATATCTCTTGTGACATCACTGCAGCATTCATATTGCGTGTGCTATGTTACATATTTTTCTTGAAAAAAAATGATATATATAACATGATTGTGCATTACAGTGTGGATGTTATACATGCATTATTACCAAAGGAAACCAGGCGGGCCAAAGATAAGAAAAATGGCTTGGACCTGTGGGGGTTAACTGAGCTACAGTAATCTTACCCAAAGAGAACCTGTGTTGCGAAGTTAACCCCTATTCGCCCACTAATCCATCTTTTTAATGCATGTTATCCCTCCAGAAAAGCACAGAATTTATCACATTAGCTCCCTAAATGACACGTTGACTGCTATGTCTGTTTTATGGTGCGTAAACTCTGTACTGCAGGTGTCAGTTATTTCACTGTCAGACATTCTCAAGTGCAGCAGAGAGAAGGAGAGACAGTGGTCAAGCAAGAAAAAGAGTCGAGAAAGAGGCACATAGCGTCATAATGACAGTTTCAGAACCTTTTTCATCCTACTTTAGTTTGCAGGCCTGGAAGTAGATCATTTTGGTTTTATTTGTCTATGTTTCTGGATATCTGTCGATGAGATTTCTGCTGTCAGTAATTACAATGGAGGTGAATCTAATTTTATTTGTGGTGCTCACAGCATTGAAAAATGACATTTAAAAAAAAACCAAAATAAACCCACAGATCACATTAGATGTTTAAACATTGCATGTAGTAGGTGGCTTGATGCCATTTTTCTTCAAGTAATATACCTTGGTAATAGCTGCAAAATAATCTGATGATTTTGGGGGAAAAAAACACAGAATCATGTGTCACATGTAGTCATTCCTGCGCCTACATTCACTTAAAGTTACGTTTAGATTTTTACGTTTGTGTATGCATGTATGGTATTTCCTCCAGCCTTTGAGTCTGATGTGAGTTTAAAAAGCACACTTACATTCCTGTTTAATACATGATCTAAGGTTAGAGGAATGTTGTGAGGCTGATGTGGCTCTGACCTTTAACTTGCTATTAATCTTGAAATATAAAGTTATTATGTTTGCACTGACAGCCAAATTTCTAACGTGAGGAACTAGATTTCACATCCTGACCATAGAGATGGGTGAATATTCTCAAAGTGTTTACAGTTTTCACTTCAAGGAAAACATCTGGTCTCATGAAGCTGTGGTGGTGTGTTTGTGTGGGGTGGTGTTGGAGGGGTGCCCTGTTTAAAGTGTGTGCCTGAGTCTTGATTTCTGCTTGTCAGTGGGAAAGTTTAGATAGCACTGTTTGGGATTGGTTGATAAGAAATGCAGGACTGTAACTAAAGAGCTCTTCCCCATGTTATGTGTCTCTGCAGGTAGCCAATCAGACGTTGCACACAGATCAGCCCGACCTCCCAGAGTGTTTTCAGCTCTCTGTGCTGTCATGGCTGCCGTGCATCTACCTTTGGGTTGTCTGCCCCATCTACATCTTCTATCTCAAGAGGAGCAACAGAGACTACATCATGATGTCCATTATAAACAGAATCAAAACGGTGAGATTGGACTTCATTGTTGTATATTTTTTCACAGTGTACTCCAAAAGCAAGGTTAGACTGATACATCTGTTTGATATTGTTCACTCAGCACTGTCCACTTGTGTTATGAGTACAGCTGGTTCAGTACTTCATTGGCTGCCACCAAACAAGTTCTATTTGGTTCAGTTAAACGGAACTTGGAATTCTCCTCACTTAAAATTATAATGATGCTGCCTGCAGCTATGCATGATTTATAATTCAAAAGAGGATAAAACATTTTTTTGTTGTCAGTTTGTGGGAACAGCGGTTTGCTTCAGACCTCTGGGTGGGCAGCTGACTTGCTAGCAGACACACCGTAAACCTTAATTTCCATGGTGCACTACTGACTGGAACATGTCATAGCCCTGTAGTCTACGAATGTTGCTGCTCCTTTTTCAACAAGCCTACATAGTGTTGGATTTAAGACATCTGTCCCTTGATAACGTTTAAAATTTAGGACGACCCATCATGCTATTTTTTTATTCGCAAAGTGGACACACATAAGCTGGGCTAACAAGCTAGCTGGCCCAGTTGGCTTGCTTACTGTTGGCCCACCGCACGTATAAATGGGATAAAATAATGTAATCATACTGCTCCTAGACTTTTCAAATTTTGTTAGACCAAATGGATAAAATTCTGGTAACACAAAGAGTCTTTTATGGAGGTTTGTGATGTTCAGAAAAAGCTATTCACCGTTTCATAGCTGCTCCTTTTCTTTTTTTCTTTTTTATTAGCATTTTTTAAACAACAAATAAACAATTACATAATATTCTTAACAAAAAACTAAAAGTGAAAGTGAAATAACATAAAATGACAAATACACAAAAAAGTAATGATGATAATAATTCACAATTTATAGCTTACAGTTCCTTGGTTAGTATGTCAAATAATGATGAGTAAAGTAAATCTTTTTCAGGAGAACGTACTGTCGTGTTTATCCACTTTGACACACCACAGGAGAGAAAGAGAGAAAAAGAACAGAAATGTTTATGTTATATATTTAATCCATTTCTCCCAAATTTCTTTAAATAAAGATATTTGATTCATATTCCTCATGGTTTTCATATGTTTCCATCACCAAATCTTTTGGTTTATTACTAACTTCAGTGTTGGGAGTAACGATGTTTAAGTATAACGGCGTTATTTTTTCAGTAACGGAGTAATCTAATTAATTACTTTTCCCATCGTTGCAACGCCGTTATCGTTACTGAGAATGTAAAGTGGCGCGGTACTACAATTTGGTTGAATGAAGCGCGAGGTGTCAGGCTTTGGCTGCCTGGAGAGAACAGGGTGGGAATGATGGCACCGTTGCATATGCGATGATGATTGGCTGGGTGGGCGGGTGCCCTGCTCACGCTGTCTCACTGCACACTCTGACTACCACTAAACACAAGACAGCAACAATGGCGACGAGCCAGGGAAATTCAAAGGTAGCGTTCTGGAACTGGAAGTACCGGCACCACTTCTCGCTCATTGAAATTAAAGGCAAGAATGTTTATGTAACATGCACGCTATGCCCAGGAAAAAAGACTTTATCCATGTCTGCCTCAGGCAACTGGAATCTTATGAAGCACCTCACATCAACACAACACTTGTTGCTGCTGCTAACCCAACCCCAAGCCCAAATGCAGCTAGTGTGTGAACATTATTAATTTTCAATAGTTAATTTCGTTACTGTATTGAATATTTAAGAGTTGGATAGTGTTCTGTTTATTGTGCAGTAGGCCTAATATACAGTTACAGAGATTTGCACTACTTAATGGCCAGATTTTCCTTTGTTTTTTCCCCCCAAGTTTACATTTGTGTGTCTTAATTTTGCACTTGAATTTTATTTTCAATATTTATTTTTTATATTTCTATGCATATCATATGGCAGGCTGCAATCTATTGAGTTCAAATAAATACCAAATGTTCTAAAATACTGTATATAGTGTTTTTATTCTTCAATCAGTTAATATGAACATCTTGGACGTTAAAGATGTTATAGAACGTAATAGCGTTATAGAACATAAAAAATAACGTCACAGTTACTTTGCTAAGTAACTAATTACTTTTACAATGTGGTAACTGAGTTACTGACTCAATTACTTTTTGGGAGAAGTAATTTGTAACTGTAACTAATTACTTTTTTAAAGTAAGATGACCAACACTGACTAACTTCTGTATAATGAGCACACGACTAGCCAAAACGCTCCCCCACCCGTTAATGTTTAGATTTGGTTACTTTGGTTACTAGTACGGCTGGGTATTGTCACTGATTTCCTCAATCAACTTGATTTCAATTCTCAAGGTCCTGATTCTATTCAAAAACAATTTGATTGGGGATATTTCAGTTGCAAAACCAATTTATCTTGGATGTTAAGTGAGAGATGAGATTTTACAATTGTAAAGGAACCCTCTACTCTGGTGCATTATTAAAGAGCAACTATTATATTAACATTTAAATAGCATTTTCCGGATAAAACTTGCACTTTGTGTTTGTACTAGAACATGTTTATATGCTTTAATGTAAAAAAAACACTACAGGAGTACATGTGTAATGTGACTCAGAATTGGTGAGAATTTGACAACACTAGCAGCCAAGATGCCATATTTTACTGGCGTTAGCATGTAGCTAGTTGTTACATGCAACAATGTTAACACCACAGTGGCTTAAAGTGCTCATATTATGCTTTTGGGCTTTTTCCCTTCCCTTTATTGTGTTATCTTTTTTGTGCATGTAATAAGTTTACAAAGGGAAAAAGCCCAAAGTCCCCCCCAAAGGGACTTACCATCTCCAACAGAAAACACTGTTCACAAACTGCTCCAAACAGCTCTATTGTAGTCCAGCCTTTACTTCTGTGACAAACGTGGTCACTTTGTAACACACGTTATAATGCTGGCCTAGCTGCTAGCGTGGCACGCCCTCATACTCTGCTTCTGACTGGCTAGTAGTGCTGACCTAGGCCTCGGCATGTGCGACTCCCAACAAAGATGGAACAGAAGTGTGATGCCAGAAGAGAGCTCAACACACAGGGTGAAAAGAGGAGCTGCAACAATGTGTAATACAAAAAAATATTATATTATGAACCTGAAAATGAGCATAATATGAGCACTTTAAAAAAAAAAAGCACTCCAGTCCTGCCTACCTGGGGCAGATGACCAATTACAGAAGGCCAGCTTAGAGTTGCGTAAGACTTAGCCGAGAGTAGAACAAACTGTTGAAATCAGAACAGTTGGAAATCTGAACGTTTTAGCTTATGGGGATTTCTCTAAAATACGTTTACCTCATTATATGAATTTTGAATTTTTTAAGTTTTGGCCACGTTTAACATGAAAATCCAACATTATAACATTGTAGATATGACAGAAAATATGGAAAAGCATAATCTGTCCACTTTAAAAGTATGAATTTTGTTGTTAAGAATTAACCCCAAAGCAGTTGCAATAATGTACTTTTTATTTAACATGAACACACCACAGCAGTCAACACAGTGCAGCTCTACAGACTCTAAAAGGACCCCTTTTAAAATGGCCATGCCAGTTTTTCCCTCGCCAAAATGTAGCCTAACTTTGGAGCGTTATTTAACCCCCTTTCCGACAAGCTAGCATGGCATAGTTGGTACCAATAGATTCCTTAGACCTTATTTTCATATGATACAGACAGAGATCGAGTTTGGATGTTTTAAATCGAATCTGATCATTCAAATGAAAATAGATTTGAATTGGAAAATAGATTTTTTTTAAACCCAGCCCTAGTTACTAGCCAGTTAAACATCTTCCTTACATCCCTCTGTTATTATAGTATTTAATGGCTAATTACCTCTTTTTTTTCTACTTTTCTCCTTTCTCTCTCTGTCTGCTCTCAGGCGCTTGGCTTGTTGTTATCGATTGTGTGCTGGACAGATCTCTTCTACACATTCCACGAGCTGCGGCAGGAGCCCAGCCTGCCACCCATCTACTTAATCACCCCGCTGGTTCTCGGCATGACAATGGTGAGGATATGTCTATCCAGAAACAGTTGCACAAGATTTGATCTCGTGAGAAGAAGCCTCTTTGAGGTTTTGTAAGAGGATGTGTGGTTCTGTTTTTATAATCTAATGCACTCAGTAGCTCTTTCTGACTTCAGTCAAAACACCTTGTTTAGGGTTAACATGTTGAACATTTCATGCTTTAAAAATTGTTTTTGAATAAGTTGTGGCATGGAAGCTACATTGGTACAACCAAACAAGTATACAAATATGTTTTTACATATACAAATGCAGTCAAATGCGGAGCACACAGTAAAAAGACTGTTTCTGAGGACACAGTATGATAACTGATAGCCTCACCAAACAGTGCAGTGTTGTTTAGTCACAGCTCATTACTTGATTATTTTATTCAAAACCCAAAAGAATTCTTGGCTTTTTTCCAGGAGTTCAAAGCAAATACAAGTTGTTCAGCTGGTAAGAAGCCCAGTCACATGCATTAATTATCTGTGCATCTCCTCCATTTCCTTTGTAAATTGCAAATGCATAAGCATACAAAATCCACAAATCGGCCGCATTTATTATGCAGTCTGAGTACACTCAACTCTGTCATTTTTCCGATGTGAACACACTGCATATAGTACTAAATACCGGCTTAGAATCAGTATGTATTATGGATTTGTGACACACCGTTTATCTTGTCAATAGACTGTCATGATTTCCTGTCAGAGACATGCCAATGTTTTTTGGTCAACCTTTCTACTAGAAGCATTGCAGTAGCAAGGCTGAAAGCATTCAGTCGGGTTAAAGAAAAGCCAGAACTCTCCTGTTTTAGCCGGTTTTAACCAGTCTAACCTTGCGGATGATGGCGGAGTCAGCATGAAAGACTGACCCAGTCAGACTGTGGTTTACCTGACATGCCCTCCGTGATTCTGTCCTGGCTAATCTAACTTAGTCTCTCCCTATTTGCCCACTCGTTCCCTTTTTCTCTCTCTGTGTAATATCCCACTCCCTCCTCTCTCAGCTGCTGGCCACGTTTCTGATCCAGTATGAGAGGTTACACGGGGTTCAGTCCTCAGGGGTCCTCTTCATCTTCTGGTTCCTGTCTGTGCTGTGTGCCATCGTGCCTTTCCGCTCCAAGATCCTACAGGCCTCCAGCCAGGTGAGAATAGGCGTAGCCCTCAAATGCCTTTTACATGTCTGTCTTCATCTTCTCTGCCTGGGGCACTTTTATCTTTCCCCCTCACCATATCCCTCAGATTTGTATCCCCAATTCTCTTGTCTCCTAACCTACATGTACTACTACATGTCATCTTTGCTCTTGTTCTTCTTTCCCATTTTCTTTCCTCCTCTGCCTCTTGTCCTCCTCAGTGTCCTCTTGCATTTACGACTACTTCATCAGTCAGCTCTGTCTCCCCCCTCTTGTTGCCTCAGGAGTTGATTTGGAACTTACAGTGAGTGGATGTTTTGAAGGGGTCGGCCCAGGGCACCACTAAGCGGAGAGGAAATAGTAGCCCTGTTGTTCTAGCATACTTATCTCACCTTTAGTGCGCCACAGCTCACCAACCGAGTTGCAGCACACGGCAAACAAATTCTAAGGCGACAAGACAAGACTATTGTACACAAGGAAGAAAATGTAAAATATGTATCAGAAGCAGTCACATACTAAGACAAATTGATCATAACATGTCCACAGGGATTGATACAGTGATAAAGTTAATGAATACCACTGACTCAAGTGATAACTTGGCTAGGTGTTGAAAACCCTGGCTAACAGCTCTGTAGAGCTCTAATCTACTGGCATTACAAGACTTTTCATTAGTGACCTATTAAACATTTCTACTACAAAGGCTGAAGAGTGTTGTTTTCAAGCAAGGTTTCCGTGGGGTCTAAAATTTCAAAATCAAAATTTTAAATCTGTTTTAGGTCTTAATGGTCCCGCAGAGCTTTAAAACATGTAATTTACTTATTCCGTGGTGTTGTAGTTCTTTCTTTCGCTAGCTGAAATATAATAATAATAATAATAATAATAATAATAATAATAATAATTTGCTCATCAGCTCTCTCGTGTTTTTGGCGCGAGTCTCTTTCGGGTTGTACCACAGACATAAAATGGATTTTGTTCTTCAGCTATGGGGAAGTGCACTTGGTTTGAAAAAACTGAATTTAGGGCTTGTTAAAGCCAGCTGCTAACAATGTATTTGAAGCCTACTGCTTCTTATCCAAGAAAGCAATTAATGGGTGTGCTGAAAGTCTCATGCAAAAAGTGAGAAGCATCTAACTGCTGTGAAGGGTCTTCAACAAACGACATCAGCCAGTTCAGAGCCAACACTAGAGCGGAGGTGCTCCGGGTCCTCCACACGGTGACTAATAGACACCACTCCTATAATGCGAAAGAGGAAATGGGCGTTGTTTCCGGGCTCCGACATCTGATGTTTTTTTTGTTTCTTTTATGTTGTTATATAGGTCTTAAATTTAATTCATAATGGTCTTAAAATAGTATTAAAAAGTCTTACATTTGATTTAGTGAAATCTGCAGAAACACTGTTTTATCAGGCTGCCAGAAACAAATCTCCAAATGAATGCTAATGTTACTCCAAGTCTGCTGAATGTGTAAATAGGCCGCTGTTTGCTAACACATTTGTTAACACATTCTTAGACAACTGTCTGCGGGTTGTGTTTATTGTCTCAACAAAGCAGGTTTACGTTATGCACCATTATTTGCTACATCTTGACTTGACATTTCTGTTGGATCTCTGCTGCTGCTAATTAGCATACTTGATTATCTGTATTGTGACAATGTTAGTGGCTTACTCTGATTGTTTTCTTTGGCTCATTTTCAAGTTTCTGTGTGGAGGATAATCTCAAGTATTGCTAAGCCACCATTAATTTTTATTGTGGCCTCAACATAGCAAAGCATGTATAAAAGATACCTATTAGACCAGACAAATGAAAAATGCAAGTCATGATGATCATCGTGAATACTAGTAAGGCTAAAGCTACAGCTTACTGTCACATCATATGCTGTGTGGGCGGAACTTCTTTTGTAGAAGTACAAAAGGTGTGTACAAGTGCTGTCTCAGACTAGTTGCTGTTTGGTCCTGTTGTGCAACATGATGAATTATATAATATATCCTATTTAGTTGTTTCCTAAACACTTTTAGCTTTCTTTGTTTATGCCAAAAATACTTCCAGCTTAAAAAATACCATCAAAATAACTGAAAATTCATATTTAAAAAGTGCCTCAAGCAGTCAGTCAGTTAGTGTGAGGACGGCAGGCGGATACCCAAGCAGCCATGTGTTGAGGTCAGCCCAGACTACTGCTGACCTGTGCTGCTATAATCATGTTGATCCAGAAAATAAGCCCATGGACTAATATGATTCAGAACAAGTAAATTGATTTTGTGCTGTTGAAGGTGACGCCTCTTTTGATAATCGTGTTCAGCTGATTTAGATGTTTGTGAAGAAAAGTGTGTGGCCTCCCCTTTGTGTGTGTTAGGAGTATTGTGTGTGAGAAATGAATGGAGGAAGTTAAACTTTTAGCACATTTGCATGCATGCAACATCTCAACGGCTCGGTTATTGTGAATGCACAGAATAAGGTAATCTAGTTTACACAGTGTTTGCACAGTAACCTCATTCCACCAACAATATCTGGTAATTAATTTAATAAAGTGTGAATTAAATGAAAAATGGGGGAACTGGCATGTAGGACGCAGACTCCAGATGATGAATTATATACAAGGTTTATTGTCCATTAGCAGAGAATGAGGATGGAAGTAAGGAGGGGAATCTGGCTGGTGGGAGCTGGTGACTGGCAAATGAGGCCGAGTAATGAATATTGCTGGTTGTGAGTGTGGCAAAGCAGCAGATGAGCGGGCAGGCAGAGATCCTGTGGCACAGAAACAGGTTAAAGGTAAATCGAAGCAAATTTACGAATAATCTTGAATGCATAATTAAAGCGGCCTATAACACGAGACCACCACTGTAGCAGAATCAACGACGTAGCGCTAAATGTGTGAAGATCCAGGGTTAAAATAAGGCGAGGATGATGAAGTGATGGGAGGCCAGCGAGCAGACTGGGAGAGGTGATGATCCGATTAATGGCAGGTGTGACGGTGAACAGGGATCTAGGAGCCAGGAAAATAAGTGGCAGGACAGGAACGACACACACAAACACACACACAGGGATTAATACCGAGACACGGAAGTGTCCGTGACATTTAGTGCAAAATGAACACAATGTGCAAGGATGAGAAAGGAGAGGGTCCTCCAATGACGTAAATATCGCTCTAACACAGTTCGGCTGCT
Organism: Perca flavescens; assembly: GCF_004354835.1. Classification (NCBI taxonomy): domain Eukaryota; kingdom Metazoa; phylum Chordata; class Actinopteri; order Perciformes; family Percidae; genus Perca; species Perca flavescens. Next base: position 24,407,316 of record NC_041351.1, on the reverse strand, counting down.
GTTTTTTCCGACATTACGATAGAAACGACGGAACAAGCAATGCTTACAACTGTATGTCTGAGCTCATCTCTTTGTGTGTGTGTGTGTGTGTGTGTGTGTGTGTCTTTTAACATTTCAGAGCGAAGTGACCGACAAGCTGCGATTTACCACGTTCTACTTCTACTTCGGCCTAGTGGTCTGTGAGCTGATCCTCTGCTGCTTCAATGAAAAGCCTCCTCTCTTCTCCAATGTTGTCACAGACCCTGTGAGTTATGCATCCTGCTACAGTATCCACTCAGAACTCACGAAGCATGTCTGTGTCCGTTTGTCGTATGTGAGAACATCTCTTATATTCCTGCTGACATTGTATATTCAGTTTCCTGAGTGGTAGGATGTCTGAGTGTGTGCTTTGGAGCCGCTCTGTGCTTGTTAATGCAGGACACACACACACACCAGTTGTTCCTCCAGAAGTGTCCTTATCTCATCTGTCATCCTTATCCTTGTTTAACCTCTCTGGTCTATTTGTCTGTATATTTTCCATTTTGTTCTCAGAATCCCTGCCCTGAAACCACAGCAGGTTTTCTCTCCACCATTACGTTCTGGTGGTTCACAAGGTGGGTTCACACTGCTCTCTGCCACCCACTGCGTCATCCATAGACCCACACTTTGTTGTGCACTGTATATATAGTGATTTGCTTTAGTAATTAGAATCATTAATTCAAATATAAATTAAACTGCTGTTCTCTCTCTCTCTCTCCCTCTGTCTCTCTCAGTATGGCTATTAAAGGCTACAAAATTCCTCTGGAGACCAAAGACCTTTGGTCTCTGAAAGAGCGTGACAGCTCTAAGATTACGGTGCCCAAACTCCTCAAAGAGTGGGAGAAAGAGCTGACCAAAGCCAAGAGGTATGTTTGCAAAAGTAGAGGGAGAGGAATGGATGAATGGGGGACGTATTTTTAATTTCTGAAATATACAGTACAAGCTAAACATTTTCCAGTATGTCTGTGTTACTTATATAAAAGCTTTAGTTGATGTCACAGTGTATGAAAACAGTCACTATTTACTCACAAAGACATCAGGTTAGTCAGAGAAATCAGGTTATAGCGGGAAACCGGAGAACTACTGTAACCGGGATACCTCAAGATGCACAGCTGGTCAATAATCACATTTATCTGATACTATTTTTTAAACTGAGGCTGGCCTATTGTACTATTGACATATGATGCGGGAGCTTCAAGAGCTTTTTATTTGGTCTCATTTTTCCTGGTTGGAGCATTTGTACTGATGCAGCGCAACGAGAGATCAGACTCTGGAGTAGGGACAACGCTTTTCCTTTACTATGCAAAGGTTTGTGCATTTACACAGTCTGCTGTTTTGCTTTAGAAACACATTTGTATTTATTTAGTTTTAGTTTCAGTCCAAATTTGGATTTAATCATCTTGGATATAGCTATAAACAATGACACTTCCTTTCTCTGCATTCCTGCCACACCATAGTTTCCCTGTCTAAAGTCTTTGTCACCCTCAAGCTTATTGGTTCCTACTAGAGTGCAGGCATTAAGATATTTATGTCCGAGCCCGACACAGTTAAAATCTCCCTTTTTTCTCATACTAATGACACATACGTTTGTTTTAGGGCTGTCAAACGATAATTTTTTTTAATCGCGATTAATTGCTGAATTTCTATAGTTAATCGCGATTAATTGCATGTTTTATCACATGATTAAAATTCTATTATTTTGCATTTCAGAACTGTTTTTAAGTACATATTAACAATGGAAAGCAATTCTTACCAGTGTATCTTGATTGGGAATCAAATGAATGCAAAGAAAGTTACTTTATGAACTTGACTTTAAGATTTCAATTCAATTCAATTAAATTTTATTTATAGTATCAAATCATAACAGGGTTATCTCGAGACACTTTACAGATAGAGTAGGTCTAGACCACACTCTATAATTTACAAAGCCACAACAATTCCAACAATTCCAGTAATTCCCTCAAGACCAAGCAGTGCGACAGTGGCGAGGAAAAACTCCCTCTTGGGAAGAAACCTCGGACAGACCCAGGCTCTTGGTAGGCGGTGTCTGACGGGCCGGTTGGGGATATGATGAACAGTGGCGATAATAGTCAAATTAATAATGGAACAGTGACTTCAAATGGTATTCGTAGTAGTTCATGTCATATCAGGGCGCTGCAGGGCAGGGCTTGACATTAACTTTTTGAGGCACTTGTCCTTCGGACAAGTACATTTACGTTTCACTTGTCCATGAACAAAAGTCACTTGTCCGGGTAAAGATTCATCATTTTATAATTTCTTTTGTGTTTTGCTAATGCAGAATTTGAAGAAACCATTGAAAGCATCCAAACACTATCGACATTAATACAATTTAGTTTAAACAGTAGAAACAAATGTGTCCCACGAATAGATTTCCCCTTCAACAAGAAAAAAGGATCTCCAGACTCATAATACAAAATTATACTTTGCACGCCGGTGTGCAGAAGTTAATATATTGAGATTCTAAGTGAATATTTTAAAGTTTCTCATTACTTTCAGATTCCTAGTCAATATTCTAAGTTACTATGTCAATATATTGAGATATTCTGAGTTACTAAGTCAATATATTGAGATACTGAACCAATATGTTGAGTTACTAAGTCAATATATTACGATACCAAGCCAATATATTGAGATTAAGTCAATATTTTATAGTTTCTCATTACTTTGATATTCTTTGTTTATATTCTGAGATACTGAGTCAATATATTGAGAGACTAATTCAATATTTTGACCAGAGGTAGTGGTGACTTGAACTTATACTATATCTAAAATAAGTTTGTAGACATAACAATGGATTTTGCCACTAAATGTTGGTGTCAGTGTTTTTTTTTTTTCACTTACCAAGGGATCCTTTAAAAAGGTGTAGCTACTTTACAGTTGATTGTTACCTGATATTTAATCCGCTACAAACGAGTAGAGGAGCGGCTAGTAACGTTACGAGACAGAGAGCCAGCCGTCAAGAGTCAAATTAACTTCATGCTTCATCTGCACAAAGCACACTTCTATCGCCACGAGTGACAGCTTTATTCGGCTCGTTTTCTGTGAACGATGTGGGGACGGGGTAACGTTAAAGCGTAGTTAGCATGCTAACGTTAGCTAAGTAACACCGGCTGCCTGGCTTGCTGGTTCCGCGGTGCTTTCATGCTGTATCTCTTACAGAAAAGGAGCTGAACAGTGGGCTGGGTCTAACGCCAGCGGTCCGCTCTCCCGCTGCTGCTGGGTCTAACGTTAGTTAATGTATTTGTTTCAAATCGGTAAAGTAAAATCTGTAACATAAACGGAATGAGTGGCACATAATAACGTATATAATGCTTCATCCACACAAAGCACATTGCTATCGCCACGAGTGACTTCTGTTTTCAGCTTGTTTTCTGTGAACGATGTGGCGAGGAGGTAACGTTAAGGTGGAGTTAGCAAGCTAACACCAGCTAGCTCGCCGTGCTTTCATGCTGCTTCGCTTTCGGAGACTGCGCTGAACAGCAAGCTGGGTCTAACGTTAGCGGCCCGCCGACCCGCTGCCCAGGATTGTGGGGTAAAATATGTATTTGTTTCAATTCTGTAACATTGACGAAATGAGTGGCATTTTGTTTTGTTTGAGTTTTAACTTGTCCAGTGGGGCAAGTAAATTTCTCTTCCACTTGTCCTACAAAAAATCCACTTGTCCCGGACAAGCGGACAAGCCTTAATGTCGAGCCCTGCAGGGCATTACGTAGCGTGGCCCAGCAGAGCATGGATGGACGTAGCAGGAAGCAACAGGGTTCAGCAGGAAGCAGCATGACACTGCAGGGCACCGTAGAGCTTAGCAGGGAGTGCAGCAGGACCACGGCGACAGCTGCAACCAAGATCTTGGTGCCAACATTCTCCAAGGAAATACGCCGGGTGAAAAACCATAAGGACTCCGGGGAGTAAACTCCCCAGAAGCTAGAATTAATAACAAGCATTTCATGGACAGGATGCACACAAATGGTAATAGAAAGGGGAGAGGAGAGAGCAGCTCAGTGTGTCAAAGGAAGGAAGGAAGTCCCCCGGCAGTCTAGAACTATAACAGCGTAACTAAGAGAGACAGGACATAAGGAGAGGTAGCCTGTTCGGGCTTTGAACTCTCCCCTGCCGGATCGGGCTGTGCTGGCCTGCCTCCCTCTACTTTTGTTATATATTATTAATCTAACAATTATGAAGAGAAGCAGGTGGGCCAGTTAGGTGGACACTGCAACTCCTCACTCCCTAATTATAAGCTTTGTCAAATAGGAGAGTTTTAAGTTCATTCTTGAATGAGGTGACAGTTTCTGCCCCCCGAACCCAGATCGGGAGCTGGTTCCATAGGAGAGGAGCCTGATAACTGAAGGCTCCTGCTCCCATTCTACTTTTAGAGACTCTAGGTACCACAAGTAACTCTGCATTCTGGGAGCGCAGTGCTCTAGTGGGACAATAAGTTATTAGGAGCTCTTCTAGATATGATGCTGCTTGACCATTTAGAGCTTTGTAGGTCAGGAGAAGGATTTTAAAATCAATCCTGTATTTTACAGGAAGCCAATGCAGAGAAGCTAATACAGGAGAAATATGATCTCTTTTATTAGTTCTTGTGAGAACACGTGCTGCAGCATTCTGGATCAGCTGGAGAGTCTTAAGGGACTTATTTGAGCAACCTGACAGTAGGGAATTACAATAGTCCAGCCTGGAAGTAACGAATGCATGGACTAGTTTTTCAGCATTGTTTTGAGACAGGATATTCCTAATTTTGGCAATGTTACGAAGATGAAAAAAGGCTGTTCTTGAGGTTTGTTTTAGGTGGGCGTTAAAGGATATATCCTGATCAAAAATAACCCCTAGATTTCTGACAGTAGTGCTGGAGGCCAGGGCAATACCATTCATTTGTATTTGTTTATTATTTATTTACTGTAAACAAAAGAAGAAAAAAAGAAAAAAAAAGAAGGGTACTAAACAACAGTCAGCAACTTGTTTATTGTTAAGGCCATGGTCAAGATTAAAGATTTAATAATAATGTAATAACTATAACAATAACTTATTTCACCAGTAAATTGCTGTTGAACGACAAAAACAACCACCAGATGGGAAAAGGGTATTTTACAATTACTGTGAATGCTCCACGAGTCTACCTGTTTTAAGTGAACGCACTGTCTGTGTTGTTTAATTCTGACAACGGCAGACTGTTACGCCCCGGTGTTGGAATCCTCTACAGTGAAATACAGTCACACTTTACACTGTTTAACGTTAGCTGTCAGCATTTTAACCGTGTTTAAGTTACCTTCTGTCAGTTGTAGTGTAAAGTCAGGCACCGAAATTTTCGCTCTTATTCGGTCTCGTTACTACCGTTTGGGTCGGCACGTTTCGGTACCCAACCCTACTTACCAGAGTCAATATAGTGTGCAGTAACTTCTAAATAATTTGGATTACTCACTGATGTCCAGTGATCACCGGTTGATGAGACAGCGTTTGCACTTTGGTTTCATCAACAGGTCGGCGAGTAGCACTCTCCAAAATAGTGCTTTGCCTGAGCCCACTAGCATCAACCTGAGTCACGTTAACTGTACTATGCTTAGCTCGTAAGTGGTAGCTCAAGCTTGACGTGCTTCGGTGATAATTTAATTCGGCTTTACACAATGTGTCTATGGCTTTCGACTTGTCTACGAGCTGTCCGGGAGTTTTGGAAAATAAAAAGCGCCATTCAGAATTGTGTTGTTGCTGCATTTCTCCATCATGCCTGCAGCCTGCAGCAGGAGGATGTGTTAGGAGGAAGTATGGCAGCTTGATGATAAGTAAAGGTGCGACAAAGGGTCAAAATAGTAGCCTGTTAGGCACGACATGAAGCCAAGTGAAGTGAAAATAAATTAATAAATGGCGGCATGCGATTAAATAAAAATTAACGCGTTATGCTCGGCTCTTAATCGCAACGCGATTAACGTGTTAATGCTGACAGCCCTAGTTTGTTTGTGTGGAAAGCCCGCTTTTATTAAGCAACTGTAGGAAGGCATTCGGAAATGTCGACAGATGAACGCCTCAGCGCACACGGGGCAACAAGCGCACGTTAAAACACAGGCGCGCACCTTAAAATGTCCAATGCCTTATCGCGCTGATGTGACGAGCCCGACCCGAACATCAATTTTAAATATCTATCCGAACCCGGCCCGGCCCGTCAGGCTCAGTTCGGGTATCCATCCTCTAGTTCCTACTGAAGATATGAATCTATAAAAACAGGTCCTAATGAGATTATTTGATTAAAAAGTAAGTTCCTAAAACAACTGGTCACTGTAGTTTTTCGCAGTTACTCAAACAGGAAGAAATAGTGCATTTGTTGGGGACTACTTTCAATAGCGGATTAAATACACATTTGGTTCTTTAGTGAGTATTTCCAGCAGCAGGACGATGTATGTGGGATTGAGTAAAAAAAAACTACAGTGTGTGTGTAACGTTTTTTTGTTACCATAAGGTAACAAAAAAACGTGTCAAAAGTGTGGCTTATTGTTTTTGAACAACAATGGAGTTTTATAGTACAGGAAATAAGATGTATCAGGCTTTGGAAACACACAGAACACTTCTTAGTACAGTAGAATCAATTGATTGTTGTTTTTGACAATAAGAAAAATATAGAACATCTCTGGACTTATCCTATAGATGGACAAGACAATTGGGTTTCTCCAGCAGAATGTAATTTGTGTTAACCAGGTTTGTTGTTTAAATTACATCTAGACATTATGATAATACAGAAAGCGGATGTTAACCAGGTTACTTTGATGCATTTAAACCAACTGAATGGAACTTTAGATTTGTGGTTTCAGACTAACAAAACTAATTCTAATACACAGAGAGAAATGTTTACACTGATTTTACAAAAAATTCAAGTCAAGTGGAATGTATGGCTAACCACACCTTCCACTTCTTTGTCAGAATAGAGAGAGGAGAAGGTGTTTTCTGTTAGGGCAGCGCCCTTTTGTGTGTGTGTGTGTGTGTGTGTGTGTGTGTGTGTGTGTGTGTGTGTGTGTGTGTGTGTGTGTGTGTGTGTGTGTGCATGGGTGTGTGCGTGCAGTATGTTCAGCACTTTTTGCAAGTGAAACCTTGAGCATGTTTTTGTAACCCTAGCAGCAGGACAGCTACTCTAGTATATGAAACTGGTGTCACAGATGCTACATATCAACCAAAGGAACACACACACACACAAACACACACATACTGTAGACTGCAAGACCTACTGTAGATCGAACAGACATCACAGAGAACACATGACATGCATTGCTTTGCTTTCTTTTGTGGCATTGTTGCTCTGATGTATTCTGTATGTTCGTGGAGTCTTTATTGTTTTTAATGTCAGGGCCTTGAGGGATTAAATCCACCCCCCCACCGCTCTGTATAATCTGCTGCAGAATTAATTACTTCTCTCATGTCTACTCTGTAATATTGCATTCCACAGTTTAAGTTTGCTCATGACATACTGGAGAAATGAGTTTAGTTGCCTGGTCACAGAGAAAAGGACTGCGGCTCTACATTGTGCTACTCGGGTGAAAAGCGAATGTCATGCACAAACACACTCAGCACAAAGTCTGGTGAACTCTTGCTGTGCCGCAGTTTTCCTGAGAATGAGAGTTTCATTGTGGTTTCACACTACTTGAGAACAACTTGTAAAGTGATATGGAAAAGCTTGATTAGGCCTTTTCACTTGTCGTCTGGAAACCTGTTTGGGGTTAAGCTGAATTCTATCACAGTTGTCCTGTTGAACTGTAGTTGCCAGTTAATTCACTGCTGGAATCCAACTCCTGTGCTTTAAGCTGGTATTAGAATAGATTTTGTGTAGTTTACAAAACATTCCTTTCACTGAAAGCATTTCTGGCATTATGTCTCACTGCCTGAGCTCATTCTGAACAAATGAACAATCTTGTGAACAAACAGGACAAGGAAGGGGTGGCCTCTAGCTCACCCAGTAAGAGTCCTGCAGCAGTCAGGGTTCAAATCTGACCTGTGGCCCTTTGCTGCGTGTCATCCCCCATCTCTATGCTCCTTTCATGTCTATCCACTGTCACTATAATAAAGGGAAAAGTCCCAAAAAATGATCTTTAAAAAAAAAAAAAAACAGGACAAGGAACACCCTACTACATTTTTTTTTTTTTAATTACTACTTGCCACTGCAATAATCCAGATTTGCCAAAGGGATTTATCATATTAAATGTTTTATGTGGTATAATTAGGAGTTAAAACAATTGGTGCATTAATCAATAATGAAACAGTTATTTGCAGCCTTCGTGTAATTTATCCTGAGAGTGCTCAGGAAAAACGGACTGGGAGAGAAAGTGCATCTCAGAGTGGTACGCCGGCAGCTCAGCCGCAGACAGGAGAGCTCTTCAGAGAGTCATTAACCCAGCACAGAACATGATCGGCTGCCCTTTTCCCTCCCTAGTAGACATCTCCAATTCCCACTGCCTCTGCAGAGCCAAAAACATTCTAAAGCGTGTTTAAATTTTACGGTTCTGTGGAGCATCCACGCGGAGCTTTTGCCGTAGCCTACCTAAGTGGCCTGAAGTTTATACTGTACCTGTGCGTCGATCTCTTTAAGAGAATAGCAGGGCCGGCATGTGTGTGTGCGTGGGGAGTGTGTGGTAGAGCAAGTGGGAAAGTGACGGGGATTAGATGGATGGACTAAGATGCGAGGAAAAGACGCCAGTAAGAGAAACATGGATTCAGTTAAGCGAATTGGGATGACCCCAAAACATAGCAGCCTATCACTTTGTCAACTTTTGAGATTGAATGTGTGAACAGCCCCTTATGCAAATCTAACCATACAACTTGGATCTCCCCAATCCTGATTTCACTTCACTGGCTGCCAGTGAGATACAAGGTAGATTTCAATATTTCTACGAGGCCTTCCTGAAGGCCTTTCATTGATGTTTTATGCTGTTGTTGTGTTGTTGTTGTTGTTGTTGTTGTTATTATTGGTATGATATACTGTCTTACTTGTAGGACTTGCACTGTTTTAATCGACACATGATATCCGTTGTGATAATCATTCTAGAAAGATGCTGATAAATATTCTTTACTTAATTACTTATTTGTAATTTCTAAACACTGATAAGAGTCCCCCATCCTCACACAGCTGTTATTCTCTCCATCTCTCTGTCTCTTTCCTATTAAAAAACCTCCTAAATTATGAATTCTCCAGTGAGGTGAATCCATCCAGCCAGGCTGTGTACTCTAAGCCCTCGCCGTCGACCACAAACCACATCGGAGGAGGAGGAGGTGAAAGCAGCCCAGAGGAAGTAGAGGTGCTGCTGTCCAATCCCAAAGCTGCCTCCCGCCAGCCGTCTTTCCTACGTGCCCTCGTCAGAGCCTTTGGCCCGTACTTTCTGATTGGCTCGGCCTACAAGCTCCTGCAGGATGTCATCACCTTCGTCAACCCTCAGCTGCTCAGGTAGAGAGAAAGATAACATTTTACTGCCGTGCTGTCGTTGCTACACCATATTTGCATGTTTGGAACACCAACAAGTTACCATTGTACGAATGTTCCCAAATACTATTTTAAGGGTGTCTTTTTGAATGTTGTGTTCATGTTTTTGCATGCTGGTTTGCCTGTCAGATCATTTTCTTTTACACAACTCATATTCATATTATGTAGTGTAAATAGACTAGTAATGCAGACCTAACTTTTCTTTTTTGTCTTATATGACATTGGGAAAGCTCTGAATAATATTGTACTGATTCTGCCCTATTCAAAAAATAGAGCTCATGATTTGCTATACTGCTTTATATTTGATCCATTTCGAGACATTTTAAATTTCAGACCAACATAAGGAAGAAAGGAAGTAAAAGCCTGAGCACCCTGCAATATTCTAACTTATACAATGACATAGGAAGTGCTGGATTGGCTTGTGGGTCCAGACAGTATTATGAAGAACTCACTAAATGTAGACATATTGTGTAGTGACTACCTGTTTTGTGATGGGAGGTTCCCTTTTGTACCAGTTTTTAGTTATTGCTTTTTTTGCAGAATTTTACAGAGATTCTTGCATACTGTATGTCTTAGATCTTGTTGATTTTTTCCCAGAATCATCTGACGCGTCATTGACATACATTTTAAACCTTGAAATCTTGACTACGAGAGCAAAAGTCAAATCTCTAACCAGAGTTGAAGTATGGTAGACACATTGTCTATTGTCATTTCCATTTCCATTTCCATTTCCATTTCCATTGTGCTCTATAGCTTTTGCATCTCATTAGCCGTGTATCCATCCACTTATTTGTATGCACATTTTAAAGCATTGCATTAGAAAAGCTGGATGCAAATAACAAAATGCAATAAAACTTGCGCAAGAACGTTTTAAAGCTCACTTCAGTTTTTTTGTTGTCAAAAGAGTTGATGCGCTAAATGGGATATAGGATATCTTCAGAACTTTGTAGCAAGCATTTAATTCATATGACTCAAATATACCCATAACATGTCTTCATCTCCGGACAGCATGAAACATGGCCAATACTAGCTGACCTGAACCCCTCTATTTGCTAGCATGTTAAGCCATGCGTAGCCTATTGCACAAATCTATGACCAAATTATGCTGTTCCCTAGTTTATTAAAACCAGTTGATGGAAAACGCGCGTAATTCTCATTTCTATTTTGCAACATTTTCGCTTAAAGTGCTCATATTATGCTTTTTGGCATTTCCCCTTGTCCCCTTTTATATATCTTTTTTGTGCATGTTATAGGTTTACAAAGTGAAAAAAAACAAAGTCCACCCCAAAGGGACTTACCATCTCCAACAGAAAACAAACAAACCCTAGTTACTGCACATGTGCAACTCCCAACAAAGATGGAACAGAAGTGAGATGTCTCACTCTGTAGCTAAAACAGAGCGCTCAACACACAGGGTGAAAAGGGGAGCTGCAACAATGTGTAGTACAACAAAAATATGGTGTTTTTTTGAAAATTAAACCACATAAACCTATTCTGATATAGCCCTTGGAACAATGTAACTACACGTCACGGCGACGCAGACTGCAACAACTGTGATTGGTCCGCTCAGCCGTGGCTTGGTAGCATTGCATTTCCTCTTACTCATTTCCTGGTTCTCCTTCTTCATAAACAACATGAAATCAAGGAGAGGGTTAACTGTTGCTGCTACAGATTTCCGACCGTGGTCAGAAAGCACAGGGGAGACACTTTGTTTCTCTGTCTGTGGGACCCCCCTGGAACCTCTTCTAGAAACCCTGGGGGTCCCGGACTCCACTTTGAAAACCACTGGTCTAGTAAATGCTTGGTTTATTTTTTAAAGAGGTTTTAGGTGTCAGCAGTTCTTTCTAAGTGCTGAAATGTCTCCTACTTACGCAGGCCTGAGGTATTTCCTTCAGGAACATAATGCATTGACAACAGTGTAAACTCTCACATACCAACACACTGTGTGCGGCATGTTTACCAGGTGTTAGTAGTTGACAAGTAATTCAGTAGAAGAAATGAAAATCTTTATATAAAAGGTTTAGTGACTAGTTGCTAAATGATAAAGTACTGATTGCATTTCTTTTTGTCCAAATAAGATCATTTTACATTACCCTCACTGTTATTGAAATGCCTAAATACAGTACACCTCTAAAATAATGTTCCTTTTCTTCACTCTTACAGGATGCTGATCTTGTTCACAAAACAGAAGGGTGCTCCTGATTGGTGGGGTTACTCGCTGGCCTTCCTCATGTTCTTCACAGCCTTCTTGCAGACTCTCATCCTTCACCAACACTTTCAGTACTGTTTTGTCACCGGCATGAATGTACGCACAGCTGTCATAGGAGCTATCTACAGGAAGGTATGCAGATAACTTTGCAAAGATAGTTTTAACATAGAATGTTACATCCTGGCATCATGGTCATTAATAATCTCTCAGTGAAGTTTTTAGCCCCTAATCTTAATCCAAGTCTTTTTATTATCTACCAATACAAAGTGAGATTTGGTATTTATTTATTTATTTATGATCATGCTCGGAGATAAAGGTCAGTGTGGATCTGTTGTGGGTGGAAGGTTTGGACTTGGACTAAAATTTGCAACCTTATTGAGCGAGTCTTGCAAGTGTGCTCATGAATGTACGCACAGCTGTCATAGGAGCTAACTACAGGAAGGTATGCAGATAAGTAGCTGAGATAGTTTTCTGACTGTGGTTTTACCATGCACACTCACAAATGCACTAACTTTAAAAGAGACCTTAAAAACTTCACTTCTGTCAATAAAGTGAGCAAAATTATAACACATTTTATTCTATAGATGTTACATTATGCTTCACAGAAAATACATTTATTACAGTGTTTACTACAATTGTTCTCTCCCCCCCCCCTTAATTGTTCTGCAGGCGTTGGTGATAACTAACGCTGCCAAGCGTTCATCTACAGTGGGAGAGGTAGTCAATTTGATGTCAGTGGACGCACAGAGATTCATGGACCTCACCACATTCCTCAACATGTTGTGGTCTGCTCCGCTTCAGATTATGCTGGCACTATATTTTCTCTGGCAGGTACGTGCACAAATTATACGTGGGTTACTGTAGATAGTTATGACTAGACATTTCTCGCCATATTCTGTTTACATATTTAATGAACATGGGACTTTTGCTTTAGCTCTTTGTTTGTTTGAATTATTTTTGCAGTGTTTTACTGACTCTGTGGTATTTTACAGAACCTCGGTCCATCAGTGCTGGCTGGGGTGGCTGTCATGATCATGCTGATCCCCTTGAATGCTGTCATTGCCATGAAGACACGAGCCTACCAGGTATGAGCAGTAATTTCATTATTGTCTATTGACCTAGTGAGACTAAGTGGAACCACATCGATGATATAAACATTTATTCCAAGAAAATAGGGTTACTTATGTTTTAGTTTTTACTCATGTGAAGAGAAAAATCTGTGAAGTTATCCTTTGAAATCATGATATTAGCCAGTATATCACACTACCCTTGGTCAAACACTGTCAGGTCTAGTGGATTCCAAGAGCATCATGGCTTTTGTTGTATCATTTTTATTTTGTAAGTTTGAATTAAAAAAAAAGGTGAAATCGACAGATAAAGTAAATAAAATAACATAACAGTTTGTCTTCTTGTCCTCGTCTTCATTCTCCTCTTTCTCTCTCCCAGGTGGAGCAGATGCAGTACAAGGACTCTCGTATCAAGCTGATGAGTGAGATCCTAAACGGAATCAAAGTCCTAAAGCTATATGCCTGGGAGAACTCCTTCAAAGAAAAGGTCCTTGCCATTCGTCAAAAGGAGCTCCAAGTGCTGCGCAAGACAGCCTACCTGGGAGCGCTGTCTACTATGGCCTGGACCAGTGCCCCTTTCCTGGTAGGCTCAGTCCAGATGTCTGGAAGCTGACTTCCTTTTAAGAGACTGCTTGGTGAAACTGTATTGGTCAGAAATTACGCATTTGGTGAACATCATGATCAGCTGTGGCCTTCTTTTTAAATTTGTTTGTGTGAAGTAAAGTTGAATGTTGAACCCAGCAAATCCAAACAGGCTTTCACGAGTGTCTCCAAAATTGTCTTCATGTTTGGTATTTTGAAAATGGCAACATGAGTTGTTGTTTACCAATTAGGGCTTGTTAGAGGAAGTCTACATAAGCCCATAAATCTGATTGACAGCTGTAAATACAAACCAGCAAGTGTTTGTGATCAGAAATTGCTGATCTTTTTAAACTATTTGAGAAACCTGGTGATAAACAGCTAATGTGTTTAGAAACTGAAGTTTCTGTATATTATATATATATATATATATATATATATATATATATATATATATATATATATATATATATATATATATATATATAACACTTACATGTTGTAAATATGAGAATGTTACATCCTGGCATCATGGTCATTAATAATCTCTTAGTGAAGTTTTTAGCCCCTAATCTTAATCCAAGTCTTTTATATTACCTGCCAATACAAAGTGAAATTTGGTATTTATTTATACTAATAAGATCATGCTTGGAGAGAAGGGTCAATGTGGATCTGTTGTGGGTGGAAGGTTTGGACTTATATTTGAAAGTGGCATCGGCTTGCTACAGTTGGAGCGCAGACCAAATGCAGAACATTTAGTGTAAAATTGTGGGTCTCATTGTTTAGTCATTTGGCTTCAAACTGTTGGATTATGCTGCACCAGTTTGCAGTAACAGCATTTCTGGAACTTCAAGCACCATTTACACAACATGACCTTAAATCTTGAAACTGGCCCCCCTCTCGACCTACTGAGAACACCAGAGACAAATCTGTGTGAATTATTTACTGCAAAGTTTGACACGCTCAAGTGCAAATGCCATAGCAACATTACACACCACTTTTCATCAGTTGACTAACTGTTTACTGACCCTAGTAATAATAATAGATTTGTTCAAATAAAGCAGAAAAATGTATGTATGTATATATGCCACAACAACCAAGGAAACAATATGTGAGCAGTGTGAGTGAAAAAACAGCTCTTTTTTATTTTGACTGGCATCTACACCAGTTGTCTACATTAGGTTTTAGAGTTCACATGACAGCATTTATTTAAGCTATTGGTTGATTGATTCCGTCGTCATATTTTGGTTTATTTATCAGATAAATACATGCTTTACCAGCCAAAAGGCAGTGCATATTAGTGACCATAAACTCTGTAGATTCTGTAATGTGGTGAATATCACCAGCTGAACAGTAAGGTCATTGCTGAGTCACTGGTTGACTGGGATTAATGTGCAAGTGTGTGTAGCCCCACAACACTGACTGCTGTACATCTCTACAGTAAATTAATTGACCTTGACGTCTAAGGAGCCTGTTTGCCAATGTGTTTTCAGGTTGCCTTGACATCGTTTGCCGTGTATGTGACTGTGGATGAGAATAACACCCTGGATGCGGAGAAGGCCTTTGTGTCACTCTCACTCTTCAACATCCTCAGGTTTCCTCTCAACATGCTTCCCCAAGTCATCAGCAGCATCGTACAGGTAAGAACTTTTTATTCTTTTTATTTAATTTTTTCCCTCCCTTTTCTACATGATTGTTGAAAGGTTGTATTGAGTGTCTGTTTTTTTATGCTGTGTCACAGGCCAGCGTTTCACTGAAGCGAATCCAAAATTTCCTGAGTCATGATGAGCTGGACCCAAATTCAGTAGATAGAAAGAACACAGCCGCAGGTAAATGTAAACACTGCTCCTCCTTTGGTTAAAACAACATGTCATTGAGAAATACCTTGAGGAAATGTGCAGTCATTATTTGTCATCATTCCATTGTGTAAACTTTATAGTCTTAAGGATAATGTCACTGCTTCCCACTTGTATCTTTCACCCAGAGCCTGAAGAGCTTTTAGAAGACTAATACTCAAGAAATACCTTTCAGTCTTTTATCCTTTCTAATTGCATCTCACTGTCACTAATTCTAAAGATGCTGAAAATATATTTATGACTATATGTTCTTGCTCAACAGAGTTTTCAGTGACAGTTGTCAATGGGAAATTCACCTGGGCTAAGGGAGATCCCCCTATTCTGCACAAGTATGTATGTCATGCATGTTATGTGTCTTGTGTGTCATAACTGAGGCTAAAACATGTAATTGGTGACTTTGTGTTTGTAGCATTAACATGATGGTGCCTAATGGCTCCCTGCTGGCAGTGGTAGGCCACGTTGGCTGTGGAAAGTCCTCCCTACTCTCTGCACTGCTCGGTGAAGTGGAGAAACAGGAGGGAGAGGTTTCTATTCGGGTAGGACTTCATTTCATGTTCTGTATAACAAACAAGCAAGTAACAGGTTAATTAATCTTCTATGTTCTCTTTTCCTCCTTAGCTACACTAATCAATTTTTGAGGAAGCTAATGGATCAGTGTTATGTAATGTAAAATGACTTGCTCGTCGTAAGGAACCCACAGAGAATAATAACCCATCTCAGCAGTTCAACTCAGCTCTTAGGAGCATTTTAGTGTATTTCTCTTAGTTCATTCACACACCAACACAAGATGTGTTGCTCACATTTCTATTTCCTTGACTTTTACTATATTCATGCTAGTCATGTGGGAGTACCAGCTCTGTTATGCATTGGCACCATGTGTGCATACATTTACAAAAATGGGGAAAAAAGATGGAAATCAATCAGTCAGTTGGACTTTGTTTATATAGAGCTGTATGCACAAGTTCTGTTTTATTGGTAGCACATACAAATAAGACAGTGGTTGAGAATAACTTCAGTAAGGATCTGCAAAATGTAAATACATGGCTGTCAGCTAAAAGATTACCCCTACACATAAGGAAACCCATTCTTTTTGGTTCTAAAATAAAATTAGCAAGGTCACCAGATGTTATGGTTAAAGTTGGAGAGTTCCATATAACTGCTAAATACAGTGTAAATTATCTGAGCTGCATTTGAGATATATCAAATAATAAGGTTCCTAGCCAGAAAAGCCACCTTTCTGGACAGACCAGGGGTCTCATTTATAAAACTGTGCGAAGTGTACGTACGCCCAAAAGCCCAAATTGGCGTACGCCGAAAAAAAGTCAGATTTATAAAACCGTGTGTACGCACACCTGTAAGCAATGTTCCCTTTTTAAGTCACAGATTGACTACAAGTGTGCGTACATGGATCAACCTCTTATCCCGCCCTGTACACGCCCATTTTTAACCATAAATATCAATAAATATAAATGTCAATGCAAAGCACCTCGTGAATGTTGATCAGTATGTTAATGACCCTGGCAGCTCAGCACAGTTTTAAAGACAGATATTTAGTTATTTACACTGTGTTCTGCCATTATCTAATGGTAGGGTATTTGATGATATCCTGTATTCCATGCAGTTGGGCCATCTCCTCCTCCTGCGCTCCGTATAGGACAATGTGACGGTGAGACAACGCCGATTAAATATTAAGAATACATTTCTATTTAAGATTTGAGATGAAGGTGTTTATGGAACAATTATCACTCAATTATCACTCAGTACAATCTTCATGATATGGTGTGAAGAAATGTGCGTGAGGCATTAATACTTAAACATATTAAGAGTAGCCTAATCGTTATTCCCACTTGTACTTTCTGCAGTCTGACTTCAGTTCACCACCTCACCATCTGCGTCGCCAATTCCTATTTTGTCTCCAAAATGTGCGTATGCATGGGTCAGAGTTTGCGTGGAGGACCGCACATTCTCCCGTCAAGTTTGTTTTTTATAAATCACAACCTTTGCGTGGGAAGTGGCGTACGCACATTTTCAGCCCCGTTTTGTGCGTACGCCACGTTTATCAATGAGACCCCTGTTCTTTACACATTAGCTGGAGTTCTAGTCCAAATTTAATTTTGGTTATGCTGCCATCTCCTGGTATACTTGATTATCACAGCGCTTTGAAAGCAAACTTCAATAGGCTCAAAATACAGTAAATTGATAAGGGTTATATTAAAAGTTCGCCCAGATACACATATTAATCCTGTTCATTTCGAAAATCTTAAAAGAATCACTTATATGAAAAGCTGCTCACTTACAAAATTGTAAAAAAGCATGGTACCAAATTAATTTAATTAATTATTAGAGAGAGAAAATCATAGCCACTTTAAAAGATGTAGCTTGACAAATTTTATTCCTTTCTGATTTAATATTTTAATAAGGCAAAACCACATTTTTCTACAGTGCAGCAGTAGTTCAATAATCTGCCCACAAACCTGAAAAAAATGTAAATGGTTACAAAGTACCATGTAGAATTTCATTTTAGGAAATAATTTGCTTTTTTGCAGTGAGTTTCACATCAATTTAATTTCATTTATAGTGTCAAATCATAACAGAAGTTATCTCAGGACACTTTTCACATAGAGTAGGCCTAGACCACACTCTTTAGTGCAACAGTGGCAAGGAAAAACTTCCTTTTAACAGGCAGAAACCTCAGACAGAACCAGGCTTTTGGTGGGTGGCCATCTGCCTCTGCCAGTTGGGAAGCATACACACAGATACAGAAATATGATTTCATAATAATTATAGCAGTTGGTATGATGCACAGTGGCAATTATAGTAACAATAAAAATAATAGAACTATGACTAGAAGTAATAGTAGTAGGGCGTAGCAAGCATAAATGGGAAATAATGGCACACAGATGGAGAGAGAGAGGAGAGAGGAGCTCAATATATCAAAGGAATAGTCTAAAACTATAGCAGCATAACTAAGAGCTGGTCCAAGGCAAACCTTGGCCAGCCCTAATTATTAACTTTATCAAAGAGGAGAGTTTTAAGCTTGCTCTTAAATGTGGAGATGGTTTCTGCCTCCCAGAAAAAAATGCATGTTAAGGATTGCTTATTGCCAGTTTGTCGGCCTCTCCTCTCCTCTACTAGGGATCAGTGGCATACGTACCCCAGCAGGCCTGGATACAGAATGCCACACTGCGGGACAACATCCTGTTTGGGAAACCCTACAATGAGCAGAAGTACCAGTGCGTTCTGGAAGCTTGTGCCTTAACTCCTGACCTGGAAGTGCTGCCTGGAGGTGATATGACTGAGATAGGCGAGAAGGTAAAAAAAAAAAAAGAAACACTTTCATTTTCTGTTCTCCTACTAAGTAACACACTTTTGTTTCTGTTTTTGAAGAGCCCACCCCTGGTCACACAGGGGAGGTGATTAAAGCGTTTCTGCTGATGTGTCTTAATCGGGCAGGGCATCAACCTCTCTGGTGGGCAGAGACAGAGGGTGAGTCTGGCCCGAGCTCTGTACAGCGACACCGATGTCTACCTCCTGGACGATCCGCTGTCAGCTGTGGACGCCCACGTAGCCAAACACATCTTTGACAACCTCATCGGTCCAGAGGGGGTGCTTAAGGGCAAGGTGAGGAGAGTCTAAATCCAGGTTTTCATCTTTTTATTAAGAAATGTACTTACATCAGTTTGTGATATAAAAAGCCCCTTTACACAACACTGCAGGGGTAAATGAACTACAATATACTGTATGGTTAGTAAATATATGACACAGCTCAAAGCACCACTGTGCTTAAGTACAGCCTCACAGAACTGCTAGCATGTCTGTGGATTTCAATAGAGGAAGTTGTATCTTATCTTATCTTTTTACCAAAGAGTAAATTGTATCTTTTATCAGTTTATTGCACACATTATATTCCTGATCATGTCATTGAGGTTGTGCTTGTAATAAAAGGTGTGCCTATGTTTGTAATGTTTTAGATAACAAGGTTTCTTTTGTTGTTTGACTCCAGACACGTATTCTAGTGACACATGGCATCAGCTTCCTGCCTCAGGTGGATAACATAATGGTGATGGTGGAGGGCAGGGTGTCAGAGATGGGCTCCTACCAGGAGCTGCTCAAACAGAACGGAGCCTTCGCAGAGTTTCTAAGGAACTATGCCCTGGAGGACATTGTTGAGGAAGAAGAGGCCACTGGTAGAGCATGACTTCCTTCACTCTTATTTCACCTGATATCTCATATTTTATGGTTGAGCTTCCTTAAAAAAAACAACAACATACTGCTAACATTGCTTTTACAGAGGAGTTAATCCAAGATGAGGAATTGTTCCCTGACGATGCCCTTAGCAACCACACAGACATGGTGGACAATGAGCCGGTGATTAATGAAACCAGGAGAGATTTCATAAGGTAGAGGAAATATTTCTAGATATTCTTTTTATATATTCTGCTCTTTTCTCATAAATAAGACCGGGGAGCCATTTCACTAAACTGCAACTGACTGGATATTATTATTTGGTCATACAACACATACTGGAGACATATTCTTAAATGCTCTTCTGATGGAATTTTTTAAATATGGCATCTTCCAAATAAGTGCCATACATGGATATTATCTTTTCTCCCTCCTTTACAGGCAGATCAGCATCATTTCAGCAGACGGGGAGAACCTCAGAGGCCGCTCAGTGAGGAGACACGGCTGCAGCCAGAGGAAACACTCCGATCAACAAGAGAAGAAGAAACCACAGGATATGCAGAAACTCATCCAGACAGAGACCATGGAAACAGGCAGGGTCAGTCTTTTCTCATGAAAATGTGTAATTGTCCATTTCTATTTTCAGATATACAGATAGACATTTTGCTGAGGCCGCTAGTTTTTAATGTTTTAGGGCAAGTTTAATTTTAACAGATGGAATCTGAAACGTGAAATGCGACTCTTTAGGAATACGCTTTTTTAAGTAAATATTAATATTTTTATCAATTATTTCAGGAGGCATTGCACCTAATAAGATAGATAAAACAAAACCTACACCTATAGAAATATTACCAGTACTTACTTACATAATATTTCCCATGTAAACATTTCAGCTGCAGACAAATCAAATCACATTTTCCTGAGTGCACCGTTTCTGATAATAATCACAAGGGATATACTGGGTCTTATGTAATCAAAATTATATATTTTTTTACACCAAATTACCTCATTTACAAAGTATAGACTGTACCAAATCTGTAATTCCTTTTCATTATATTCTCAAATTCTCTCCATCTCAATAACATTGCAATATTACACTATATTAATAATTCTGATGGTGGAGATTTGCACTGTTATAGTTGCGCTTGATGTTGAAGCTGATTTATTTATTGATCTTTTTTAGAGTTGTTATCACTGCACATATATATATGTTTTTTTAGAAATGTTTA
Source organism: Perca flavescens (assembly GCF_004354835.1). Lineage (NCBI taxonomy): Eukaryota > Metazoa > Chordata > Actinopteri > Perciformes > Percidae > Perca > Perca flavescens. The sequence goes on along the minus strand of NC_041351.1, from coordinate 24,386,701 downwards.
ACTATATGCATTGCGTGACACCATGTTGTGTATTACCACCGTTAGGGTCATATTATAGTTTGTTGTATTTTATTTGTATATTGTTGTATGTTGACAATAAAGTTAATCTTAATTATTTACATAATAACACGTTTTCACCTGTAACTCCTAACAGGTGAAAACAAAGGTGTACCTGGAGTACGCCAAGGCGGTGGGAATTCTGCTGTCAGTGCTCATCTGTTTCCTGTATGGCTGCCAGAGCGCAGCGGCCATCGGAGCAAACATCTGGCTCAGCCAGTGGACCAATGACGCCTCAACAAATATGACTAAGGAGAATGTTCATATGAGGGTGGGGGTGTACGCAGCACTCGGCATTGCACAAGGTAAGAAACACAGACAGGCAAATTCACAAAGAATGGATTGCGGCCGCTGATAGCACCATAAATTGTGCATCACTTGCAACCATCATCTGCCCCATCTTGAGGTCCGATTCATAGAAGGTATTGCGCTATTGATATTACAGCACAAACAGGCCCATAAAGTTTTGCCAGTTTTCTGCATTTTATTGCAGTTATCTATGTAGCAAAGTATACTTGTTGCCTTTTGCGCCAACAACACATAAGGCAAAACAATGGCAGAGAGAAAGAAGTGAACATTTTTAGTTTGTCAGTGCTGTTGGTGTTTTTAAACTCACACCTTCAGACTGTAAAAGATGGCATGATTTAAAGTGGAGGATAAAACAAAAATATCATTCAATGAAACCTCTGACATCCCTTATAAATGCGCTTCATTTACCACAGACTCTCAAAAGACGCTTATAATTTTACTTTAATTGCATGTGGCTATTAGCACTGATCTTTGTCAATTGGACTATTTAAGCAATGAGGCTCATTAGCAAGGAAAGGGGCCAATTTTGCGCCAAATGTATGCATATTACCTCATTTAAATATGTGCAAATTAAAGGAGTGCCATATCACATCATTCACAGTAAAGTGGTTTGATTTTTTATATGCTAAAAAATCATATGGTGATAATGATAATATTCTGGCTTGATGACGCAATTACGTCATACCATCAGGCATAGCAAGAACGATTATGGCTGAAAGCAAAAATTGCTAACAGCTCAGGCAGTCAATGATAAATAAATTCATAAATAATAAATTTAACTAATAATAATTAAAAATAATAAATATCGGCATCAAACTGTGTTTCAGAGACAAAATTGAATTTCAATTGTGTGAATAATTTAAAACTAAAGTACATTTCTAAAGACTAACTTAAAAATGCACCACCTCAGAGAGTCATTGAAAAACTTCCTGTTTTCAAAGACCAATTTCACCTCAAAATGATAGCAGTCCACCTCAGAGTTATATTTAGACAATATCAGGACATTCTGATGTGGAGTTTCAAAATAATAGCTCTCTAAAATGTCATATACAAGCTGTGTTCTCTCTAAGTTCAGATTAGTTAACTAGAGTGATTAAACTGGTATGACCATACGTATCACAGGGTTAAATCAAACACTTGATAGATAGATATATCTCGTGACATGGTCTGAAAATATTGAGATATCGTTTATAAGCCAAATTGCTCAGCCCTAATGCAAATAGCAGATGAGCGCATAGATGCTATTTGCTTGGCAGCGCATTTAGGGGGGCATTTCACCCTTCATGGGTGCTTTGAGAATTACACAGATTTTTTTTGTCGCAAAAGGCGCGCAATCCTTTGGTGAATTTGCCAGTGAGTGTCATAATAAGCAATGCATGAAGCACTAGGTCATTTTAACGGCAAGACCTATTCATGTTAATGCATTTATTGTTGACTGACTTTTGAAAAGAGTTGCAATGTTTTACAGTATGTACTGCCACATCATGGTGCTAACATTATTTTTGAACCTGAACAGTTTAACTCCATTGTGCCAAAATGCCAGACTTAGTTGAAATGAACTAAATGTAAATGCCTTGCAGCCAGTTGAAAGGTTTTTCTACAATAAGCCCACTGAAGAGATGCTTTGGGCAAGAGGACCTTCAAATGACTGTGATTGTGTAGCATAAAGGTTTACTGACTGTGTCTACTAGTAATTCCATTACCTTCTCATTCCACAATTAAAACCTTCCTCTCCAACATCTTTTTCCTCCACTCCTACTCCTCTGATTCAACCCCATTCCAGGTATCCTGGTCATGATGTCTTCCTTCACACTAGCCATGGGGAACATCGGCGCAGCCAGGAAGCTGCACTATGATTTGCTCACTAACAAATTTCACACGCCCCAGTCTTTCTTTGATACCACGCCTATAGGACGCATCATCAACCGCTTCTCCAAGGACATCTACGTTATAGACGAGGCTCTTCCAGCCACTGTGCTCATGTTCCTGGCCACCTTCTTTGTTTCTCTCTCCACCATGATAGTTATCGTTGCCAGCACACCCATCTTTGCCGTTGTCATCGCACCCCTGGCATTCATATACGTCTTTGTACAGGTACTCATGGAAAATGTTGCTCATGTGCCAGATAATCCTCTCTCTCCCTTTTTTCCTCGCAAATGTCCTCTGCCTGGGATGGCATGCCGCATGCATGTTGGAGCAGCAGCTTTATTAACCTTCCAGTTTTAGCTTTTGTTTCTCCAAAGCCTGTGATGTTGTCCCTGATGAGCCTGCTTCCACACCCTTTCACACACTCAAAAAGACATGCACACTGTCAGGTAGAGCAATGCAGCCTGCCCCAAATATGCACACAATACACTGAAGTTGACTTTATGTAAAACCTGATCTAAGATTATTTATTATTTATTATAGGAGCCAAAGGTAACATTACCCAGTCTTTTAGTGATCTAAAACCTCCCTCTAGTGGTGGATTAGTGTTAATACAACTGGATCAACTTAAATGTCTTTATTGTAGGCCAGTGTGTCTGGATTTGTTTTTAGAGACTTTTGCTGTCATGGAAAAATGGAGCAGGTCTGAACTGAGTTCTTAAGTGGTATAGTAAAAGAGTAGTTGGCTGGTTAGATGTAGTGTAGGGGTGTGTGTGTGTGTGTGTGTGTGTGTGTGTGTGTGTGTGTGTGTGTGTGTGTGTGTGTGTGTGTGTGTGTGTGTGTGTGTGTGTGTGTGTGTGCGTGCGTGTAAGAGGATCAGTGAATGTTAAAACATTCTGAGAATTCCTCACATTTTTATCATTTTTAATATTTATGATCATGATTTATGAATATTTGATGATGGGACCAATCCACATCAAATACAATTTCTTCAATGCCATTATAAAATTCTTGTTTCTGCAGTTACATTCATTCAGTTAAGGCAAGAGGTAAACTCAGTTTTTACTGACATGGCAATCCCTGGCCTCACATTACCTTTAGAGATGTTACCGATACCGCTCCAATACTGCCTAAAACGCTGGTATCGGTATTGGGAAGTACTGGAGTTATGCACCGATCCGATACCACGTAATAAAGCCCTAAAGAAATTCTACATTAAAGTAGTTTATTTATGTTCTTTTTCCGTTATAACTTACTGTCAAACTGGAGAATAAAAGAAAGTTCTGGGGCATTCATTGTTTGTGTTTGTTCATGTTTCACAAAGAGTTTAACCTGAGCCAGACCGACAACAAAGATAGAAATCATATCACATCCATACAGGGATAGTAGTATACAGCTGTTAAAACATAATGAAATATATGACACTCTGGTATCGGATCGGTACTCGGTATCGGCCGATACGCAAGTTCAGGTATCGTAATCGGTATCGGGAAGCAAAAAAGTGGTATCGGGCCATCTCTAATTACATTACATAATAATGATTGTATTAAGTTTCATGCAGTGAGGTATACAGATTTTAAGAGCACTGGTATTGAGTTAGTACTTAGAATCGACAGATAACCTGAGTTGATTTATTGTAGTCCGTATTAGAACAGAATTAATTAGGGCAAATACATTATATGAAGGTAACGCAGTAGCCTGTATCAGTCATTCCCAATCAACACTACTCTCATCAACTTTAAAAGCAGTGTACCGATGTAAAGGGTCACAAGGTGCAAATGTATGGCACCCACTGAAGGTTGATGACAAATTCACACTTCTGGAGAAGTCACCAGTGATAGTGGTAGAAGTTTATTTTCTGATACCGAAGTTGTGTTGTACCACTTGATTTGTACTGACGCCCCCCCTCTACTTTTAGGGACCTGTGCTGGCTCACAACAAGTGATGCATCTTGTGTTTTCTGTTTGTCTGGAGCACACATTTTCATCAGACTTGGACCAGGTCCAGGTCCTAATTCATTTAACGCAGGTGTTGTTGTGTTGTCCCCCTTCTCGCAGGTGTGCTATTGTTGGTTAACTGCGTGTTGTGCCGGGCCTACTGTATGCTGCGGGCAGCCAAGCTCACACACCGCAACATGCTTGAGGGGGTCCTGCGAGCTCCGCAGGCCTTCTTCGAGAGCACCCCCACTGGGCGGTTACTAAACCGCTTCAGCAAAGACGTGGATGCTATAGACTCCCACATCCCAGACAATATTGACATATGGATGCGCACTTTCTGGTACACACTGAATGTGCTGCTCATATGCTCTGTCCTCACCCCAATGTTCCTCATAGTCATAGCCCCGTTAATGGTGTTCTATTGGTGGGTTCAGGTAAATAGGAGACACGTCGGCTAACTCATTAATACAACATGCATGTCTGAGAGTGTGTGTGCTGGTAGACTGTTGCATGTGGTTGAAGCAGTCACTGCTGTTCTAGTGCTGTAGGTGCAGTGTAGTTTGGTCTCTAGTTTAGTCCAGTAGTCATAGCTGGCTGGGCTCTTCATGGCTCAGTGGCCAGTCTATAGACTAAGACTTGAAGCTCTCGTCAGCAGCACCACCTGGTTCAGTTGGTTCCACCAATAACAAGTCATACTATGATTGAGATTTTTGGGCTAAGTGAAATTCTAGTCATATAACATTTATTCACAGAGGCAGGGAACTCTGGAGGCAGAAATAATTTCACTAGTTATACTGTATGTTTGGATTCATCTTATTCATACAGTGTCTATTCAGAACTAAGCTCAACTGTTATTTTGCTACTCAACGTTCTACTTCCTGAAAGAAGCTACTTACAGTAGGTTAAAATATATTTAGTTGAGCTTGTTTTGTCGTCTATCTAGTCTTTTTCTCACCATACCTGCTGATCTTCAAAGATCAGGACCGTGTTTGCCACTCAGGCTTGCCAGATAGGTACAGTACAGTAACTGTTTCCCACTGTGGTTTGATGAGGTTATTCCTGCCATAGGAGCAGCTCTGTCGATCAGGGACTGTGGTGTCAGAGCCGGTTGAACTGTGGTACCTGAGGAACAGCAGTTAATGGTGGTGTTCGTAGTTTTCATTAAACGCAGTATTTTATTTATTTTTTTGTAATCAATAAGGCAAATTGAAAAGAATCCAACATTACTTTTTGCAAAATACGTGCTGGTGGTTTGCATAATTTAGAATTATTAATATGATTAGAATATTTGATTTTCACTAGCTTAAAGATACATAGGCTTGTGGTTTATGTTTGTGTTCATATTGTATTTTATTGAGATTAAGGGGATTGTGAGTGTGAGGTGGTCACAAAAAATGTTTTAATAGTATTATGGCCACTGTAGATTTCATAATACACTATCTAGTGAACACACTCTTAAACCTGACATCAAGATGACACAGTTTGGCATATTTCTGCTATTATATCTGGTTAAAGGAGCACTCACATGAAGTTCAGTTTACTTGTCAAAAGGAGTACTAATCAGCCTGTGAAAACAGTTGTATAATGTTTTCTGTGGCATTCTGGAGAGGGATTTTCAAATTGTAGCTCAGTTTGGGCTTGAAACTTAACATTTTTATCAGAAATTCCTTATTACAAACTGGAGGTGTGGAGTTCTTTTTATAAACTTGTGAGGGACCTAAATACTCCCCAAAAAATCCTTGTGGCCCACCACTTGCTAGGATAAGCCTACAGACATTAAGCTAAACAATCATCAGTCACTCAACCAGTAGCACATTTCATATAAGTCTGTGCGATGTAAAGGTGCCAACTCACATAGGTCTATGTTTTAGCTTTAAGGATGAGGAAGACTTCTAGGTTACAAAAGATAAAGTCAATCTACCTTTAAAGAATGTCCTAAACATACTTACACTTATAAATCTGTTACATTTCAAATCATCAGTCACACATCAACCATCCAATCAATTTTAGGGCAGAAAGGTATGGGGCGTTTAGGGTCTGTGTGCATTTACACTAACTCGACCCCCACATGACTAAAATCAGCTTTACTAACCCAAGCTTATATTATTCCTAGCGCTTTGTCATGGCATCTACCCTGCATGGCCTGTGTCTTTGCTGCATCATTTGTCTACAATCTTAGCTTCTGTTTTAATGACACATGTTGAAATTCTGCAAATGAAAGCCAAACCACTCCTTATGTAAATGTGATGCCACAAAGATAATAAGCAAAACTAATCCTTTAAAAGAAAAATTATTAGACATTTAGGGCCCTATCTTGTACTCAGCGCAAAAGCCTTTGTACACCGATACATGTATCATTCCTATTTTGCACCCGACGCACAGCGGACTTTTCCCTCCACAGACGCACGCCGGTAAGTTAGGGAATGTATTTGCGCTCCCGGGGGCGGTTCAGCGAAAAGAGGAGGCGTGTTCAGGCGCAAACGTTCCCTGGTGCTATTTTGCAGTTTCAGAAAACAATTCCGCCACTGACCAGGAAAAACCTGGTCTAAAGTCAGTGGCGCGTTATTCAGATGCTATTTTAGGGGCGCATGCTTGGCCATAATGTAGCGTGTGCACAACGCGCATACACTTTGCTTCTCTCGTCTACATGGAGTCAGCAGTTCCCATTTTTGCAAACCATACATAATTACAAAGAAAAATATTACTGAAAATGCGCTTCAGGTGTTTGGATAGGTCAGGAACACTTTACAGTACAGTCCTCAAGAAGTGGCTTGTTGTGTTTTACACAACATTTCCATGAATCATGGATGTGTTGATGACATAAATGAGGAAATATTAGAGGAATTAAGGAGACGTGATGTTGAACTACGGTGGGATTGGACACTCCGGCGGAATCTGGTCCGGCATGCGCTCCTGATGGAGAGGGTGGACGGAGATGGAGTGGGGGGAGGAGGAAGGGGCACAACAGGTGCAGGTTGTGCGTTTGGAGGCGCACGCTCCATGGCTGCAGCAATCCTCTCCAGACTTGAGGAGATGCGCCCGAGAGGCCGCAGCAACATCGCCACCCGGCCAAGACGGGCAATTATTACTTTGCCGCATCTCGGACAGCTCCCGCTGGCATGCGCCAGGCAAATCCGCCGTTATAATAGCAATCCGCCATGGAACAAGCGCCTGCTCTTACAGGGAATGTGAGATGACGCTCTGATTGGTTTATTGCACGTTACGCTCAAACCACACCTAGCTACTTCAGACCAACCCATTTTAGATTTGCGTTGGGCGCAAGAGTCCTTTATCCCGCCGGTATAATAGCAACAGCGTCCGAGATCCGCTCACAAAGCTACTTGCGTTTCACGTTTGATACTTGCGTTTCAGATCGTTAAAATAGGGCCCTTAATGTATTATTTAAAAATGAGTGAAATAACAAAATACCTGCAGTTTAACCTAGCACACATCTTATTTACTGTACAAAAATAAACAAAGTTAATATGCAACAAGTGATTTCTTGTTCCTCCGACTATGTTGGTAACGTGATTGGTCTTTTTACATGCAGTGTAAAGTGTAAGACAACAGGCTCGTTCGAGATGAGACAGGTCTGGGCAGAATCGATCACCGGCAATCGCCGCCCAATGCACGACGGTTAGATTTGTGTCTGACTTGATCCCGACTTGCTCTGACGTCATGCACACGTGGGCAACGATAACCTCATGAGATCAAGGCGGCCGCAGTTCTGAGACGCAGGCAGTGCAGTTGCTTTTCGCTTTTCACCGACTGCAAGACCCAGGCGGACCCAGGGCATGCTGGGTAACGCCGGCCTCTCAGCTGATCTAACAGCTGATTGGTTCAGACTTGACTCAATATGATGACGTTTTATATAAACTTTCTTTTATTTTGAATTGGAGGGTTTTTAATTAAATGTGTCTGATTTAAAGGCTTATTCTGTACAAACGACATGTTGTGTGGCTGATAGTGACATTAAGAAGTCAGAGAGACATATCCATTCAGATTACAGATCATCCACAGTGTGTTGTTAATTAAAATCAGCAAGAGATCGCATGTAGAGCATTTTGACAGCTACTCTGTCATAATCAAAACAACTGGAGACACATACACAGACATAACATTTCATTAAATTGGAATAGGACCACAGTGTTTCTGTCACTTCCTGTTCAGCCTGAAGGCTGCTGGAAACGGCTGGAAAATGTCCGACTTGACAGAAGATTTTTGTCACCACTTTACAGGCGAGGCGCAGTTCATCTCGAACGAGCCTATTGCTAAAGTGAATGCAGGATAACTGATTTGCACGTGGGAAGCTTATGTAACATTAGCTGGCATCCTATCAAATGTATAAATTGGAATATCAAATGAGCACTGCAGGTGTTTTGTTCACACAGGCTCTCTTTATTACTCTGCATGTGTGCGAGTGTGTATGCGTGTGGGCTCATCTGTGTGCATCATAATTGTTTTTGAATATCTGTGCCATCTTGTTCGGTTGTAATGTTGTTTGTTTCTCTCTCCCTCAACCCCTGTAGAGATTTTACGTTGCTACGTCTCGCCAGCTAAAGCGTCTGGAATCAGTCAGCCGCTCTCCCATATATTCCCATTTCTCTGAGACCGTCACTGGCTGTAGTGTAATCCGAGCCTATGGCAGACACTCTTCCTTTGTTCTGATGAGTGATATGAAAGTGGATGAGAACCAAAAGAGTTACTACCCTGGTATAGTGTCCAACAGGTAAGTGTCCTGATTCAGCCCCACAGAACAGCAGTTATGTTCCAGTATTGTTGTCTCCTCTATCTTTCTGTACACAGCCACTGGTGGGATGGATTAGGCCTGTTGGTGGAATTGTTTGACGGGAAATACACTTGTTCATTTTCTTGCTGTTGCAGTTAAATGGGGAGATTGTTTATCCGTATGGATAATACGGAGCTACAGTGCAGCGGGTTAGCTTAGCACAAAAAATGAAAACCCGACACTAGCTAAGTGTAAAACTGACAATTTGTGATTTTACGTGCAGGACGTCTTGTCCGGTCGCAAAATATATTGCACCATCCCCATAAAAGAATTTCAATCCTGGTTGGTTTAGAATTTGTATTTGAGTGAAAACAATGGAATTGTGCTTTTTAGCAATCTGGAGCATAGAAATAGAATACATATTCTATTTCCGTGGTCTGGATTGGGTGCATAGTTCCGTGTATTCAATGGAGAAAAACTGCAATACCCAGTTCATTAAAATCTTTGAGATTACAGCTTTTATTTTATTATTATTTTACCAAATATTCAAAATGCATTCTAATATTGACTTGTTTCCCTCTGTATGACACAACCCTGTAGCAATTGCAATTATTGCATGATGGTTCAGGACCAAATGTGTATTTCATTGATGTCATCTACAAAAGCAAGTTAAAGGCTAAATAGATAAAGTGGCTTTGGCAACATTGGAATTTTAAAACTTTGCTGCAATCTTTTAAAGAAACAACTCACACATCCAAAAATTCTTCTGTGCAAGTGCGTTGGAAACATGGAAACAAAGGAAATAATCCTGCAATCTGCTGTACTCCTCTCTTGATGAAGGTCCAGAGGGACCGCAATTGAAACGTTAGTTTTTGTAAATAAAAAAGGTGATGCTATAGCGAGAGTAGAGTGCGGGATTTGTTCCTTTGTTTCCAAACTTTGCTTCAATAAAATGCAGTCCCTTTGAATTTGTCAACAAAACTGTCAAATTGTTACGTGACAGTTTGAAAACAGGGATGTGGACGTCCAGTTCTCATGCCATGTAATATTGCTGCTTACATAAAGTCCAGATTAAATGCATTTGCCAATTTGTGTTAATTTGAAATGTGGCATTTTGATGTGACAGCCAGTGAAAACGTAAGGACCCAGAAACTCTTTAAGCGGATGCTGTTTGATTGAACATGTTTATCAACCAACTGATTGGATATATCTGAATATTGACGAGTCCAGCTTTCTCTGGACGGAGTGCCCACATACTAAGTAGATCTTGAACAAACAACTCTTGCATTGCAGCATTATGCAGGCTTGCCATCAACGATGCACACTGTAACACTGATTACTTATCTAACAAGTGCAGTAAAAGTAATCAAGCAAACTCCATTAAGTAGCTAAATAGGATTTCACTTGCTACAGTGTTCACATACCATACAATAATATACTCTAATAAGGGAAGAAGTTCCACTCTCTCGTTACTTCCGGCTTCTGAACCAGTTGCAGTTCCACTCTTGATCCATATAGGGGGTGCTCACAGGCGAGTGCTGAATGAATGGGACTCTATGGAGCTATACCCCTCAAAATCCACTTTTCTCAGGATATCATTTTTTGTCTAGTAATTTGAATGTTGCTTTCGAAAGGGGAGGCAAAAAAAATACACACTGCTGGGTGTTAGATTTTTTTAAAGTCGCTTTTTTGTTCTAAAAAGCCTTTTAAAATGTCAATGACGTCTTACACATCGTGTGTGCCAGAGATACTGCTTTACGTTAAGCTCTGAGTCACTTCCTTTTTTCTCTCGAGGCATCGACAACACAGCTGACAGGTTAGGCTCTCCCTGTCAATACACGTGCTAGAAAGAGTTTTGGTTTGCTAATGTTTTAAAGACCACGCCAAAATATTCACTCTGACATTCTGGTTCCGCTTAGGATGCCATCAAGCGTGAATGCTAGCATGTTATGGGCAACAACGACTCAACCTGTAAGAAATCAAAATGGCTTAAATACTCGTTCATTCAACTTTCGACCTATAATCCATGAACTTGTAAAAACTACAATCAAATCTGAGATTTCTCAACGACAATCAGGCGAAAGAGACATATTTAGCCGTCTAGCTCCATAGAGTCCCATTCAGTTTGCACTCGCCTGTGATCACCCCCAGTGGAACTCTGGTGGAACTGCAACCAAATTCAGTACAATGGGGCTAAATAGGGAGTGGAAAGGCTTTCCGAAGACCGGCTTTGGCAAAACACAGCTAACAGAACACATGATGAGACATAAACCAGGAATCAGGGAAACATTTAACACAATAAAGCAGGAAAAAACTACAACCAAAACCGCAATCATGACATAAACATTATTTAATGTATCAGTGACTATCACCACAGATTGTTTTTAATCAGCAATTAAAACACCATCAGACGTACAACATGCCTGACACAATATGGGACTTAGTGCTAATTTATCCTTATATGTTTTTGCATTTACATATTTATAGCAAAAGCTGAATTCCTTGTTCTCCTATTAGGTCGGACTTTTAACTGAACCCCTGCCGTTACATTGTGTCATACAGGTGGCTCGGGGTGCGTATTGAGTTCATTGGGAACTGCATAGTGTTGTTTGCTGCTTTGTTTGCTGTGACTGGAAAGGACACTCTGAGCCCAGGCCTCGTGGGTCTGTCAGTGTCCTACGCTCTACAGGTATGTTACAAACTAACTGCTGTAATTTGATCAATCTGTAGCATTTAACTGTTTACATAACAAGTTATGTAAATCAGCAATCCGTTTTGTTGATACCAGTAGGTACGTCAGGTCAATCAATATGTTACCAGTAATGACTTATACTGTATTTCAAAATAGGTAGCATTGACTCAATATTACCCATGTATTTGTATATGTAGACGACATTTCAACGAACCTATTTTTCGTTAAAGCTGCACTAATCACTATTTTTATAATAGCAATGGGTCAAATTACTATGGGAAATGTTTAAGGGGTCGCTCGAATTACCACCCAATTCTGCAGTTCAACCAAGTAAGAAGTCTTTTAGCCATACATCTACCGGTACCTTAAAACAAAACTGTCGACGCATCCACATGATACAAGCCTTCCGTGACCCCCATGCCATATAAAGATGTTGCTATGCCAGAAACTGACGTTCATTACTGTAATTTCAAAAAGTTACGAAATAAAGCTTTAAACTAACCATTTCAACCATTTAACCATAACTTTCAGCCTTATCTGTTTGGACCTCTCTGCTTAGCTTTCCAACATGTCCATGCACTCTCAATTGTTACAGCTGATTCCATATGTGGATATATTTTTAATTGAATCGTAATTTATATTTTTCCAAATTAGTTGAGCTACCACAATCTTTCTACGTACCCCCAGGCAACAGTAGAAGTACCTACAGTACTAGGGATCGGTGAAGTACATTATATGGCATTTAAATAACACCTGCCTGTATTGTTTTTGTAGGTGACCATGTCTCTGAATTGGATGGTGCGAATGACTTCAGATCTGGAGAGCAACATAGTAGCAGTGGAGAGAGTGAAGGAGTACGCTGAGACCAAGACAGAGGTATCTGGGACTGTGTGTGTGTGTGTGTGTGTGTGTGTGTGTACGCGTGTGCGTGTCTGTGCATTCTTTCAAAAGTAAAATAGTGTTGGCTTTGCACTGCAGTTAAAAAGTAGGTATTTACCCACATTCTAAAATAACTGTCCTGCTGCCAAGTCATGTTCTCGAACAACACAGGACCTATAAACTATAACTAGAACCAGAGATGTTAGATTACCTTATGCCAACAAGGGCCCCTCTGTTACGCAAGACAGACAGGGCATTTGTACTGTACACAGTGTGCCTTTTCAGCAGCCATCACATTAAGTGCCCCATTCTATAGCTGGTATAGCTGTTAGTGAAAGCTTTTGTTTGGAGCATCCAGTGTGTCTCAGAGGTAAAATAAATGTTTGGCAGCTCTGAGTGACTCTGCACACACTCAAGCCCAACTCTGAGTTTTTCGAGTGATAAACAAATCAGTTCTGCTAAAAGCCAAACAGGCTGATGAGTTATTCAGGAAGTTTTCCTATTCAGAATTGCTGCGTTTGTGTTCACAGGCCCCCTGGGAGGTGGAGGACAAGAAGCCCCCACCTGAGTGGCCCATGGAGGGGAACGTGGAGTTCCACGACTACAGCGTTCGGTACCGAGAGGGACTGGACCTCGTCCTAAAGAACCTCACACTGAGCGTCAAAGGAGGAGAGAAGGTGGGGAGGCTGTGGTGAGACATCAATATGTAATGATGATGGGTCAGTAAGGTTCACTTATCACAGGTGTGTGTGTGTGTGTGTGTGTGTGTGTGTGTGTGTGTGTGTGTGTACAGATTGGTATTGTGGGCCGTACAGGGGCTGGCAAGTCCTCCATGACACTTTGCCTCTTCCGATTGCTGGAAGCTGCAGCAGGAGAGATCACCATCGACAAGGTGAAGATATCTGAAATAGGCCTGCACGACCTGAGGTCCAAACTCACCATCATTCCACAGGTACACAACACACTCACATCCACATTCCTTACAAGACCACTGATGAGTGAGTTTATAATAACCATCATTGATAAATGGTAAATGAATAGTTATTTTATTATTAACAAACAATGAAATGGTCATTTATAAAGCCTACTAATTATTAGCAATGTTATAATTGATGTTTTTGATTTTATCATCAGTTTAGTGTAATATAAGATCATTAGTTTATACATTTAGATATACATACTTTGTCAATGGTTAGTAATCGTTCTGTAAACCATCTATAAACATTCTTTTGTATGACTATTATAAAGTTGCAACTAATGCTTATAATAATTAGTAAAAGATTATTAAGTGGTTTATAAAGCATCAAGTAACGTTAATTTAGCCCCAATAAATCTTTTTTGGTGATCTATAAAAGAGATGATTTATTGATTATTTGTGCACTGATAATAGCTATCTAAATAATGTTTATAGATGCTTTACAAAGTATTTATTAACCATTAACAAGTTATTATAATAGCCATCCAAATAATGTTTTTTAACGGTTTACAAATCGTTTGGTAATCATTAACAAATACTAAAAGTAATATATCAAATGTTATGATGTGTACAACAATAAACTGTCAAAATATGATCAGTTATAGCATTACTTATATTTAGTAAACATTATTCATATTATTCATATATTCATTATAAGTTTATATGTGTTGACAGTAAAATAACTATTAGCTGAAGTTTAATTAGTGTAGTATGAGGTGCCCTGCTTCTCTGCGCGCTAGGCTTATTTTTAATTTCACGTGGCAGGAGGAAGAAGAAGCTACTTGCTTCTTCCTTTTTTTAAACCAGGCTGGCCCTCAGAAAAAAAAGTCAAAACTGAGGCCTTCCTGGTTCATTAATCTGCCGCCTGTAGCGCTCACAGATCTTTGGACTATGCTGGCGGGCCCGCAGCCCTCAGGGAAATAATGAGTCCAGGTTCTCTTTCCTGTCGTCCAGCCATAAATTGACCATTTATTAGTGATGGTTATTATAAAGTGTAACCTGGAGCCTCTGATTTACTTTACTCTACTCTGTTGATCTTTATCACAGTTCTTTCCATGATATAATTCTCAACAACAGCATTTCTGAAATTGTGTTTCAGGCAGGCAGTGGTTGTTATCCACTTCTCTGAGACTGAAGCGAATTGAGACTGACCCAGGCTATCAGTTTTCAGTCTTTATGCCTGCTGGCTCTAGCTCCATATTTCATGTAAAGATATGAGAATGATATTGATCGTCTCAACTATTCCTTTAAAAATGGATTAGTTAATCAACAGAAAATGAACAGCAGAAAAACATTTCATTCCAGCTTCTCAAAAAGATTTTGTTCTATTGTATATGATTGTAAATTGAATATTTTTGGGTGTTGGTTAGACAAAACCAATATTTCTTTCTTGTGCCAAAGACTTCACCTTGTGCTCTGGATAGATGAGCATTTTAAACTATTTCCCGATTGAATGTGAAGTGTGTCTGCACATGACTCAAACCTACTACCCAGCAGAATTTCTCTCATCGGGTTTGTTTCTATCTTCTAAGCCCACAAAGTCTTTTCTCTGCTACAGGAGCCTGTGCTGTTCTCAGGTACACTAAAAATGAACCTGGACCCCTTTGAGAAGTACAGTGATGAGGAGGTGTGGAGAGCTCTGGAACATTCTCACCTCCACAAGTTTGTCAGCAACCAGCCAGCAAAACTGGAGCTGGAGTGCTCAGAGGGAGGAGAGAACCTCAGGTCGGTTCAGAGGGAAGGAGACGCAGTAAACCAGCATTTGAATAAATAGTTGTAGCTAGTAGACAAACTGAAGGTTGTTGTGTTGTGTGCCGTTGTATCTACAGTGTGGGCCAGAGGCAGCTGGTGTGTTTGGCTCGAGCTCTCCTAAGAAAGACAAGGATCCTCATCCTGGATGAAGCTACAGCCGCTATCGACCTTGAGACAGATGATCTTATTCAGTCCACCATTCGGACTCAGTTTGAAGACTGCACCGTCTTTACCATCGCTCACAGACTCAACACAATCATGGATTACACAAGGTTCAACATGCATAAATATTTCTTTTTTTTTCTCCACCTTAAAATGTTTAACATTGTTAAGGAAACTATTCAAACAGAGTTCTCCATCAACAGCAGTCAGCTAGAAGTACACAGAACAATGAATGGAATAAGGTCTCAAACCTTCTTAGTGATTGTCAAAAAGCATTCTGGGATATCGAGGACATTCAATTCAATTCAATTTTATTTATAGTATCTAATCATAACAGAGTTATCTCGAGACACTTTACAGATAGAGACCACACTCTATAATTTATAAAGCCCCAACAATTACAGTAATTCCCTCAAGAGCAAGCATTAGCAGTAGCTATTGCGACAGTGGCGAGGAAAAACTCCCTTTAGGAAGAAACCTCGGCAGACCCAGACTCTTGGTAGGCGGTGTCTGACGGTGCCGGTTGGTGGTGTGATGAACAGTGGCAAATAATAGTCACATTAAAGATAGCTAGACATTCAGTGTTTCTTACCAAAACTCTGGTTGTATGCTTTAAGAAACATGCAAAGTGCATTTCCTTCCTCACAAAATATTTGCAAAGCAGATATCTTAAAACCTGCATTGTTTACATTCATGGTAACTTCTAAGTAGTCTTATTTTTTACTATTTTCAACTATTAAATTAATCACCAACTATTTTGATAATTGATTAATCAGTTAGAGCTTTTTTTTTTTATTAAAAAAAGGATTCTCGGATTGCAGCTTCTTAAATGTGAATATTTTCTAGTTTCTTCACTCCTCTATGACAGTAAACTGAATATCTTTGAGTTGTTAAAAGAATCGTTAGTTGCAGCCCTTCTACCTTTGCTGGCACACACTGTGTTTCTTGGCATGTTACCACCAGCTGTAGATGAGTGAAATAGTGTGATACCATTGGGAGGAATGTGAAACATGTCACATGCATGTGTCATACAACCACCTGCCAACCGCATGACATCCCAACTTAGCATCTTGTTATTCTGTGTTTGTTATACCTTGAACTGCCTGCTTTGGCAATACTGAATGCAAATTGAATTTGACAATATGCAACATATTAATGAGATGCATTTAGCTTTTTTTTATAGCATTGCTCAAAAAAAAGACCCAGGCTTTGTCAATGACTCATTCTCTCCTCTGTCTTCTTGCAGAGTGCTGGTGTTGGACAAGGGACAGGTAGCAGAGTTTGACACTCCTACAAACCTCTTATCACGGAGAGGAATCTTCTACGGCATGGCTAAAGATGCTGGACTGACACAGTAGAGCTGCATTTTGTCCCAATGTTACAAACCAGGGTTGAGGATGAACTGGGGTCAGTCTGACTCTGCATTTCAAACCTGGCAGTTGAACTGAAGAGGACATTTTTATGTGCACTTGGTATTTCTTTCAGTGTACTTACTGCTGGTTTTGAATTAATCCTGAATTCCTTTGCAGACATGGATCAACTAGCAGTTGCAAAAGTCTTAGTGATTGTCTGAACCTATGGTTTGAAGCCGCATCAGGACATGTACATACTATTCTGTAATTGTCTTAAGTGTCTGCATTGTCCTAGGTGGCAAACACTGTCCCTTTGGGATGTGAATAGGAAAAAACAAGCCATATGTGCAAATACTAGTTGATCCAAGTCTGCTCTTTAGTGCCTTCTGCCAGTGGGATAAAGAAAGCCAGTGAATGTATCATTTTCTAATCGGCGGTCTGCTGCAAAACAAACAACAACAAAAAGGAGGAACTTTTTTATTTTATTTTTTCTACAAAGAAAAATATTGTGCCACTGTACTTTCCTCATAAGAAAAAAAGCATACACTTTATGATAAACCCACTTATTTTTGTACTGTACCATTATTTATGCTACTTTTTAAAGAATTGTCTCATCTAGGGAAGTTTGCTCAGTTACATTTTGTGATTCTTTTGTGAACCAAATCTATTAAAACTTGAATTCTGTACCACCAAAATATGAAATATGATAATGCTTTTATTAAAAAAATAAGGAAGAACAATGTTTGTGTGCTGTATGTGAACTCCAGGTAATCACATCTAATGATCAGATTTAAAGTGTAGAACACATATAACCAAAGCCCAGCAGTGACATCCAAGTAAAGCAACAACTCATTAAGACTGTGATGTGTGTAGATTTGTAATGCAGCATAGTTAAAGAAAAGTTAGACTTTAATCAAAATGTGTATTCATATCCTGTAATACCCATTTACTTTTAGGTCAAATGTCTTAATTTAAGACACAGCAGAACTCATACACACTCAACACGTTTTTAAGTGCACTTAGCAAATTCAGAGCTGTTTTATTTGAGTGCACTGGTAGCTAAAATCATCATTGATATACATAAATGGGGTGAGCAAAATATTGGGAACACCTTTTTAGAAAAAGAAACTGTAAATGAGAATGTAATTATTCCAGTCATCCACTAGAGTGCACTCTAGGCCAATCAGGGATCCAGCAGAAGTATTTCTGTCTCCAGTCCCTTCACTAAGACCTTCTCTCACTATCTCTATCACTTAATCTAAACTTGTGTAACGTTACCTCACTCGTGAATATGTTAGGGGAAGGTTTTTACCCCCAATTTCCCACTTAGACTGACCCCACACAGTACAGCACCATAGCAGGACTAAGGAGACGAGTTTAACTCAGATCCCTGGCAGCAAGATGTCTCTTGCCCCACACAAAGACACACACTGTGGCTTGATTTTTTTACAGCGAAGCTGCGGTTAGCATTTCTCAATGTTTTCCTCCAATTACTGATTCCGTACACACACTCTCTTTGTCTCTACAACATGCCAGAACGGACAGATGGTGATAACCCGGGATGTATGAGCGCTCGGCTGCCAGCTTGCTCAGTAATGTCCCTGCCTATGGGCACAGCTACATGAAATGACAGGGAGGTTTGGCTCTGGCTGTCTTCTGACTTGCCCCATCAGTTTGTGCTGCAGGCGCAGCAAACAGAAGTGAGAGGAAGATTGAAAACAACTTCAGCAAAGTGGTGAGCTCAATGCTTGTCAGTCAAAACCAAGCTGATAGGTATTCTGGATGTTCTTTTTGCTATTTTTAGACCACCCACAGTTGTCTTAAAGGAGAAAGGAATAGTTCAACATTAAGGAGAATACGCAAATTAGCTTTCTTGCAGAGAGTTCAAATAGAAGGTCGATATCACAATGTCTGTACGCTAAATAAATATGAAGCTACAGCCAGCAGCTGCTTAGCTTAGCTTAGCATAATGAACATGATATTTGTCTTGTTTTTTATATACATTTTATTTGTTACACCAAATAATACATGATAACTTTTCCAAATGAGGAGCTGTTTCATTTTTCTGGCAGGAAACCTGTTTTTACACTTATTGCACTTATTACATTACAAATATAACATTCCAACACCTCTGCTGTTAGCCACTTTGCTTTTCTTTTGTAAGAATGCCATCAAGAACTTTCTTCATAGTGAAGATACTGTGGTACTCTGTGGTAGTAGATTCTCAGGAATGTCTTTTGCCAGTTCCAAAACTGGTGCATGATGTGGTATCTGAGCTGCTCGGAGCAGAGTTCTCCAGGAGTCAACAGTTGATGGTGGTGAAACCATAGACAGTAACATAATGGCTGAAGCTTCTGGGCCTGAACAGTGAAGCCAATGCGAAGTGCCTTAAATCTGCATTCTATCTAATTTCCAGCAGGGGGCGACTACACAGGTTGCAAAAAGAAGTCCGTTTCTATTAGGGTTTAATCCCAGGAAACGGGATTCCCGGGGAAATCTGATCAAAACCATTTCCCGTTTCCCGGGAAAGGTTATGACGGGAAACGGGAAATAAAATAAAATAAAAAAAGGCAAGGAGTGCGTGTCTATTGTTCTCATACGGTAACGTTGATGCAGGCGACGGTAGCTACGGTAATACAGGCTCCCTAAATCATTACACAGGCTCAATGCATTCATTCATTAAAGATAGGCCTGTCTTTTTGCAGTGCACACTGCACACAATTGTACATTTCTGAGGATCATTTTCTTAAATTTTTTTTGGCCCTGCCCTAATAAAGACATATTTGGTTAACTTCGAGTGATTATTCCCGTTTGCAGCCTCAACAGCCACAGAATGGATTAACGTAATGGTTTAAGAATTATTCAGTGATTTACTTAACCATATTTCGTTAGTTTTTATTTCTATAAAACATTGATTATATAAGGGTTGCCTAGATTTTCAGAAGACAAGTCCCAGACATTCCACCTGGCATTTCATAATTATTGCTGCAGCAGATGTCACGCTGCAGCACGCAGCTCACTTGAGCACGCAGCAGAATTGATCATAGCAAACTGTGTTGATGATGGACATAAACTGTGTTCTTTAGTCCTAAAAATGATACAAATAATATAAAAAATGTCAGTTTGGGATTTTTGGAACGCATATTTGAATGATATTGATACATTACTTGGGTAAAAACAAACCAGAAAAACACAGCCATTTCCCGGCCATTTCCCAGGATTCCCGGAATATGGGCTGTCTATTTCCCGGGATCTGATTCATCTCATTTTCGGGAAAAATATTAAACCCTAGTTTCTATAGAAGTCTATGGGAAATTACCCTATGTACCTTTTATGTACTTGATTTATTACCTAAATAAACATTTTGATAATGAGTTTATGGCCTCAATAGCGAGTCAAGTCTTCAAAAGATGTTCATTTTGTAAATTATGGTCCCATTTATTTTAAAAAAGACAAAAAAGCAGGGGATGCTTTAGGGCTTGGCTACGCGCCGAGCTATCGATCAGGACAGAGGCTCTGCATTGCTAACCATGGCCTTGTGTAGATTGGAATAGCTGTGAACTTGCTTTTGGGTGTTGTCTGTGTTTTAATTTTAAACTTTGACCATCTTACTGTGTGTTTTTACTTCATCAAAGTTAATTCGGACATTTTGGTCGCCTAGATATGCTTTATTCAGCGTTCTGTAAGCTAGCTAACTACTGCTAACGTTATCTGATAACTTAGCTAATGAGGGAATGTTTGCAGTTTATTTGTCCTGCTGCACATGCTTCAGAAGGGTTGAAAATCAGAAACTTTCCCTCTTTAGCGTTTAGCTTAGTGCAGCGCTATTACAACCATAGACAACACTGGCTCGGCCCTGTCATCCTCCCCAGCTAAACCCTCTCGTCCAAAAAATGCTTGTTCACAGGTGGCCATATTGGTTCCACGTTGACGCCAGCACAGTTACAACCTAAAAGCAAAACTGACATTGATGAACAGTCAAATTCATCTTAACTAATCTTGACTAAATTAAATAATGATCCTTATTGATACATTAAGTTAAAGATAGCACTTTAGATATACTGACGAGTATTAATACAGAACCAGCAGTACTTGCCTTGTCTGCCAGTAAATGATCATGAGCAAACAAGCTGCTAGAAACAGAAGGAAAACAGATAGTCTATTCCAGACTTAACTAAATCGCTGAAATTGAAGAATGTCCCCATGGCATGTAATTTATATATATATTCTTGCAATTATTTAGGCTCAAACATCCTTTTTGTAAACTATTCGTGTTAACTACAACCAGCTGCGACTCTGCAAAGGTTATCATATCAGAATATGTCCCACAAACATGGAGGGTTACAAAAATCATTACTAGACTTTGCCACCTCAGGTGGTACCAATAAGTGATATTTGAATCTGGGCCCGTGGAATATACCCTTGTTTCCACTTTTTGTGCTAAGCTTAGCTAACTGGCTGCTAGCTTTAGCCTTATATGTGGCATATGGGCGTAATTAGCTATCAATCTTCTCATCCTAACTTTCGTCAAGAACCCAAATAAGCATATTTCCCAAAGTGTCAAACTATTGAAAATGATAAACATATATAAGATAATTTTTTGGCATTTTAGGCCTTTATTTGTATAGGACAGATTAGACCTGAAAGGGGTGAGAGAGGGGGAATGACAGCAAAGGGGTGACAAAGTAAAATGAAACCTTACATTTTTTTATCACAATAAAATAAGCCATTTACATATAAGACATTTTAAATACTTAAAATGTTTAAAGGAGTAGTTTGTCCTTTTGGGAAATGTACTCATTAGCTTTCTTGGAAAGCAAATTAGCGTATTTCCCAAAATGTCTAGTTATTCCTTTTTTTGGACCTTTTTGTGTGTCCAGGTCTCATGTTGGAGTGACTTTATGTTTTTTGTTTTGTGTGTGTGTGTGTGTGTGTGTGTGTGTGTGTGTGTGTGTGTGTGTGTGTGTGTGTGCTGTGCTGTGCTGTGTAAAAAAACACCAAACCAAACCAATGATTGCACTGCAAATACACACTATGTACATGGTACAGTAAGCTCATTATCAGGTGCTTAATGGTCTAATATCAGCTAAGCTGAGCTTCTGGAGTTGTTTGGTTTGATACTGGACTCACAAAGCTGGTGACCAAGACCCAAAAACTTGCAACTTAGCCTACATTGATCCATCTCATCTAAATTCACTGGGGTGTGCTTTAATTCTTTAAATTACAAAGCAATCTAGTTGAGGAAAGTTTCTCGTAGCTGTTCCTTTTATTAAAGCTTAAATCCTCAAATAACCTTTCGCCTGAGGGTGTGCCATTAGATGATTTTGTGCTTTTCAGGGTTCCTATTATTTTACTGACATTTTCCCGAGTCAAGAAATAATCATTTCCTATGTATTTGTAGCCCCGAGATGTATCCATCTTCATCGGGTTTGACAAGAGATTATTAATTTCTCCTCCGTACCAAACCTTTGTTGCCTAGGCTACATGACAGGTTCAGACTGTGTGAGGGCCTTATAAAGTGAGCCGACTCCTACCTGTCCGGGCTATATTTTGCCTTCATTTATTTAAGCAATATTAAGCTCTTCAAATGCATGTAATGAAAAGTTTGTATATGTTAACAAGGACTTTTGCGGTTGAGACCTAGAAGAATGGTGGGTTTGATGTCAGTCCATAAATCACAAGAAAGACCCCAACACACAGTACTGTAAATATAGCTCTTCAAATAAGCTGATATAGTTAATCATACATGCAGAATGTGTGCAGTTGTTTGTCATTGGCAGTGAAATAGAGCAAATGTAATCCTTCTTACAGGATTGAGACCTGCAGCTCTGGAAGCTCGGCAGGCTCGAGATAAACAGGCTTTATTTATTTGCTGGTCACACACACACACACACACACACACACACACACAGAGTGAGTCCACTGCTGTTGTGTTGGAAGGCAGTCTAATAGCTCGGCTGTCCTCAGCTGAACTGTTGAGAAAACCAGTCGTTCACACAGGAAAGGAATGAGCAGCGCAAACTATAATTACACCTTCATTCATTAAATGCTCTGCCAACGCACACGCCCACTGGGGAGCACATCACCTGATCTTCAAAGTATTTTATTTATTTTTTTTACTTGTATTGTCCTCATCTCACCTCTGCTCTCCTACTTGACAGATTTGAAAAGGGATGTATTCAAAGTTGTGTTTGCTATTTCAGGTCCAAGACATGAAGCCAAACTCATACATTAAAACGTGTGAGTGTTGGGTGATAACCTGTTATGATGTTGCAATTCAATTTTGTCAATGTAATGTCCTGCTGCCTGTGTTCGCAACGAACTGAGTCCGTTTTTCTGGAATGTGTGCGTCTTGAGATTCCCATAAATCCACACAAAGTGGTTGTATTGGTGTGTACAGTACAAAGACATGCTTTGTAGAATGTAGAGCATGTATACTGTTAAGTTTAAGTCCATGGCTGAATGTTGGTGAAAGAATGGAAATAGTTATGCAGCAGCAGTCACATATCACTGGTCAGATGTGGAAAAACTCTTAATCAATATAACATTTACTGTACTGTACATGCAATGTTTTACAATGTTATATTGTCTGTCTTTGCAATATTTCTTTTATTGTGAGCTGGGTTTTAAAAAGTGAATTTCAGACTTTTAATTAACATTAATAATTCCAATCTTTTACAAGAAGTTGAATAAGCGTAAGGAAAAACAATATAGAATATACAATTATTCAGTCTATTACTGTGCCCGAAAAAGCTCTAAATGTAAGCATCAGTGCTCCCTCAGTATTTCAGTTTGTTCTTTAAAATTGCATGCAGTCAGATTTAAATAGATTATATTTCATTTTGCCATCAAACTTACCAAGGTAATGCACCAAACTGGGGAGAGTTTGTTTATTTTGACTTATTTTAAAAAATTTACTCTGCATTTATTATTGTTGATCACAGTTCAAAGAGGATTATTTCCCCCATTTCTTATTTCCTTTCTTTATGACTGATCAGTTTGTTAAATGTATTATGTGAAAGAATATTACTGAACATAATACAAACAGCACCAAAATTACCAGTCGCCTAATGTTTGTTGAGCACATCCTCATAGATTCCCTGTGGGATGAAAAGTACTATAAATATTAGTATTTTGCAAGAGCCTATTGTGTGTAATAAAAGAGATCCAAATTAAATATAATTTCTCTGCAGATCTTGGTATAACGCACCTACAGACTCTACTCATCAAAAACAGATGTGTTGAAATGATCATACTTAAAAAATAAGGAAATAATCTCTTTCATTATCGAATGGATAAGATTTAAAACAAGAGTGATGCATTAAAAATGTTCTATTCTTTCAACAGGTAAGTAAACATATATTGATTCACGTATTTACATATCGAAATAATTCAGACGTTACTGTATAGTCATAGTTTACCTTTATAGTCAGTAAATATTAAAACCAAAGTACATGAACAGCTTAATTTCAATTACTACAACTAACGTTATGAGGTAAACGAAAAACATGCGGTGCCTACTTTTATATTGAAAGAAGTGGAGTTTGCTTACTGCTGGATACACGGTTAAATTCAAACATTCTCAGTTTATGTTTAAGGCATATGTAGCCTAGTTTTAGTTCGATCCTTTCATCGCAATTGTTAAATAACGCGTATGTATATTTTTTTAAAGCAACGAAGCCTGATGTCTCTTCTCTCTGTGCGTCTTTGCGCACAGCGCGCTCAGGCGCCGCTGGAGCCCGCAAAGGGTTAAACGGGGTTACCAGCGATCCTTTTAACAGGCAGGTGCCCCGCCAGTCCCAGTCCAAAGCTTACCACCGCCTATAAAAAAAAAAAAAAATAAAGGTTCTTTCAACATCTCAGGAGCAACTCATAACTGTCATGTTGCGAGGAACTTGGCGAGTCATGGTAATGATGGCTGCAGATCGTTAGTATAAATAGAGCATATCCGCTGCGGAAGAGGGATACCAAACTGGATAAATCAGCTGACACACATCGTCCTGACTCGCAGACTCACCTACTTTTATAGACTAGTCAGAGAAGTGGAGTTTGCGTACCGCTGGATCACAGAAATCTCAAACTTAAAAAGAAAAATCCTCAGCACTTGTTGAGCTGTGTTTCGCTCTGGAGATGTGGTGGATGCTGTTTCCACGGTGGATCTGGTTCCTGGCGTGTTTGTCAGTGTGGATGGAGCACCAGGTCGGAGTTTTGCCCCACATCACCTATTCACACCCGGGGATCTGCCCCAATGACATGAACCCCAACCTGTGGGTGGATGCCATGAGCACCTGCACACGAGAGTGTGAATCTGATCAGGTAATGCCATTAAAGTAACCTTTTAGAATGAAGCATTCTTAACTGCTAGATTCAGTTATTTTGCAGTTCCTTTATTACATAATTGATATTGTATATGTTTATATTCGCTTGCTGCTCTCAATTCTAATTAATATCTATTATGCCTTTTCATTTTTTATCATTGTTTACTTTATGAAAATGCCTCCCAGATGCCTGCAGCCTCCTGCATCTGTAACTTTCTCTTCTCCTCTTACAGGAGTGTGAGTCCTTTGAGAAGTGTTGCCAAAATGTGTGTGGGAATCGGAGCTGTGTGGCAGCCCGTTACCTGCACGGGGAGAAAGGCCCCATGGGAATGCCCAAGGAAGCCACGTGCACCAGTTTCATGTGCACCCAGCAGGGGTCTGAGTGCGACATCTGGGATGGCCAGCCGGTGTGTAAGTGCCGGGACCGCTGCGAGAGGGAGCCGCACTTCACCTGCGCGTCTGATGGCATGACCTACTACAACAAGTGCTACATGGACGCAGAGGCCTGCTCCAAGGGCATCACCCTGGCTGTTGTCACCTGCCGCTTCCACCTCACCTGGCCCAACACCAGCCCCTCGCTGCCCCAGGCCACCACTCTCCGCCCGACCACTGCTCCTCTTCAGGCGACTATCCCACCTCCCACTGAGCCTCAGACACCCGTCGTGGTCAGCAGCCCCGCCCACCAGACTGTTAATGCGGGTGACACAGCCAGCTTCCTGTGTGACGTGACGGGGCGACCCCGGCCTGACATCACCTGGGAGAAGCAGCTGCCAGAGGGGGTGGAGAGGGTAGCCATGAGGCCCAATCATGTGCGAGTGAACATGGTGGTCACTAACATCGGTCAGCTGGTCATCTACAACGCCCAGCCGCATGACTCAGGCGTCTACACCTGCACCGCTCAGAACCCATCTGGCTCAGTGCAGGCCAACCACCCACTGACTGTGCTTCCCACAGAGCCACCCAAGACCCCCGAGCCCAAGAATGTGACCCGCTGCCTGCCTGAGGAGTGTCTGAAGCCCCCTGATAACCCAGAGGATTGCGGTAGCGAGATGGAGAAAGTCAGCTGGTACTACGAGCCGAAGACCAACAACTGCTTCTCCTTTACCCACTGCCACATCAACAGCAACAGCCAGCAGCCCAGGAAGGTGCTCGAGACGTACGAGGAGTGCATGCAGTGCTGCGGTCCCGAGCTTTCGGGCCCCTGCGGGCTCCCCAGCCTGCAGGGCTCCTGTAAGGCCTACGAGCCACGCTGGGCCTACAGCAGCACCCTGCGGCAGTGTCAGTCCTTCATCTACGGAGGGTGCGAGGGCAACGACAACAACTTTGAATCTAAAGAAGCCTGCGAGGAGATTTGCCCCTACCCGAAAAACCACCACTGCAAGGCCTGCAAACCGAGAGGCAAGATAGTGACGAGCTTCTGCCGAAGCGACTTTGTTATCCTGGGCCGAATGACGGAGCTCACAGAGGAGAAGGACTCGGGCCATGCCCTGGTGACTGTGGAAGAGATCCTGAAGGATGAGAAGATGGGTCTCCGCTTCTTTGGCAAGGAGCCTCTGGAGGTCACTTTCCTCAATATGGACTGGAATTGCCCGTGCCCGAACATCACAGGTGCTGCTGCTGAGGGACAGGTCATCATTATGGGCAACGTGAGCGACGGCATGGCCGTCCTTCAGCCGGAGAGCTATGTGGGGGCTTTCAGCCCTCGCCGTGTACGGAAGCTGAAAGAGGTCATCTCCAAAAACACGTGTGACATTCTCAAAGCGATCACCAACAGCCCTCAAAAGGGTTAGGATTAGGGACATAATGTGTACATAAAGTGTAGACTGCCTTCCGAACATTAATTGCAGTAACATTTAAAATTGTAGGACCATTGTTGCTACATTTAATGGATTTAAATGGTTTTTGAAAATTTTCAGGAGTTCCTAATGAGGAGCCCTGTTACATGACATTTTGTCTTTTAATGTGGTCTGTTCGCAGCGGAGCTTTTCTGTTATGGTGCGGCCATTGGTGTAGTTAATTGAAATACCATGTTTGTGAACACGCGAGGCATCCATCATGATCCTCTTGTTGCCTTAATCCCCCAGACTCCGACTTCCCTCATGCCCTCTTTTGCCTCCAGCAGAAATGGAGGTTGCAGACTTGCATTGAAGCACAAAACAGACAAGAGATTGAGTTTGTTTTTTTATTTACTTAATTTAAGGGTCACAAATCTTTTGATTTGTTTATTTGCCGTATTTCCAACTGGCACTTTTAATATCTGAACACTCTATACATACTTTTATACATGTACCCCTAATTTCTCAGTTTTCATGTTGTATAAATGCATTCATATACCTGTGCAGGGTTTTGCACATACAGTATGACAAGGTAGATTTGGTTCATCCAAATGAATGAGTTGTAATATATTTTTTAACCACCACATTTTCTCGCAGTCAGTCATTTATTTTTTATCTTCTTGCTATTACTTTTTGGCTATTTATTTTCATGTTAGCTTTTCTTTTATCTTGTTTTTGTACTTCACATTCTTTCTAAAAAATAAACCGACATTTTGTATAATTTTGAAAAGAAAATAAAGATTTGGGATTTTTCATCAGTCTCCTTTCATTGATATTTTTTTCATATCTGTGTACTATTGAATTATTATTATATATTTTAATTCCAGGTACTGAATTTTATCTTTTGAAGCTTACAGGACACAATGACTGTGTTGAAGTTACATTTTTAAGTTGAATATTTAGTGTAGAGGGGGACAGAGTGGCTGGACCTGTGTGGTTACTCTGACAGGCTGTGATATAACCCCAAAACAGAACCCATCCATTATAAAGACGCATGTGGCATTGTAAAAACTTCACCCTATTTTGCTTTGCCTCCATGATCCGTCTAATTGGGGAAGGAGCCCAAGCTGTAAACCTCAGATCCAATCCCATACTAGAGTTATGTGTTTCATGCCGTGCCAGCAGGCGTCTCTGGGTTACTAGGAACAGGCCTTGGTGGGCTTCGACGAGGGTGCTCTACTTCCCAGATGAGATTCTGTTTCTCCCATCCAGAGCGATGAGGGAGGCAGGATATCAGCCCATGTACGATGTTCCTTTACTGGCAAAACCACCAGGGAGCTGAGACCTGCACTTCAGCAGCTGTTGAGACTCTGGAGCAGAGAAATATTAGATCTGCAGCACCTTGGATCACTTCAGAAAGCAATATAAACAAAGTTCAACAAACCTACCAACAGACATTTTATCACTTTTCGATACACCGTTTCAAAATCACACACTTCTTATTTTTCCCTCACAGGTATGTATTTAGAATTCAGCTCCTGCACTGCACAAATTCTGAGGTCAATGGGTTGGACTGGTTCATTCTCATAGGTAATACTGTTGATGGTTTCATTTGTGATTATCTATAGCTGATTTGGTTAAGAGCACTAGCATGATGGTGTGTGAGTGCTCTTCAAAATGCTGCTTTAAAAATGTGAGTTCAAAACCAAACACATCAAATAAAATACAGATTAATGATTTATTCCTGTTAAATAGCTAAAAGGAAAAGCATGCTGTCGGGTTATTTAGAGACTGGGGCAGTGGTACCCAGCCTCAGGGTCACAAGATGATTTGTTCCTTCCTTACTCCATGCATGCATATGCATATACAAAGGTCATTTTTTTTGGTTTATACATCTGTAAATCTGTGGATGTTCATGTATACATATGTAGATTCCAGGCTATACTGGTGCACGCTTGTGTCCATGCAGGTATGTATTTAGGTATGTGTGTGTGGATCCTGTTGAAACTCATTTCTGCCAGGAAAAAAGATATCCAATCCAATTCTAATGTATAATAAAGCACATTTAAAAACAACAGTTGACCAAAGTGCTGTACAATCAAAGATATATAAAAAAAAATCATAAAAAGAACACTGTGAAAACACAAAAACAAGTTTGAAAGACAAAATGACGATAATATAGAAAGGCAACTAGCATAGTGTGTTAAATGGGGGGGGGTTATCAATCCTAAAACATACTAGGAGCCCGTGGTGGGAGGCCAGTACGGGGGAAATGTGCTCTCGCCTGCGTGTTCCTGTTAAAAGATGAGCTGTAGTGTCCTGGACCAACTGCAAGCATGAGGGGGAGGCCTGGTGTACACCAAGATGTAGAACAAAACAATTGTCATGTCAGGTCGAGATAAAAGCATAACTCTTTCAAAATTATTCAAAAGATAAATATGGCTTGACCTGCAAGAGCATTAGTTGGAAAAAGTTTATAAAGAGTTTATTACAGTGTGTATCTACTTGTCCAATTTAAAATCACTGTCCATTATCACACCCAGCTTTTTAAAAGTAGATTTCACATATGGTTCCAGGGGACACAGGTGCTTTTCAGGTGTTGCACCTGAAAAGCACCGTTGTTACTCTCTGCTCCCTGCTTCGCCTTTCTGAGAATATAGTTCCCAGTATGTATACGGTTAGAAGATGGCTGTGTCTCATGTGGCCTTGTTATTTGTACACGCTGTGACTATACAAATCACAACATGTAAATAGGAAAATGTTGGCGTTATTTTGTCACTTATTAGGAGCAGTAGGCTAGATGGAACCTGTTACCTCCAGAATCTGTGCTAAGCTAGGCTAGTGGTGGGGGCATCAGACAGAGTTACAACACGCACAGAGATGAGAAGGGTATGTATGGACTTATCTAACTCTGGGGGATACAGTGAATAAGCCCAATATGCGTGTTCCTTTAAGAGGAAATATTTTTATTTTTATTTACAGAATGATGTAATATAGTTTATCAACACATTTGTGTGGTGTATTAAAGTTAACTGTTATGCATCTACCTGTGAAAAAGGAATTAAGTAATAATGGCAAAAAAGAAGGGAAAATGCTTTTTCAAAATTCTTAGTACTGGATACTTTCGCCTCTTCAGGCCTAAATCCTTCAAAATGACCCTATCTAATCTTGTTGGTTAAACTCACAATTCATGTCATACTTTTTTTAAATGATTTTGTGGGCTTTGAATGCATTTATTAAATAGAGAGACCACGAAATAAGGAAAAGAGCTGGATGCAATAAAGGCCAGACTCAAACCTGGGACATTGTGGCTGATGGTTTAACTCAGTGGTTGGCAACCTTTTCTATCAAAAGAGCCATTTTTGGCCCAAAAAATTAAAAGACATCTGTCTGGAGCCGCAAAACATATTTGAGTGTTATAATAAAGGTAACACAGTCTTTTTAAATCTAAATTAGCCTATATCCATTACTTAAAATTGGTTTCAGAGGTATTCTGATAAATAATATCTGCATAATCTAATATTGGTAGTAGAAACTGTGAAATAATCCTTAATCCCTAAGTAAAAGTTTATGTGAAAACAATTTTTGAGCAGCATCAAAGTCAGCCTGTAGTGAATACTCATCAATATGTAAGATGTCTGGTTTGGAGGTTTAGATCACTGTAGCATCTGCATATAAATGAATATGAGAAGTAGAGCAAAATTGCGGAAGATCATTAATAAAAATAGAAGGCCCTAGAGATGAGCCTAGAGGTACACCTTTTTCAATAGTCATACATTTGGAGTGACAACCATTATAAGAAACACACTGGCGTCTGTTTTGAAGGTATGAGTTAAACCACAGTAAAGAATGTCTTGAGAAGCCAATAGCAAAAAGTTTGTTAAGGAGAAGATAGTGATCAACCATGTCAAAAGCCTTTGTCAGATCAATGAAAATTGCACCAGTGGGCATGTTATTATCTAAAGAAGAGAACATATCATTGGTGAGATTCAGAAGTGCAGTGGTTGTAGTAAAGTTTGGTCTGAATCCAGATTGGTGTGGAGATATATGAAAGTCATTGACATATTGGGATATTTGATTAAAAATTCGCTTTTCAAACACCTTTGCCATGCTGTTGATGACGGAAATGGGTATGTAATTATTGAGGTCAGAAGGGTCACCACCTTTATGCTAAGGCTTAACTTTGGCACATTTCCAAATTGATGGAATTGTGCATGTGGATAAGGAGAGGTTAAATAAGTCAGATATAGGATAAGCAAGAACATGAGAGGCAGTTTTAATAAACTTAATCTCCAAACCATCTGGGCCAGCTGCACTACCTGAGCTTAATCCACAAATAACCTGCTTGACATCGGCTGGGTGAATTGATCATCTTCTAAAGGAGAAGGAGCTATGACATATAGGGTTATGTCGTAAGATTCCAGGATAGGGGAAATCAGAGAACTTTGAGCTGCTGATGGAAGAGAAGTACTGTCTAAAAGCATTGACAATTGTAGAAGAATCAGTGAGATTTTCATTATTGAGTCTAATATGAGAAAATTTGTTTTTAGTGTGTTTATTAGTTAAACTGTTAATTTTATTCCAAAACTGTTTAGGGTTAGTAACATTTTTAATTCTTTAAAATCTCTAAAGTCTTTTTAGTACTTAGATTTAGCATTGCTGGTTTTGGTTGTACATGTCAGTAAAAGTGTATATGAATTCCAGTCATCAGAGTCCTTTGATAAGCCATATATATTTCCCAGGCCTTGTCTCTCTGTCTAAATAAGATCACCATTAATCTATGGTAAGTGTCTACCCTTTACCTTAATTGATTTCCAAGGAGCATGTCTATTAATGACATCAGTTAGTTCAGTATAAAAAAAGTTCCAAGCATCTTCAACAGAGGGTATTAACTGAAACCTGTCCCAATTTATGGAAATTAAATCTTGAATAAAACGCTCACTATTCATATTTCTACATGGTCTTGCCCTAATGAATCTTGGTGGAAGGCGAGGTACCCTGATTTTCCAAACACAGAAAATAATGTAGTGGTCACTGAGACAATCTGGTAACACCCCTGATTTTAGGATTCTGTCAGGGTGGGTGACAAGAATCCAGTCTAGCAGAGACTTGCGATCAACTCTATTAGGCTCATTTATAAGTTGAGTTAAGTTAATGCTACCAACTAGGTTCCGGTCAATAAGGGAAGAACGATTTAGCCAATTACTGTTAAAGTCGCCCAGTATTAAAAGCTCATTCTGGTATGGTGCAGTTTGCAAGGGAGCCATACAGACACACACGCAGACACACATGCACTCATACACAAAAAAACAAAAGAAATATCATACAAGCTGGCTAAACAATAGTGATGTCTGTTGCCATTTGTATGCCACTGCCTTTGAGGCGTTATAATGGAAACCACATAACTGCTAGGAAAGGCTCGCCCTTCAATAGCATTCGCACACTACTATTGGCCAGGCGTTCATGCTTACGCAAGGTAACGTAACCCAATTTTTTCAGGTCCTATCCCTTGACCAATCGGCTATCCTAACCTTAACCACTCGAGGTCAATGCCTAACCCCAACTAATCGAGCTGCTTCGTAGGGTGGGCTTCCTAGAAGTTACATCGGTTCCATAATAACGCGTTATTGCGGAAAGGAGCATAATCTTTAATTTTCTAAGTTGTTGTTTAACTCTCTTTAACTCTAATTACTCTTTCTCTTATCCCCAGCTGAAAGCAAATTAATCTGTCTACGCACTCTTGATTTCTTCATTTCCTTTCAAGACTTTTCTTGTTTTGGATTTGTAATTCACAGCTATTCTATGGAAACTCAAGTCCGCTATTGAGGTTTGGCAAAATTTAGAGGATAAGGTGCTGTGCTGTAGACATACGTAGGGTATGACGCACATTTTAGTTGACGGAAATGTTATGTAGCCTGAATGGAGAATGTAAGAATCACTTTAGGCCTACAACAATAATAAATTCAATTTAAATTATTTATTTCCATATAACTTTTCTTCAAAGCCACAGGGAGCCCCACTTTGCAACATTTTAAGGGATCAGCCAAAAAGGTTTAAACCACAGACTGGTACTTATGAAGAAACCTTTGGTTTCCTAATGGTTGTCGGTGGTACACTCTATTGTCCCTCTAACGTAGCTTGGATTGAACCCAACTGGTGGATTTTATAGCAATCACAGGTGCAATCTACAGTTCAGCTAAGGGGAACTAAACCCCCTCAAACAACCTCAAATGCCATCAATTATTTTTCTTCTCATCTGATTTTATGTCCATTTAAAAAAAACACCTTTAACCACTTCAATGCATAGTCTGGGGTCTACAAAAGCACAATTTATTATCAATTAAAATTCACCATATTCGAAACATGTGTGTGATCCTTATTTTTCAAGCACTTTTATGCTTTAATTTGAGTTGGGCCAAGTAAAAGGGTAAAAGAGTTATGCTTTGATATGCTGTGCAAAATGTTCGCTCACATCTTTTTTTCCTCTTCTTCCTCTCAGGCTTTGTTGATTTGATGGGGTCATTGCGTTCACGAGCTCAGTTCACACAAGGCAGGAATAGTCAGTGTGGTCCATGCGAGGCTCAGATGTAGACCTGCACCAGGTAGAGAGGACACAGCAGACAGCAGGCTCGATGCTGTTTTAAGCCCCCAACATGTCCTTCCAGGCAGCGCTGCGACCGTTGACTTCAAGGCACCTAACCCTAACCTTGACCCTAACCCCAAACCTAACCATAACCATAACCATAACTATAACCATTGCCTAATCCTAGTTCCTTCCAGGCAGCGCTGCTTGGAAGGAGACATTGGGGGCTTAAAACACTGATAAAGAGACAGCAGAGACCAGGACAGTAGAGCCTGTTACTCTCTGTGTATATTTCTATGTAGAGCCTCCATGTTGAGGATCCAGCGGAGATTGGACAGTAGCAGCTGCTGAACAGATCAGCTAGCCGGGTGGTTTAAGACCTTTGATTCATGACCTGCATCTGTTATGGCCATATCATTTGGAACGTCTATTGAAAAGATACAGTAGCCACTCACACGCATTGACCGGAGATGAATAGGATCACATGGCAGTATATCATCCTGGGGCAGCAGCAGCTGAAAGGTTTGAAGTCGGTAGGTGGTAGCTGCTCTGCTCTGGATGGAGAAAGGATTGAGAAATATCTTGAATCACACTCAGATGGGGCCTTGAGTAAGGCACGTCCCCCTAAAT
Organism: Perca flavescens; assembly: GCF_004354835.1. Taxonomy (NCBI): domain Eukaryota; kingdom Metazoa; phylum Chordata; class Actinopteri; order Perciformes; family Percidae; genus Perca; species Perca flavescens. The sequence continues at coordinate 24,352,684 of NC_041351.1, read as the reverse complement.
GCTGCCTAAATTCCTATAAAAGTATTAATCAAGTCATTATTCTAGTGTTGAGTCTCATAATATAATTTGTTTCTATACTAATCAAATCTGATGCCATTTGTTTTGTTTTCACATACGTGCAAAAGTGGAAATGTATCAATTAAGTAACTTTCAGCTTGGGGCTTCTTTCCCATTTAAACACTTATGGAATATGAAGCTTGTATTTGCAGAGCAGTGCTGCTAACAAGGTTGAGCCACAGCATCCTCTGGTGTTGGCTGAAACTTGTCTAAATAAATAATAAAAGCTGTTTGGGCTGCTACAATACACGTCAGCACTTAATTCATTGATAGGAGGTTGGAAATATTTAGTAAGCCCTAAGTATCAGCTAGCAGTCTAGGAAGGTATAGTGTTATGAACTGTATTGTAGGTGTACTGTGAATGTGCTGCCCACAAACACTGCAGGACATACTGTATTAGTCTCTAAACTGCCCTAACTGAGAATGTAGGAAATATCCGATTAAGATCTATGTTATAGTTAGCTATTTTATCATTCTTGGTACTGCAGTAACATAAAAAATATTGATTATTTCTTTTAAATGTTTGAACTATGTAAAATAATTAGTTTAGCTTTTGTCATTGTGTTTGTTGCTTAAAATGTTGAATACATATCTAATATATCCTACACATTTCTTCAGCATGAGAAATCTTTGGTCCATTCTGGATATTTTTTTTTCTGACCAGGAAAACATAAAGCAACTAATCAATATTTCTACTAAACAGATACAAATGACTGTATAACTATGACAAGGTGAACCAACTGTGCGCTACATGCTCAGCACCAAATGGCACACAGACAAAGTTAGCAACTAGCTGGTGAACGTAGTACAGGATTAAGCAGCTAAAGAGTCAGTTTATCTGCTGGAGAGAAAAACACAAACCAGACAAATGCTACTATTGCTCTGTGCCTGCTGGGTGTGTATGCAATTGTATGCAAACAGATTTGTCAGAACACATTTTTCAGCCTGTTCAGTTGCCGCAAAATAACCAAAAAAAACTAAACAAAAGATTGGGCTTAAAGGTAACACAAGACAAGGGTAGATCCCTCTGGGAGTGTCAAATATTTCATTTAAAACAAATCTGTGATGGGGATGCCCACTTTATAACTCTATGGGATCTTAGAATCACCTTCATTCTAATATGCACAAGTACATTTCTACATAAGACCCCAAATAGGAACAAGCAGGCAAAAATAGAAGGAATGAATAAAATATTTATAGGTCCCAGCTCCCTGGAATCATGTGACTAACTGATGCAGTAATCCTTTAACTGCACTAGAGGGCAGCACAATCTCACGTAATGTGTCTCACATTCATACTGAAGCACAGTGACACGACTTTGTGCTTGCAACGTCCTTTCACTTCACTTCACATCCTATCTGTGAATGTATTTTCTTATAAACTCATGCAGCATTTAGACTACTTCAGAGCCCAGTGGTCTGTTGTCTTATTACTTATTACATGTTCAGGAAAAGCAGTGCTGCTTGAGTTTTAGTGTCCTCTGGTGGAAAAGTACTGTTATGTAAGGCCCGGATAATTGACCATGTAATGAAGACACTAAAGGGAGCTATCAAACGGACTGCAGGCTTTTGTCCCCCATCTAGCTGCTAGATTACGCTTTTTAAAACCTCACATTTTAAACCAGTTACTGAGCCCGCGGTCACGTCTGTTCCACTGCTGCTGCTGTCCTTATGTAATAAAACGGCTGGGAAAACATATAACCACACACAGACACACAACGCACACTCAGCAGGTTTCACTGCTCGGAGCAAAACAGTGACTGGCTGGAAAATAAGGGGAGATGGTGCATCCTCCCTTCATCTATCTTCATGTCATGTGTTGACGAGATAACAGAGTGTCACTTTCAGAAGCAGTTTACTGGCCTTGATTGACTGCTCCTGAATATTTCATTGGTGCCATTAGTTTTTTCATGCATAATGAGATTCCATGCTGACTGTGTGGTAAGGAAATCCTTAGAACAGTAAATATCAGCAAAGAGCAGAAAACATCGATACATATCATCTTTAAGATAGGCCTTTATTTTTAAAATTCCCATGACATATCATTTCAAGGAAGTGCACTTCCTTCCTAAACATTTAAACATTGCTTGTGCTTTGCTGCAAGGCATATAATGGCAAAGAGCTAAGAAAAAGACAATGGGCCTCCTACACCAAATTCACAATAAGTTATTTTTAAGATCCTACAAAAAGTGTACGTCAGATTATGAAGATGTTCTTGAACCACAGAATTGTTCATACCTGTGTTCATAAAATGATGAATCCCATTGTCTTTGTACATTTAAAGAGAATGCCACTTAATCCTAATTAGCATAGGTAAATGCCCCACCAATGCCCATAAAAGGGCATGAGACTGCAGGGCCATGTGCACATTCACACTGAAAAGAAAAGTTGAGAGATTTAAGTCAAGAATGCCCAAATGCACCAAGCACCGGACTCCCAACTTCATAAAAAACTTCAATAGGAAGTGAAGCCAAACAAGCTGTCATAATTAATAGCGTGTGTCAGTTGTGGATATAAAATAACACATACAAAATGACAGGTCTATACAGTGCCATAGTAGCGCTAACTCACATGATAGGGTGTGTGTCCCATATACTATGGCTGAATTCTTACTGCAGCAGGCCATGTTCAAATCCAAACTTTGGCCTTTTGCTGCATGTCGTCTTCTCTCTCTCCTCCTTTTACTGTCTATCTTCAGCTGTATTATCCAAAAAAGGCAATAATAATATTAAAATAAAACAGTCTTACTTTGGGCCAAAAACAGCGTGATCAACAGCGGTAGAAGAAGTGTTCAGATCCTTCACTAACACAAATACCACACCGTAAAAAATACTGTTACGGCACAAGTAAAAGTCCTCCATTGAAAATGTTACTCAAGTAAAAGTATGTAAGTATCATCAGGAAAATGTCACATTTTTGTTTTTCATTTGGAGGCCACAGTTCTGAGACAAAAGGGTTTTAAAGGGGATAAGTATTAAAAGTAAAAGTGCTCAGTGCAGAAAAATATCCTCACATTTTAGAAACTGGAAACGCTCAAAACAGTTCTGTGTTTAATCGGCTACCCATTTCAGCTGTACTTGTAGGTCTATATATTGTTGGGTAGTTTAATAAAGCATTGTATTTTATAAACTGTATGTGTTTTGTGTGCAAAAATCTTAAAGGTCCCATGGCATGAAAATTTCACTTTATGAGGTTTTTTAACATTAATATGAGTTCCCCCAGCCTGCCTATGGTCCCCCAGTGGCTAGAAATGGCGATAGGTGTAAACCGAGCCCTGGGTATCCTGCTCTGCCTTTGAGAAAATGAAAGCTCAGATGAGCAGTTTTGGAATCTGCTTGTTATGAGGTCATAACAAGCAAGGTTACCTCCCCTTTCTCTGCTTTGCCCGCCCAAAGAATTTGGCCAACCCATGAGAGAGAGAGACATCATGGCTTTCAAACGAGCAAAGTGGCAGTTAGTAGAGGCCACACCCCCACCCTCCACCTTGCCCCTCCCACTCTCCTCCTCAATAGCTTCAGACACAGAAATGGCACATACTAAGGAAAGCTTATTGTGGGACTGGCTTTAGTGGCTGTAGTTCTGCACCAAAGCTGAATTTTGGGAAAGAGACTTCAGATACAGTATTAGGGGACCACTAAGGTCTATATAAAAGAGACTTCAGATACAGTATTAGGGGACCACTAAGGTCTATATAAAAGAGACTTCAGATACAGTATTAGGGGACCACTAAGGTCTATATCAAAGAGACTTCAGATACAGTATTAGGGGACCACTAAGGTCTATATAAAAGAGACTTCAGATACAGTATTAGGAGACCACTAAGGTCTATATAAAAGAGACTTCAGATACAGTATTAGGGGACCACTAAGGCCTATATAAAAGAGACTTCAGATACAGTATTAGGGGACCACTAAGGTCTATATAAAAGAGACTTCAGATACAGTATTAGGGGACCACTAAGGCCTATATAAAAGAGACTTCAGATACAGTATTAGGGGACCACTAAGGTCTATATAAAAGAGACTTCAGATACAGTATTAGGGGACCACTAAGGTCTATATAAAAGAGACTTCAGATACAGTATTAGGGGACCACTAAGGCCTATATAAAAGAGACTTCAGATACAGTATTAGGGGACCACTAAGGTCTATATAAAAGAACTTCAGATACAGTATTAGGGGACCACTAAGGCCTATATAAAAGAGACTTCAGATACAGTATTAGGGGACCACTAAGGTCTATATAAAAGAGACTTCAGATACAGTATTAGGGGACCACTAAGGTCTATATAAAAGAGACTTCAGATACAGTATTAGGGGACCACTAAGGCCTATATAAAAGAGACTTCAGATACAGTATTAGGGGACCACTAAGGTCTATATAAAAGAGACTTCAGATACAGTATTAGGGGACCACTAAGGTCTATATAAAAGAGACTTTAGATACAGTATTAGGGGACCACTAAGGTCTATATAAAAGAGACTTTAGATACAGTATTAGGGGACCACTAAGGTCTATATAAAAGAGACTTCAGATACAGTATTAGGGGACCACTAAGGTCTATATAAAAGAGACTTCAGATACAGTATTAGGGGACCACTAAGGTCTATATAAAAGAGACTTCAGATACAGTATTAGGGGACCACTAAGGTCTATATAAAAGCATCCAAAGAGCACCATGTCATGGGACCTTTAATTTGTGAAGTAACTAAAGCTGTCAGATGTAGTGGAGTAAAAAGTACTTATTTCTCTCTGAAATGTAGCGGAGTAGAATAGTTGGCTTATACTACTAAGTATAGTATTGGCCTATACTCAAGTATAGTACAAGTAGCTCAAATTTGTATTTAAGTACAGTACTTGAGTACTTAGTTACATTCCACCACTGGTGATCAATCACTAAATATTGGATGGCATGGTTCTCAATTAGCATAACTGATGTGAATGATAGTGTTAGTGTAGTATTTTTATAATGTCCTACACCGTACAATATAATTTGAAGACCGTAGACCTCCCTCCCTCTCTCTGCACTGTTGCTTCCAGTGCTAGACTGAGAACTTAGCCCCCTTGCAAGGTAGCTAACTAGCTGGCTGGCTGGCTACTAAATTAGTACAATGAATATTTTCACAACTGCGTGGCCCTACGGATGAAGCAACGTAAAACCAATTAGCATAATTCAGGAGGTGGGAAAACGCTGCTTTGTTGTATGTATCTCCGGTTTCCCCTTTTGAATGACAAATAGACTACCACCGCTGGTTGGCATGGAGAGTTATTTCCTCTCACGCAAGCGCAGAACGTACTTGCTAGTTGGATCTATTTTAATGTGGATTTCGAAAAGTACCTGATACATATTTAAAGAAACTTTAAAGAATATAGGCTAGTTCAAACTATGTCAATATGAGAGTTAAGGAATCATATACCGCCATACTTTGGTTTGTTATTTTACAGTTAATGTTACTTATTATCTGATATGCATTGACTCATACCAGTACAGTTAGAGTTCCACCACTATCCGGTTTTAATGTTATGTGTCTGTATACATGTTAGACAATCAAATGTTCTTCCAAAAGGCTAGTTTTCCTTTTACTTCAAAAGACAAATATACAGCTTAATTTGCATATTAAATGTTACGCATATGTTACTCATAAGGGGGGGCCAGCGATTGTATCGCTTTGTGTGTGTGTGTGTGTGTGTGTGTGTGCCAGAGATGCTCACAAGTCTCTGAGCTTGAGTCCAAGTCAAGTCTCAATTCCTTGAGCTTGAGTCCAAGTCTCAAGTCTCTCGTAATGAATGTTGAATGCTGCTCAGAACAGTGCATAGTTACTGTAGTGTCTTTATTCAGGTGGGCTGTTTGGTCGCACTGCACAAGTCCACAATGACTGGCCCCCTGTTAAATCAGTGAAGTTCAAAAACAATATTAATGTTGCTACATAGGAGAACATACTTGGTTAACTCCTGTTTGAATGTCTATGTATAAAACACCCAATAAGATTCAGTAAAACCAAAGCAATCTAAAAGAGACCAACTCATGTGAAAAGTGACAAAAATGTGTGAAAACTCAGGAGCAATCTGATGTTGTACCTACCAAAAATGTGTATGTTCTTTTTCTCTTTTTGCACTCTTAGATAAACATTTGGAGATATGCTTTTTTTTTTTTTTTATTGACGAGTTTTCCATCTTACCACCTGGCAAGGGCACAAATAATACAATCCATTGTTTGCTTGTTGTAAATGTGAGTAGTGAGTGTGCATTTGTGTGTTTAGGGGATGTGGGTGAGCTACATAAGTCCTCTCGCATTCCTTGATAGTGTTTTATTTTTGGAATGGCACACAGACTGGTCAAGAATAGAACAGCAGTCAAGTGGAATGGGTTGACAGCCTGAAAGGCTAGTCTCTGTCTGTCTCTCCTTCACTTCTCCATCCCTCCTCTCTAGACAGGAAGCAAGCTTGAGTTGCCTGAGTGTGTCTGGTCTAATCACTCACACTGGCTCCCATAGCCACCATGACCTGAATCCATCCCTTCTCCTTCCTTATGCAATCCCTTCATCAGAGAGAGAGAGAGAGAGAGAGAGAGAGAGAGAGAGAGAGAGAGAGAGAGAGAGAGAGAGAGAGAGAGAGAGAGAGAGAGAGAGAGAGAGAGAGAGAGAGAGAGAGAGAGAGAGAGAGAGAGAGAGAGAGAGAGAGAGAGAGGCTGCTGTTCTAAATCTCTACTTCCCTGCTTCTGTTGCATGTTTTACGCAATCTGCTTTAGAAGTTTAATCAGGGTGCTGGCAGACCAAAAAGGCACAGGGTGTATGGATGCGAGAGAGATCAATACATGATCTATCAGGGACATTACACACTCAGCCATGTTATACACTCATTGTTACCAGCAGACCAGCAGTGTAAACATCAGCGTCATAAGTAAGAAGCCTGATTTAGCTTCAGATTAGAGTTGTATGGAGGGTACACTCCACTCCACTCAAACAAACATCTATTTCTGGCACAGCAGAGTTGATCCACTTCAATCTAAATCTGTGTGACATAATTTCTGACGGAAGATTATGTAATTGCATGAAAAGAAAGGTTGAATCAAGACAGGACCCTAGATCCCAATTAATAATTAAGCCAAAATTATTGTTCATATTGGTTGTCGGTTTACCCAAGAAGGCTACTGTAATTGTACTGTAGAATTATTAGGCACTTGTACTTAACATAACAAAGTATTTTTATTTAATGCTGCTTTATATTTCTACTGTATTACACTACATTTCAGAGAAATACGTATATTGTTCTTTTTCTACATTACCCTTTATAAATATTTTTTTACACCTCTAAAGTAGAGTATTTATTTTATCACTCTACATGTTAGATACATTGCAGATTAAGATTGTACATGCGATACATGCAATCATATTGAATGGAATCACGTTTTGTATGTAAAACATGTGATCACATTTGATTATCTTATAAAATGTGGATTAAAATACACAACCGTATATAACGTGTTTAAAATGAGCTCCAACTCGACCAGGTAGAGCATTTAAACGCTGCTCAAGGGTTGCAGCATCAGTAACAATAAAACAATGGCACAATATACATAATAATGTTATGTCTTGCGGTGGGATCACACCAGGCGCTATGCCAAATCAGGCCAGGGGTGTAAAGTGGGGGGGGGGCCGATGGCCATTTTCCTAGTACCACTTCCTAGGCCAGGAGAACTGGTTCCAAACATGCCACCAACACCAACAAAGTGTTGGTATTGAACCAAGAACTGCTTGTGTCAGTATGGAGGACGGAACATGATTTAAGTCTCAATAAATAAATGCTTTAATAAATAAATATAGGAATAAATAAATAAATACAGATATAAATAAATACATGAATAGATATATGCAGTACATTTATTTATTTATTATACATGTATTCATGGGTGTATTTATTTATTTCAGCATTAACTTATTCTTATATTTATTTATTAATACATTAATTGACTTATTTATTTATTCATTTATTTTAGCATTTATTTAATCCTGTATTTATTTATTCCTGTATATATTTGTTTATTCCTGTATTTTTTTTCTTTCCTGTATTTATTTAAACATTTATTTATGCATTTATAAATTCATTGAGTCCTAAGTCATGTTCTGTCTTCCAGGCAGGGATTATCGTGACCAACAAGACAAACTAAAAAAGGTGTAACCACCACTTCTAAAAACACAGAGCTATGTCACTACGGACACAAACTCCAAACAGTAGTCCGTGGACAAACTAGTCTCCTAGTAGTATGGTCCTCGACCGAAGTTCAAAATAAACTTGAGGGAGCTTCAGCAGGCTACAACAAAATGGTCAAGCAAATCGACAACAAACACTGTCTTGCTTACTGCTGTAACATTTATATACGTTTGTTTCTGTTCAACCTTCATCAGGTACAGTTGTGATTGCAAGATCGAAATAGAATAATATAGTAGCCTAATTCAGTACAAATTGGTGTAAATGTGGTTCTTTACTCAACTTTTGATAATTGACAAATCGCAACAGACAAAAATCATCCTGTCTTAATCAGTGCACCAGTTATAATGGGAAAATTATATATGAAACTTGTATGTTTTATTTTAAGCACAATTAGAAGAGCCTCCAGATTGTACAATCTCTCTGCTGTGTGTTGGCGGAGAACTTCATTAATTCCTACGTGGTGTTGATCTCAGCTGATTCCTCTTTGGCTTCATTGTTTGCAAGCTCTGAGTAATTTGCTCATGTTAAAGCAAAGCAAAGCTCTTAAACCCATGATTTCCCTTGCTCATCCCGTCAGTTTCCTCATTCCTTACCTCATCTCCCTCTCTCAATCCATCCACCCATTCCTCTTTCTGTATCAGTGTTTTTTTTCTATCTTGTCGGAATCGCCCCTCTCCTCCCTGATTTAGGAGAGTGTTAACCCAAAGTGCCTGTACTGCAAAAAAAAAGGAATCTTAACAAGTCATTTAATCTTGTATTGACGCTTCAAATCTATATCTATAACACAAACCCATCCATCCATCCATCTTCGTCCGCTTATCCGGTGTCGGGTCGCGGGGGGAGCAGCTCCAGCAGGGGACCCCAAACTTCCCTTTCCCGAGCAACATTAACCAGCTCCGACTGGGGGATCCCGAGGCGTTCCCAGGCCAGGTTGGAGATATAATCCCTCCACCTAGTCCTGGGTCTTCCCCGAGGCCTCCTCCCAGCTGGGCGTGCCTGGAACACCTCCCTAGGGGGGGCGCCCAGGGGCATCCTTACCAGATGCCCGAACCACCTCAACTGGCTCCTTTCGACGCAAAGGAGCAGCGGCTCTCCGAGCTCCTCACGGATGACTGAGCTTCTCACCCTATCTCTAAGGGAGACGCCAGCCACCCTCCTGAGGAAACCCATTTCGCCGCTTGTACCCTGGATCTCGTTCTTTCGGTCATGACCCAGCCTTCATGACCATAGGTGAGGGTAGGGCGAAAACTGACCGGTAGATCGAGAGCTTTGCCTTCTGGCTCAGCTCTCTTTTCGTCCTGGCAGTGCGATAGATTGAATGCAATACCGCACCCGCTGCGCCCGATTCTCCGACCAATCTCCCGCTCCATTGTCCCCTCACTCGCGAACAAAACCCCAAGGTACTTGAACTCCTTCACTTGGGGTAAGGACTCATTCCCTACCTGGAGAAGGCATTCCATCGGTTTCCTGCTGAGAACCATGGCCTCCGATTTAGAGGTGCTGATCCTCATCCCAACCGCTTCACACTCGGTTGCGAACCGATCCAGTGAGTGCTGAAGGTCGCAGGCCGATGATGCCATCAGGACCACATCATCTGCAAAGAGCAGCGATGAGATCCCCAGCCCACCAAACTGCAACCCCTCCCCACCCCGACTACGCCTCGATATCCTGTCCATAAATATTACAAACAGGATTGGTGACAAAGCGCAGCCCTGGCGGAGGCCAACCCTCACCTGAAACGAGTCCGACTTACTACCGAGAACCCGGACACAGCTCTCACTTTGGTCATACAGAGATTGGATGGCCCTGAGTAGAGACCCCTCACCCCATACTCCCGCAGCACCTCCCACAGTATCTCCCGGGGACCCGGTCATACGCCTTCTCCAAATCCACAAAACACATGTAGACCGGTTGGGCATACTCCCAGGCTCCCTCCAGGATCCTTGCGAGAGTGAAGAGCTGGTCCGTTGTTCCACGACCAGGACGGAATCCGCATTGTTCCTCCTCAACCCGAGGTTCGACTATCGGCCGAACCCTCCTTTCCAGCACCTTGGAGTAGACTTTACCAGGGAGGCTGAGAAGTGTGATACCCCTATAATTGGCACACACCCTCTGGTCCCCCTTTTTAAAAAGAGGAACCACCACCCCAGTCTGCCACTCCTTTGGCACCGTCCCAGACTTCCACGCAATGTTGAAGAGGCGTGTCAACCAGGACAACCCCTCCACACCCAGAGCCTTGAGCATTTCTGGACGGATCTCATCAATCCCGGGGCTTTGCCACTGTGTAGTTGTTTGACTACATCAGTGACTTCCGCCTGGGAAATCGGCGACAATCCCCGTTATCCTCCAGCTCTGCCTCTAACATAGAGGGCGTATTAGTCGGATTCAGGAGTTCCTCAAAGTGCTCCCTCCACCGCCCTATTACCTCCTCAGTGGAGGTCAACAGTGTCCCATCCTTACTGTACACAGCTTGGATGGTTCCCCTTCCCCCTCCTGAGGTGGCGAACAGTTTTCCAGAAACACTTTGGTGCCGACCGAAAGTCCTTCTCCATGTCTTCTCCAAACTTCTCCCACACCCGCTGCTTTGCCTCTTTCACGGCAGAGGCTGCAGCCCTTCGGCCCTTCGGTACCCTGCAACTGCCTCCGGAGTCCTCCGAGATAACATATCCCGGAAGGACTCCTTCTTCAGTCGGACGGCTTCCCTGACCACTGGTGTCCACCACGGTGTTCGTGGGTTACCGCCCCTTGAGGCACCTAAGATCCTAAGACCACAGCTCCTCGCCGCAGCTTCAGCAATGGAAACTTTGAACATTGTCCACTCGGGTTCAATGCCCCCAGCCTCCACAGGGATGCACGAAAAGCTCCGCCGGAGGTGTGAGTTGAAAGTCTGTCGGACAGGGGCCTCCTCCAGACGTTCCCAATTTACCCGCACTACACGTTTGGGCTTACCAGGTCTGTCCAGAGTCTTCCCCCACCCCCTGACCCAACTCTGACCAACCCTGACCACCAGATGGTGATCGGTTGACAGCTCTGCCCCTCTCTTCACCCGAGTGTCCAAAACATACGGCCTCAGATCAGATGAAACGATTATGAAATCGATCATTGACCTTCGGCCTAGGGTGCTCTGGTACCAGGTACACTTATGAGCATCCCTATGTTCGAACATGGTGTTCGTTATAGACAATCCATGACTAGCACAGAAGTCCAACAACAAACAACCACTCTGGTTTAGATCAGGAGGCCGTTCCTCCCAATCACGCCTCCAGGTGTCTCCATCATTGCCCACGTGTGCGTTGAAGTCCCCCAGCAGAACAATGGAGTCCCCCACTGGAGCCCCATGCAGGACTCCAGTCAAGGTCTCAAGAAGGCCGAATACTCCGAACTCCTGTTTGGTGCATATGCACAAACAACAGTCAGAGTTTTCCCCCACAACCCGCAGGCGTGGGGAGGCGACCCTCTCGTCCACGGGGTAAACTCCAACACAGCGGCGCTCAGCCGGGGCTTGTGAGTATCCCCACACCCGCCCGGCGCCTCACACCCTGGGCAACTCCGGAGAAGAAAAGAGTCCAACCCCTATCCAGGAGTATGGTTCCAGAACCGAGACTGTGCGTGAGGTAAGCCCCACCAGATCTAACGTAGCGCTCCACCTCCCGCACCAGTTCCGGCTCCTTCCCCACAGAGAGGTGACGTTCCACGCCCCCAGAGCCAGCGTCTGCCGCCCGGGTCTGGTCCGTCGAGGCCCCTGACCTTCACTGCCACCCATGTGGCATCGCACCCGACCCCAACGGTTCCTCCCACAGGTGGTGGGCCCATGGGCTGGAGAGATGGGAGCCACGTAGCTTGTTCGGGCTGTGCCCGGCGGGCTCCGTGGCAAACCCGCCACCAGGCGCTCGCCCGGCGAGCCCGCCGTCTGGGCCTGGCTCCAGGCGGGGCCCCGGGCTTCCTCCGGGCAGGGTCACTCCATCTCTACCTTGCTTCTTCATTGGGGTTTTTGAACCATTCTTTGTCTGGCCCCTCACCTGAGACCACTTTGCCTTGGGAGACCCTACCAGGAGCACAAAGCTCCAGACAACACAGCCCTCAGGTTCACAGAGACACACAAACCTCTCCACCACTATAAGGTGATGGTTCACGGAGAACACAAACCCTCTTTCTTGATGTTAGAATTTTCTTTAATCAACTTAGATTTTCTTGATACATGCTCTGCCTTAATATGCCTTGCTGGTTTGCCAAATTACTGACACTCATTTCTTTGTCTATCATTTAGGAATCAGTTCTATATTGACATCATTTCCACTTGTTTCAGGGGGTGTTTTGTTGCTCTCTTTTGTTAATTGAAATAACAAAATATTTTCTAAAGACCAGGGATGAAAGGCATGAGTAGTCTATATCCATGACGTTACACTTCCACATTTCGCTGGATTTCACTCTTTTTGGGCCAGATGTCCGTTACCTTACACTTTCTTTGGGTTGGAATTTTAAACTCCGGTAGATTTCTGAGGACTATGGTTAACTGCTCCTGCTGTAAATCCAGACAGCTAGCTAAACTGGTTTAAAGAAATGCCAATAAACCACAGCATGTTTTTCTCCCATCCCGGAATGCTGTGTGGACTAGCCAGACCCTCCTCCGCGGCGCTGTGGAGGAAGGTCTGGCAAAGCAAGACTAGGGTTCGGGGGATTTTTTTGTTGCAGTACCACATTTCACCACATGGACAAATTAATAGCAAGGCTGACACTGCCACACCATAAACTGTATTAAATATGGACATTGTCCCATAGGTTTCTAAAGAGCGAAAATGAAGCTCAAGGTGGGCAGCTCCCTAGTCTCGCTAGTGTAAATAGAAAAAGTAGTTAGAAAATTAAAGATTCAGGCCACAGAGCCAAAATACCACCGTAAGGACTGCTTAGTGACGTGTTGCCAAAATAAAAACAAAAAGGAGCTCAAGTATTACCATTTTCAATTCTCAGTGCACGTGTAGCGCTAAAGAGTGTATGTGTGTGTGTGTGTGTGTGTATTATATGGGTTCTGTTTTGTCTTTATGCCACTGGTGCCAGCCTGCAGGCTTGGCACAGGAGACAGTGTTCAACTCACATGACACCTCTACTCCCCTAAGCTTCCAGAGGACAAGTGAAAGGTACGGTGGGGAGGGACGAAAGATGAGGAGAGAGAGAGAGAGAGAGAGAGAGAGAGAGAGCCTGTATGGGTGGAGCAGAGGTGGGGCTGTGTTGCACATATTAAGGGACTGCTGAAAACCATGAAAGGACTCAGGTCAGGTCTAGAGTACAGGGGCTGGAGGAGAGGAAAGACGTGAGCAGACACCGGGACAAGACAGGAAGTATCAGTATGAGTTGGGGGGTGGGGGTAAAGTGAGGTCACAGGGGGTAGATCAGGTTAGGGTGAGGACAGAGAATAGGGGGGACGTGATGGGAGGTGTCCACAAAGTACATAGCTGCAAGCCTACTCCGACACTTGGACGAAGCCCAGGAAAACTGTGCCTGGGTACATCGTGTTCACTCTCCCATTTCTCCCTTTCAGTCCCTCTCGCACACACTCAGCACACACACACACACACACACACACACACACACACACACACACACACGGGCCAGCACACCAACACTTGCTGAGACATATTGACACAATTAACAGCCTAAACACAGAAAACAATCTGTTAAGCCTCTCTCTCTCTCTCTCTCTCTCACACACACACACACACACACACACACACACAAACAAAACAGACACAGTGACTGTTTACCTTATGTAAACTTTAATCAGGAACAAAATCCATAGCAGATTCAAAGTTTAGCCATTTAAAGTATTTCTAAAGCTAATCCTCTATTTGGTCATACACATTACAAGATTTGATTTGAAGGTAATGCAACAGATTATAGTTTTAGCACTCCGGGGAATTTTCCTTTAATCCTGCCTGTTACAGTAAAAGAGCCCTGAAGCGTGTATGTGGCATATGTAGGAATCTTTTATTTTAGCCTACCCTCATTGATTGATTGATTGACCACAAACGACATCCTTCAAAATGATAAAAGAGTTGAATCGACTACTCTCTAAAGCAGTTTAGACATAAACTGCACAATATAACCTTCATGGAGAATTTATAGTAGGACTGTATTAGATTGCATTAGTTTGTATACACAATAAACTGGCTACTGAGTGTATAACCAAATTAACTTGGGAACCCATTGGGTGCTGATTTGGGGCCAACTGCCCACATTTGCCCCAGGCCTACCTAAGAGGTAGGAGGAGAAACACACCTCAAAAACACTCTCTACACTCGCACTAATGTGAATAAGGGAAGTGCAGAAGGACGGTACAAAGAGAGGCTCCAATCTTAGTTTTGGTCGTCAGCCATGCCCTGAGCTGACTCCACGGCAGCTCCACTCGGCTGGAGACCACTCCCTTCCCCGGCCCCTCAGGAGCAGCCTGATGAACCTTAAATGAGTCCGTCTTTAAAAAACACTCCGCTCTATTGGAGATTTGAGGTGATGCAGCACGTCTAGGCCTACTTGACTGGAAATGCCTCGGCAGCGACTGCTCTAAACCTACTGAGTAGTGGCATTGTAGATCCACAGGCAGACTTATTCCAGGATGGCTTCTCTGCTTGAATATCAATGGAGACAGTGTTAAAATAAGATGAGATGAGTCAATGCCTTTTCATGTTTCTCATCTTGTCTTCTCAAGGTTTAAGTTTCGTCTCTAGAGAACCTGCCATGAATCTCCTCTGACTTGGTTTGCAATTCTCCCATGCATTCATTCCAGCTGCTCTACAGCTGATTGCTAATGGCTCTGTAATCATATACAGGCTTTGGTAAATTATGTTTTTGTGTGTGTCTGTGTATGTTTGGAGGTTATTCCTGATGACCATTGCTACGATCTGATCCTTAAAGGGGTCGCTTCACCCAAATTGCAGAAACATTGCCCTGGTTACTCTGGATAAACTACGGCCTTCACTGTGTATAAGACGATTAGAACCACTTTCTACCAAAGGGATTGGGGTGTTTTACATGTCTTTTTAATCTTGACATGATGACTCTTGTGGGAATAAAACCACACAATTTGAGAAAGTCTGTCCTCAAAGGTATGTTGTTACACTCAGTGACTAGTGACAGAAGTAGCCGTGTAAACGTATGAAAAAAGGAGCTTGAGAGAGGAAGCACCAACCACTTTTTCTTTCACATAATTGGAGTCCTATACTATACTGTTTAATACTGTGAGCGTCACTAACAAAATCCAATTCAATTTCACAATTAGGGTGGAAGCAGAATTCTCAAAAATTAATTTCTTCAAATCCGGAAGAGCAAAACAAATTGCATGGATAAATATTACTAGAAGCAGTTGTGGAAAGTAAAGTACATTTCTGTTATACTTTTTACTACACTACTTTTATTTGACCAATGGTTACATCTTTTAGATTAATATTTAATAGTTATAAAATGCAATGCATTACTAAAGAGCAAACCAGTTCCCAAACTTTTTGACTTGAGACCCTTTACAAAGAAGCAGTGCCTGAGTTTAGACAGTGAGAGTGTTTGACAGTATTTACGTTTGTTAAGCATTAGCATTAGCTCAACCTCAAACAGTCAATAGGAAAATGCTGCCTATTCATTAATGCTTCAGTATTAAAAATCCGATAATATACTTATATATTAATTATATATTAGCTTACTTATTAATCAAAGTTGTTTGTTTTACTGCAGACCAAGCTCTTTTACTTTTGTAGATCTTGCT
Organism: Perca flavescens; assembly: GCF_004354835.1. Classification (NCBI taxonomy): domain Eukaryota; kingdom Metazoa; phylum Chordata; class Actinopteri; order Perciformes; family Percidae; genus Perca; species Perca flavescens. The sequence continues at coordinate 24,336,671 of NC_041351.1, read as the reverse complement.
GATAATACTGATCTTTTAAATCGTATCCAACTTATTTAAATCAATTACATTTCTGTTGAATCATAACAGAAGTTATCTCAGGACACTTTACATATAGAATAGGTCCAGACCACACTCTATAATTTATAGAGACCCAACAATTCCCCACAAGAGCAAACATTTGGTGCGACAGTGGCTAGGAAACACTTCCTTTTAACAGGCAGAAACCGAGGACAGACCCAGGCTCTTGGTGGGCGGCCATCTGTCGCTGCAGGCTTGGGGGAGAGAGAGAAAGAGAGAGAGACAGAAATAATATGACTCATAATAATTATGGCAGTGGGTATACTGTAATGGAATGACATGATGAACAGTGGCAATTGTAACAGTAAAAATGATAAAACTATAGCCCTATTCGCACGGGATTAGTATTGGAAATTAACTCCCACATCTGAGTTTCGTGTGGCGCATTCGCATGGGATAAGCGAAGCCTGCTTTTACATAAATTTACTGCTGGATCTGTACCCCAAGAGATGGCTACCCGGAGGCGCGCAGAGGATGGCCACTTGGGTCGGGGTTTCGTATCTTACCGGTAGAGGTTACCCGAGGCGCATACCCTATCCCCGCCGTCGCGGCACCCACACAACATCACCGTCAGCCCTGGGACGAGGCCGCCGCCGAGCGTGTCGACTCGAGGACGGAGGACGGAGGTCTCCGGTCGGGCAGTGGTACAGACTAAGTTGGCCATGAAAGGTGGCGTCCGCAGCCGCCTGCGATCCCATATCCGTCGTTGCGAAAGGGATAAAAAGGCGCACAGGAAACAAAAATCTTTAAAAAATTCAAATGACTCTGCCAAATCACAGACGATTCCACGGGACCATTATTATCACAGGACCTCGGTGTTCGGTGGTAGGTCATTTGGTGGGGTATTTGTACTTTACAAATTACAGACATGGCCTATTCGCGCAGGATTAAGATGACAGACAACCTCCGTAATTATTACAAATGACTAGAGGTCACCAGGTAATACTAATCCTGTGTGAATAGGGCTTTTGGCAGGGCATCGAGCAGGACCACAACAGCAGCTGCAACCACAATCCAGGTGCCACCACAATCCAAGGAAATCTGTGAGGCGAGAAAGCACAAGGACTCAGGGGCTAAGAAGCTAAGTTACTAAGTAGCATGCGTTCATGGGACATGAATGCACACAGATGGAGAGAGAGAGAATGCAAAGCATCTGATCTCCAGCACTGAAGAAGTAAATAAGAATTCATATAATTACCTTTAATATTAAAATGACATTATAACAACGTTTTGTACTATCATACAGCATGCTAAGTAACTCAAAAACTATTTTAAAAGATATATCTGATACATTTACTGCAATTGTATTCTGTTCAGCTGATCCTGATGACTCACTCAACCCCCTCTCCCTCCTCTGCTATATTTAGACTTAACTCTAGGTCTCAGTTAACATTAGAAAGTGAGAAAAAAAACTGTGTGACATCAATACCTATACGTCAGAGCTGGGGATACACTGGTTGTTTGCACATTGGTGTTCTCCCCTGCTGTTTCCAATCCTTCAAGTACCGGAGTATTTACACAATCTATCATGACGCTTTTAGTTAGAACTACAACTGCTGCTTGGCAACAGTGCTCTGCCAAGTCCAGATATGGGCCTGCTGTCTGGCTTGATTGGAAGCAATAAAAAGGATTACACTGATTGCACCACAAGGGAGATTTTAAATTAGCAGCAGTACTATAGAGTGTAAAACAAAAAATAAATCACGGACTATTTTTTTTTTTTTTATGCTGTCTGCCACAATTTGGAACAGAAAAAGGGATCTGAAATTGAGGGTGGACGCACAGTGGCAGAAAACACCTTCTCCAGCTTATTAGACTGTAACTCAGACCTCGGCATCTACTTCCCCCTCCTGCTGCGTTCCACCGCTTAAACTCATTATTTCTCCGATCCTGCGCGGTAATTAGATGGCTATTTCTCCAAATCAGTATGCCCGCTCCTTTTTAATGTAACCAAAATACAATGATGTACCCTTGATCTCTCTCGCAGCGGAATGATTGTATGAGGGTTTAGAAGAACTGCAGGAGGGGATTCATTGTGTGTATGCATGTGGGTTTTTTGCTTAAAGATTGTTTATTTGTTTGTTTTTCAGCTTTAAACCTGTTGACTGAGAAATTGAGGCTGTCTTGAAAGGCAGTTACTGTATCAACACATTGTGATCTGTGCTGCCTTGTGACTTTTACTGCACTATGATTTCATTACTGCTGCACTTATCACTCTATCAAGTAAAATGCCAACGCAGAGAGATAAAGTTACATTGCAGCACTAACTGTATGTGGGTATATAGATTCACAGAGTTTTAATGGAACAGGAGTCTTAATATTCTCAGGTCAAGAATCTAACTGACTAATTGACCAATTGTCAATTTATTTCCAAGGATCAGACCAAACTATATTTGCTCTTTAACTGAGTAAATGGCTTGTGGATAAAAGAGAAGCTGTGCGTCTTTGGGAAAATTCCTCTGCCAACAGGGAGGTTCCGTCTAATTGGTAACTCTAATCAACCAGTCAGAGCTGGGACTCAAACATCCTCCTACTGCTAGTCTCGAGGCACAGCTACCATGTAACATAACAGCATTGGCTCAAGGAAATAACAGGAAAAATAAAGAAAAAGCCTTGTTGTCTATCTTGTTGAAATGCTGCAAAAAAATACTAAATTCAAATTAGCTGAGCTGAAGGAAATAATAGGCTTCCTGAAAGCACAACCATTAGAAAAAGGAAGGAATCCTTTCGGGATTGAATAGACCTTTTTCACGGCAGACATGTTGACATGTCATAGTAGGAAAAGCACAGGTGTATTCAAAACCATTAATGATGGCTGCATTCCACTTAGGAGAGGCCCTGGTATTGTGCGTGCTGACTCACTGAAATAGCTTACTGGGACACTTGATGGAATTGAGCCATCTTTAAGGTTATCAATTTCAGCTGTGTTTTTCTGTCAAGATAATGTTAGTATGTAGGATCTTAATAATTAAAAAAAAAATCTTAAATTTATTCTTTTAAAAATAAGACCTTAAAATTATTGAATTTTGTTTACAAATGTGTTCTTGTTCTTTTCATTAAAAAATAAATGCCTTAAAGTTGTAGTCCGTAAGATTTGAGTTTACGTCTCTGGGACTTCATCTCCGAGAGTTTCTTTCAAAAATGAACAGTGTCCACTGAATGACTTCAGTAGATTACAGCTCTAACCTGGGCAATGCCTTCACGTGATCCAGTCCACACAGATAGCAGTTTAGTCTAAGATGAGCTAATACATTCTTCAAATACATCCATGAAGAAAAGAGCTGTGTGGGGACACGCGCGGCCGTGAAGATGATAGAGCCCGGAAGGCAGCAGCTAGCTAACGGGATGGTCGGGAGGCATGCTGTTTTCTGCATGCTTACTGCGGAAAACTTTGCGCCTCCCCGACCTCCTCAGTTAGTAATCCCACTAGCTGCGTTAGCACTATTGACCTATTAGCACGGTTAGCACGTATCATTAGCAGTCAAACGAGTGCAGCTGATAGCATGCCCAGCCCAGGTAAAGTTCGTGCACTTAGCCAAGCGGCGGCGGGCATCTAACCAATGTGACACAAACACCCTACTAGACCTGACATATATTTAGACTGCTTTTCTCCTATCGACTTTCCCCAATTAACTCTAAAGATTTCTTCAGCTAAGCCATCTATCTATCTGTTAGACCCCCATCTCAACTAAACTACTTAAAGAAGCTTTACCCTTAGTGAACACTTCGTTACTAGATATGATAAATATGTCTTTATTAATAACAGGTTATGTACCACAGTCATTTAAAGTAGCTGTGATAAAATCTCTTCTTAAAAAAATCCACTCTCAATCCAGAGGTCTTAGCCAACTATATACCTATGATATATATATATATATAGTATATACCATATCTAATCTCACCTTTCTCTCCAAGATCCTTGAAAAGGTAATAATTAATCAGTTATGTGACTTTCTACATAACAATAGTTTATTTGAGGATTTTCAGTCAGGATTTAAAATGCATCATAGCACAGAGATGGCACACAAAATTACAAATGACGTTTTAACTGCTTCAGACAAAGGACTTGTCTCCGTACTTGTCTTATTAGATCTTAGTGCTGGATTTGACACTATTGACCATAGCATCCTGTCACAGAGACTGGAACATTTTATTGGCATTAAAGGAACCACACTAAGCTAGTTTGAGTCCTATTCATCAGATCAATCTCAGTTTGTTAATGTTAACGATGAATCCTCCATGCAAACTAAAGTTAGCAATGGTGTTCCACAAGGCTCGGTGTTTGGATCAATTCAATTCACCTTATTTATGCTTCCGCTAGACAATATTATTATGGAAACTCTCTATTAATTTTCACTGTTACGCGGATGATACCCAATTATACCTATCAATCAAGTCAGGCGAAACCAGTCAGTAAGTTAAACTTCAAACATGCATTAAGAACATAAAATCTTGAATGACCTACAATTTCATGAAAAAAAAAGTTATTGTGCTGGGCCCAAAACACCTCTGAAGCTCATTATCTAAATATATAGCTACTCTGGGTGGCATTGCACTGACTTCCAGTATTACTGTCAGAAATCTCAGAGTTATTTTTGATCAGAATATATCCTTTAACACCAACATAAAACAAATCTCATGAACCGCCTTTACATTAACTTAACATTGCCAAAATTAGGCATATTCTGTATCAAAACAATGCAGAAAAGACTTAAAGGTGCCCTGCCATACAAAACCGTTTTTACTTGCATTTTTTGAAATATATTAGGTCCATATGTGTTTGTGTTATGTTGTGAATATGAACTGCTACCTCCTTTGTCAGCTCTAGCCACTGAAAAGAAATAAGCAGAGAAATCAGGCCAAAATTAGCTCGCCCAGTTGGGCTGGGTAAATGATTCTGACAGCCAGGCTCTCATTGGCTAGCTGTTAGCCAATCAGATTCAAACAGCTTAGCTTGTGAGAACTGGCAGAAATTGAGCTGAGTCTTCCTGTAGGCTTTCTATATCACGCTAGAATGGCTTGAAACAAGGTATCCATGGCATTTTTTCCACAAAAAATGTTATAGTGTCCATGGTAGAACTTCAGACATTACCACAAAGTAATGAAATACGTGTGGCAGGGCACCTTTAAGACTCTCCAGTTGATCCAGAATGCTGCAGCGCATGTTCTGACAAGAACTAAAAAAATCCTTCTTCTGACCTACAAAGCTCCTAATTGGCAGGCCCCATCATATCTTCAAGAGCTCATAGTACCCTATTGCCCCACTAGAGCACTGCCCTCCCAGAATGCAGAGTTACTTTTGGTTCCTAGAGTCTCCAAAAGTAGAATAGGAGCCAAAGCCTTCAGCTATCAGGCTCCTCTCTTGTGGAACCAGCTCCCAGTCTGGGTTCTGGAGGCAGACACCGTCACCACATTTAAATGTCCGTTATACTCGCCGCACCTGACCTGTCGTCCGCAAATGTGATGTCATGGGAGCTATTTCTACTCGCGTGTGGTGGTCGCGACACTAGTTGCAGTCTTCTCCTGAACAGAGGTGTCGCTAATGAGCAAAGGCTACCGACTTTGCTATTTAAACAACGGCAGAACTGGCAGCAGCATTGACGTCAATGTTTCGATTTGCTTCGATGACCTACTTCGTCGGATCAAGCCTTTCATTAACAATAAAATAACTCATCTTAACCCAATAAGTTTACGAGATCTACGTCATTTTGACGTCACATTGGCCTGCGCTAGGTCGGCTGCTCGGGATCCCCCAGTCGGAGCTGATTAATGTTGCTCGGGAAAGGGAAGTTTGGGGTCCCCTGCTGAAGCTGCTCCCCCCGCGACCCGACACCAGATAAGCGGATGAAGATGGATGGATGGATGGATAGGTCGGCTGCGGCGACTGTAAAAAGGCCCTTAGGAGTAAGCTTAAAACTCTCCTCTTTGATAAAGCTTATGGTTAGGTAGTGAGGGGTGGCAGCGTTCTCCTAGACCGGTGGGGGAGGGTGTGTGGCCACAGTCACGGTCTCTCTGCTTCTCCTCATAGTTGTCGGATTTATCTACCATCCCTTTGTAGGCTGGCTGAGGTTTGCCTGGGACCAGCTCTTAGTTATGCTGCAATAGTTTTAGATTGCCGGGGGACTTCCTTTGATACTCTGAGCTCCACTCTCCTCTCACTTAGTCCTTATGTTTTCTTGCCTCGCAGTTTTCCTTGGATTAGGGTGGCACCTAAATATTGTTTGCAGCTGCTGCAAACTATACAAATGTAATTTATACATGTGTTTAAAAAATAAATAAAAGTACCACTATACTTTAGTCAGATAATGAGAAAACAAGCACGTATATTTTGTCGTGTAGCAGTAGATGGCGGTAATGCTCCGCCCGGCTGTAAATTACCATTAAAAATAAGTAGAAGAAGAGCTGTGCATAACGGCCACACCCGATCTGAAACAACACTGTCAACATTCACACACTACACAAGTGAGAATGTAATGTACACAGTGTACTACGTGTGAGTGTACTCACTAAAGTATCAGAATTGAGACACACCTATAATTTTAAATACAATTTCCTTGTTTGATTATGAAGTTATAGATTTAATGTTCTGGTGTTAAAGCTAGTGATGGCGAGATGAAGCCTCATGAAGCACTGAAGCTTTCCAGCAAATTGGTTCGCAAAAGGATTCATTTCTCACAACAAAAATATTTATTAATTTAATGATTAAATAAGATAATATCTCCAAACTTACCTCAATTATAACTTGTCTCCTGCTAGTTATACTGCAGCACTTACTTTTAAAAAAAAAGTTAAATTAATACATATTTTTGTTGTATCTCTTTTCGGTGTTGTAATTTGTAGACGTCCCTAAGCACTCGTCTTACTGCCGGCAGCAGCAGCAACAACAACAGCAGAGAGCCGAAGCCAGCAGGCAAGTGTTATTTACATAAACTTCTGGTGTACTTACAAACTTTCCAATCCATCGTTTTACGAGTGCATAACCTATTTGTACTAGTGTTGAAGTTTGGTATCATTTCGGGCATTATTAGTGGAGTCATTTATGAGATACAAACCTGGGTCCATTAGCCCCTGCGCTAAGCTATTCAGCTGATAACGCTACTCTACGCTAACTCTCCCAATGTTAGACCCAGCTGAAAAAAGCTTCTGGGGGGGTGTTTGGCTCGATGTCATGGTGCAAAGGACCCTAGGGTGAAATTACTCCGAACCATCACTTTAACTCATTGTTTTTGTTTGTCTCACAAACTCTGCTTTCATTATCCACCATTCCAACCACACCAGGCAGCTGTTTTCAGCCAAAAAATACTACCTGACTACGTGCCCAGCACTAACAAACAAAGTTAGCGACTAGCTGGTGAACATAGTGTAACATTTAGCAGCTAAAGAGCTACATATTTTTCTCTAGTGTTGCTGAGGACAACAATGCTGGAAGGGGATTCCAATTGTACATTTTGTGGACACACTACTTCAAATAAATGCTGATGAGGCTTGATGTCTGCTGGATGTGAAAATAGGCAACTGTAGGCTAACATGTTGGTCAAAACAGATGTTTCTTTTCTTTAGACACATTCTCATGAGGATCAGAAGTGGGTGCTTGTGACACGACATTATACTGTATTTAAGAGGAAGAGTGACATTTAGGTTTAAACAACAAGAAAGCAAACTGATCACCATCAGACAAGCACACCATTAACCAATGTTAAAGCATGTCTTTGTTTCTTTCTTAGAGCAACCACTTACAAGTAGACACTAGTAACAGAGTGTGTGTGTGTGTGTGTGTGTGTGTGTGGGGGGGGGGGGGGTCGGATGAGAAACCAGGGGAACATGTGTTTATGAACAACTGTGTTGCGGCAGTGAAGAGCCAAGCAAGTGAGCAACCATTTGAGATTAACGATTGAAGATGAGGTCAGCTAACATCTGATACTAAAGCACCATGACCGCAAATTCATCTGGCAAAGCAGAAAACCAACACTATCATTCAGCTGTGAAAGTGGTACAGCCCACCATGTTCACAATCATAAAAACCTCCACCTTTTCACTCTTGTCCTGATTTAAAGCTGAACTACTGTAGGTGACTTTCTATGCAGGAGGCTTCAAATAGCAGCAAGCTTTAAATCCTGCAACGTGACATCAGCACATCAGTGCTTGAATAAGTTTGCTGCATTCTACTTTCTACTTGTACTCCACTGCATTTCAAGGGGACATATTTTTCTTTTTCCTGTACTATAGTCATGACAGCTATAATTATTAGTAACTTTGCAGATTCAGATTTTACAGGGTCAGATTAATCCGCTAGGGGATACTGGGACAAAAATGAGCTGGAGGCCCTAATCAGACCCCTCATCCTCTCCTTTCCCCAAGTTAGTAGAGATATAGAGTTTGAAACGCAAAACCAGGGAAGGAGGGTCAAGGAGGTAAATTATGTTGTTGGTTGCATTATGGGAAATGTAGAATGCTGCGCTTGAGGAGCTTGACCCATACTAAGGTTTAAAATCTTGGTCTGTGCTGCTTCAATTTTGACCATTCATTTTGCAAGCTGTTTCTTTTGAGTCGTGCAGCGCCTCTGCTGAGTTCTTTCACCCTTGATCATTTACGGTAACCAAGTAACATTTTGAATGCAGAACTTTTACTAGAAACTAAGTATTTCTACATTGTGGTAAATACTTCTTCCATCACTGCAGTGAACTGCACACTACGAGCTTTATGCTTGGCCAGTGACACTTTAAACCAGCAGATACCATAGGGATGAGAGAGGTCAAATATTTAACGATGACTGCCGCTTTCACAAATAGACTGCTGTTGTATGGTATTTCGCTTTTAATTCTGAGTGATCATTTCATGGGAGAGGAGAAGTGTCCATACCAGCAGAATGTAATTTGGGAAAACAGAACGTACAGCATCCCAGTCAGTGTTAATGGGATGCTCCTCTCTATTGCAGTGTCACTTTGCGATTTAAGCTGTGTTTTGTGACGTGAAAAATCTCACTAACTGCAGCTTTCTCTCCTTTATGTTCTTGCCACTCTCTGCTTTTCCTCTCGTCTACATCTCCCTCAATCAGCCCGCCGCTCCTTGCTGCTGCTGCCCGTCAGCGTCACTGGTTACCGTGGGAAGAACAATGCTGACATCACACTCATTATGCAATTCCATCAACTCGGAGCAGGGAGAGCTGCTTTTTTTTTTTAGCAACCGCTCAGAAGCACCGGGTCATTCAAGCCTGCACATCTGCCCTGAATGGGTGTGTGTGTGACTGCAGTGGCGTGTGCATATGCTAGTAAGCACGTCTGCCTGTTTACGTCTGATACAATTACCCGGAAGATTGTGTGAGTGAGAGAGTAATAAAGGGCCACAGAGAGTGAGAGAGAAATACTGCAGTAACCCAAGGGTGGAGGGCTGATGTACCACCTCCTAACACACACACACGCAGAAGATAGCCCAAAACAAACAGCTCCACTGACTAGCCAAGGTTAGCTGTGACGCATTAAAACATATATTTCTCATAAGGGAGTTTGACTCTCCCTGTTCTATAATGCTACAGGCTATGTGTGCTGTGTCACTTTGTAATATTGCACCAGCATGCACTTTCACTAAAAGTACACCAAAGCTAATTTAAATTCTGAAATATCAGGCTGTTCTGAATGTGCACATACAGAAGAGAAGCTTTCCATGCGATGGAAAAACTGTCGGCAACTTGTGTCTGCCTGCCATGCAGCCCCTGGAGTGCTGATACAGAGAACAGTCTATTTCTCCTGCTCTCCCTGCTTTGCACAGACAGAATTGAAAACAGAGGAAGAGGACTGGAGCTGAATCCCAATATTCCTCCCGAGCTAGCTCCTTCCTGTGCTAAGGGACAGGCCCTCACTGCTCCAGACAAAGCTAAGAATTTCTTTCTATAGCCCAGACCGAAATATCTCAAATATTGGATTGCCATGAAATTTGGCTCAGACATTCATGTCCCCTTCAGGATTAAGCCTAATGACTTTGATGATCCCCTGCTTTTTCCTCTAGTTCCATCATCAGGTTAGTCTCACATTGCCAGACTTTTCTACACGCTCTGGGTTGTTTGCATTTCTTCAAACCAATCACAATTGTGGTGGGCGGAGCTAAGCTTCGGACGCAGTGCCGATGGCTCTGCAAACTTGTTTTGGTGGAACATTTGCACCACACAAAAGAAAACGCCACATACAATATTAACTGAAGTTAACTATTTACACAATAAAGTCATGTGAGCTATTTAAATTAGCTGGATACATTGTTAAACGTAATTTGCTCTTACCAGTGTATCGGCGTGTGTATTTCGTCCATAGAAATCCTCTCTTATAGGTCCCAAAACAAAAAATACCAGTTAGATAGTAAATGCCGTAAACATATACCTTGTAAATCTTTACAATCATTCCAAGAACCAAGCAGGCCTGCCTTGTTGCACGATCCAAATTTTCTTTAAAACTTGCCATTTTCAGCATGTAGCTTGCTAGCTCAAAGTTTGTTGTTGTTTCCTGAAGCAAATGGAGATTGAGAACAGCAACACACAAAGAGCGGAAGGTGAGGGTCATCTTGTCTTTAGTGCTAATTAGGAAATATTAGAATGCTAAGACACAGAACCGTCGCATGGGTTGTGCCAACTGTGTGACCGCACAGGGCTTCGCGGATCTGGGGGAGCAAAGAAAAAGTAGATGGTAGAAATGATGCCAGGTACACGAGAGCACGACCGAACACTGGACTACAACGACTTTATTTCTGAGTTTGTGGGCAAGAACAAGGAAAGTGACTTTCACTTTATCCAGAATGGTAAGTCTGATGTTTATAAAGAAAGAATATAAAGTGACATGCAGCTGAGCTGCCATGCCGTAAGAATAGAAAGGCAGACAAGTGCTTAGGGGCTCAGGTGCTCAATGCGTGGTAACCATGGGGCTTCTGTGCACTATTCCTGCTGGTACAACTGAATGACATCAGTTGATTGTGGTATCAAATATCCCTAATCACAGATCTATTTATAACAAATAGTGGCAGTCCTAGTCTTTGCTAACCACAGGCCATTATTGTTGATAGCTAAAGTTAGCTAAATTAGCAGTCTTATTTCTATAGCCTAATTTAAGTTCAAAACAGATTGTCTAGACAACAGTCCAGTTCTGTCAGGTGTCTTCACCTGCCTTAGCAAGACATCCCTGCATTGTTTACACTTTAGGTGGTCCAGAATGCTGCTGCAGGTTCTCTAAAAGCTGTGACAATGATCTTGATTTTGTTCACACTGGCCTTCCAACTGGAGAGTGCTAGAGAGTTCTAGTGAGTTCTAGAGCGCGGCAGAATCATGTATCTGCCTACATTGGCGAGCTACTGAGGCCTGACATAACTAGTCACTGATCAGGGATTGTTGCTTTTCCACACCTTGGAGAAAGACAGCAGATACATTCCACCAACAAAAGACAACACACACACACACACACACACACACACACACACACACACACACACACACACACAAATACACACCTTAGAGTGAAAATAACTTGTAGAGAGACTGCTTCGTTTTGCAGCCTCTGTTAATATAAGCTATAATGATTTATCACACAGTAAAATCAATACTCTCAGTTCCTTTTAGGGAAAGTGGATGGGGGGGTTGTCTTGTTTGAGGTAAAAACTGGAATGAGCCGTGGGACTCAACGCAACACAGCCCCGAAATAAGATTTATGCAAAGGCTGTGTCATAGCTGATTGGCTCTAATTGTCTCCCAGCTAAGCAAGAATCCCATTCTGCTAAATGACCCAGCGATCAAATTCAAATTCATTTATTGGTTTGCAAGCACACAGAATATCTTCACTGTTCAGCAGAGATAGTTTCTAGCATTTGTGTGTTTTAGGGGTATAAATAAAAACAGGCATTATAACAGCTGTGTGGCTGAAGATTACAGTAAGAAAGGTGTGTCATGGCTAATGCCAGGAAATTATTTCAGCATATACTGGGGACTAAGTACATTTACTCAATTATGTTACTTAAGTACAAATTTGAGTAACTCATACTCAAGTATTTTACCTTTAATCAACTTTAAACTTCTACTCCACCACAACATTTTTTACTTTATACTCCACTACATGGGTCTGAAACCTTAAGTTACCAGTTACTTTTCAAATTATGATTTTTGATCACCTTCCTGTCTGGTGAAAACAAAAGAAAACTGATGTTCCTTCATGGTTTGAGGAATTTCTCCTAAGCTAAATAAACTATTTAGAAACTGACTTTTTAGAGATATGTGGTTTTCACATTAGGGCTGGGTATTGCAGTGCGTTGTGATTTGCAGGATGATGCACCAGGTTAATGTTTACTTAAAGATTTGTTGTCACGTCTTGTCACTGTCAAGTTTCTGTGTTTAGTTGGTTTCATGTTTTCTGTTGGTTTTCCATTTCCTGTTTTATTTTGAAGGTTCTCTGTTCTCCCTTGTGCTGTCTTGTTTCCTACTTCCTGTCTTGTGTTTCCCTCCTGATTGTTCTTCCCCGCCCTGATTTGTTCCACCTGTTGGTATCACCTGTCCCTCGTTAGTGTTCATTACCCTGTGTATTTAGTCTCTCTGTGTCTCTTGCCTGTTGTTGGGTTTTTACTTTCTGTTAGTGTGCCTTGTGTTAGTGTGGTGTTTCCTGTTGTGTATTTCCCTGTTGTGTGAAATAAATTTCTTGTTAAACTGTATTTGGGGTCCAAGCCTCATCTACACTGTGACAATTGTAGATTACAGCCAGTTAGTAGAGTGACCATGTTGAAGAACGTTCTTGGTAAACAATGAAAAAAGTCCTCTCTCTGAGAAATTGACATTACTTCTGGTCTTTACAGTTACATTTAGCCAAGGAAAGGTTACTGTGAGCCAGGTAAAGGGCACTGTGAGGTCATGGTCATTTCAGCAGCCGTTTAGGTTAGGTTTAGCCGACAAAACGATACATCAACATAATATAGGAAAATGATATAGCCAGTAGATATTTTTGTAATGTTAAATAACATATTGACATTGGGGATTTTTGGATCCAGTTCTTCAGCCCCGAAGGCACCAGAATGTTTAGATAAGGTGTTGTTGAAATATGGAAAAGGTCATGAGGCTTCTGGGTATTATTCAATGCTTATGCAGAACCTGAGGTATGGAGCCTGTTCAGCCCTCAAGAAGACATGGAAGAGGGATCAGTATATTACACTGGATAATAACGGCGTGGGACAGAATTTGTAAAAATAATAAAACTAATGTAAACGTGCGTACGACGTAAAACAGGCGTAAGACGGGCGAACGCCGATTCCTACGCAAAGCTCGGCATTTATCAATTTGAACGTGAGTGTAGGCTGCGATAAAATCTCACGTCTGGTCTGAACTCGTGTACGCAAGTTTTCGAGTAAGTGTGGACTTGCGGTGCAGCATATAATCAGTTTAACAGGAGAAGGAGAAGTCATCAGTTGATCACTTATCAGCAATGGCAGATCTGGCTCTTTTAGAAGATCTCTATGAGCCGGTACAACAGTGCACACGTACGTGCCACGGTGGAGCGCTCACTTGGCTTGATTAAGGGCAGATGGCTTGCATCAGCGGGGGGGACACTATATACACGGCAGAAAAAGTCTGCAACATTGTTTTAGCCTGTGGGGTTCTGCACAACATCTCGCAGGAAAACTGGCTGCCATAAATGTAGTGATGGAGCCAGATGACCCGATGCCCAGAGAGCAGTGTCCAGCACAGCCCCAACTGGGGCTATACCAAGGAGACAGGATATTATTCCTCGCTTTTTAAAAGGTAGCCTATAGTTTGGCAGTGATATTCAATACAGAAAACATGACGATGCACAACTTCAGGTTTTCATCTCTCTGTCGTGAATGATTTATTTCACCCATTGACCGAGTTATTTTGGCTTGTTTTTCCAGCCCCTCTGCTATCAGGAGACACGTGTAGGCCTAAGAGATTGCAATAGAAGCCTGTATATTACTATTAGGACTATGGAAAATGTGTCAAGGATGTATAAATTAAATAGGCTAAAAAGCTGGAGTCCGATTTACTACGGCAACTCTTTTCAATTCAATTCAATTCAATTTTATTTATAGTATCAAATCATAACAGAGTTATCTCGAGATACTTTCCAGATAGAGTAGGTCTAGACCACACTCTATAATTTACAATTTACAAAGCCCCAACAATTACAGTAATTCCCTCAAGAGCAAGCATTATAAATGGCTATTGCGACAGTGGCAAGGAAAAACTCCCTCTTGGGAAGAAACCTCGGCAGACCCAGACTCTTGGTAGGCGGTGTCTGACGGGGCCGGTTGGGGGTGTGAAGGCGATAATAGTCGCATTGAAAATAGTGGACCAGTGACTTTGAAGTTAGTCGTTGTAGTTCATGTCACAGCAGGACGTTGCGGGATGAAACGTGGCGCTGCAGAGCACGGGTGGGTGTAGCAGACGCAGCAGGATGTTGAAGGGAATCGCAGAGCATAGCTCTGCGAATGAGAAACATAAGGACTCCGGGGAGTAAACTCCCCAGAGCTAGGTTAGTAACAAGCAGTTCTGGGACAGGATGCATATAAAAGGAAACAAATGAAAACATTGATGAGAGGCTGTACTGACCTGCCCCCCTCAACTCACACTATATTATTGATTATATGATCAATAAATCTGATGACTACGAAGAGAAGCAGGTGGGCCGGGTTAGGCGGACGCTGCAACTCCTCACTCCACCATAGACCCATATCTAACCTAACTATAAGCTTTATCAAAGAGGAGAGTTTTCAGTTTACTCTTAAATGAGGCGATGGTGTCTGCCCCCCAAACCCAGACTGGGAGCTGGTTCCAGCTGAAGGCTCTGGCTCCCATTCTACTTTTGGAGACTCTAGGAACCACAAGTAACTCTGCATTCTGGGAGCGGAGTGCTCTAGTGGGACAATAAGGTACTAAGAGCTGTTCTAGATAGGATGGTGCTTGACCATTTAGGGCTTTGTAGGTCAGGAGAAGGACTTTAAAGTCAATCCTGTATTTTACAGGAAGCCAATGCAGAGAAGCTAAAACAGGAGAAATATGATCTCTTTCCTTAGTTCTTGTCAGAACACGTGCTGCAGCATTCTGGATCAGCTGGAGAGTCTTAAGGGACTTATTTGAGCAACCGTAGGGAATTACAATAGTCCAGCCTGGAAGTAACGAATGCATGGACCAGTTTTTCCGCATCGTTTTGAGACAGGATATTCCTAATTTTGGCAATGTTACGAAGATGAAAAAAGGCTGTTCTCGATGATTGTTTTAGATGGGCGTTAAAGAATATATCCTGATCAAAAATAACTCCTAGATTTCTGACAGTAGTGCTGGAGGCCGGGACAACACCATCCAGAGTAGCTATGTCTTTAGATAATGAAGTTCGGAGGTGTTTAGGGCCCAGCACAATAACTTCAGTTTTGTTACAGTTTAACATCAGAAAATTATAGGTCATCCAGGATTTTATATCTTTAATACATGCTTGAAGTTTAGCTAACTGACTTGTTTTGTCTGGTTTGATTGACAAGTATAATTGGGTGTCGTCCGCATAGCAGTGATAGTTAATTGAGTGTTTCCTAATGATATTACCAAGAGGAAGCATATACAAGGAGAACAAAACTGGTCCAAGCACCGAGCCCTGTGGAACGCCATGCATAACCCTCGCGTACTTAGAGGATTTATCATTAACATTAACAAATTGAGATTGATCAGAAAAATAAGACTTAAACCACCTTAGTGCAATTCCTTTAATTCCGACTAAGTGTTCCAATCTCTGTAACAGGATTGTATGGTCAATAGTGTCAAATGCAGCACTAAGATCTAAGTCCTTTGTCTGCAGCAGTTAGAACGTTGTTAGTAATTTTCACCAGTGCCGTCTCTGTGCTATGATACTTTCTAAATCCTGATTGAAAGTCTTCAAATAAGCAGTTGCTATGGAGAAAATCACATAACTGATTAGCAACTACTTTCTCAAGGATCTTGGACTACTTTCTCCCGTGTTCTTTCTACAACCTTTAATAACAGTTTTCAGGCTGCCAAAAAGTAGGCTACACACGTTAGTGCAAATGAACCTGGGATATCAGGGTTTAAATCTCCAACTCTGAAAAGTGCCGCTTCTCAGCCGGATTACATCTCGCCATGTCGTAAATTGTAGGGGCGAGGCCTCTAAACCAAGAATATATTGGGGCGTGATATTTAAATGACGATTGTTTCCAGTCACTGCATTTATCAATGTACGACCATTCTCACGCTCTGATTGGTGTGATAGGAACGTTTCATGAATCACACGTGAAGCCTGAGGCACCGTTGCTGCGTCCAACATTTAGTGCCGCCCAAGACGATTGTGATTGGTTTAAAGAAATGGCAATAAACCAGAGTCAACACTGGACTTTTTAAGTTTCATAAGTCCCTTACATCTTCAGATTACAAATATTTATAGATTTGTAATAACAGCAACATGGAAAATAATAGCAGGCCTAAAAGGTCTGTACTAGTTCATTTTGAAGAACCAATTCCAAATTTAACACCTGGAAACCACAGAGCCATATACAAACACTTGCAGTGCACCAGTCTGTGTCTCCATCAAGGCTACTTCAAATTTCAAAAGGCATCTACAAGTAAGTTAACAGAGAGACTTCAGTCTACAGTCTTTAGCCAAATGTGATTATATTAGGGCATTACTTCATAAGGAAGTAATGTAAAGTAATCCCCCAACACTGGATATCATATGTGTTTAAAAGCATGCAAGCACACTTTTTTCTTATCACTTATTGTTAATCAAGAAAACAATTCAATTGTGGAATTTATAGAAATATTTGTTCTCTGAAAGAGTGATCTATATTTTGGAACAAAATGTGTGCAGGGTTTGACTAGTTAAGTTTAATGAAATTATGTTATTAAATTACATAATTAATGTAATTGTATTTAGTTTTTACTTGTATTACTGATGTAAAATGTGTAATTTAATTAATCAAATCAAAAGGAAATTGCTTTGCATTGATAAAGTAATCCAAATTAAGTAATCCAAAGTAACCTTCCTAACACGTAATGTACATTCTTTCTGTTGTGTGACTGTGTGGAATGTCTTTGAATTGCCATGAATTTAATTCCACTTCCTGTCATTCCGATTCAAATTCAACTTCCTGTGGGGCGGAGTCAATTCAATTCAAATTCCAATTCATGAATTGAATGGAGGCCAATTCTGAAATTCTGAATTTTGCACAAGCCTGTCTGCTACGTCCTGCTATGCCCTGCTACGCCCTGCTACATCCTGCTATGCCCTGCAGTGACAGACTGTCTCACACCGCCTACCAAGAACCAAGATCTGTCCGAAGTTTCTCCCTAAAAGGAAGTTTTCCTCACCACCCAAGGTTTCTTCCTAAAAGGGAGTTTTTCCTCGCCACTGAATGCTTGCTTTTGGGGGAATTACTGGAATTGTTGGGTCTTTGTAAATTATAGAGTGTGGTTAGACCTACTCTATAAAATGTCTTGAGATAACAGCAACTCTTGTCCATGCTAGGAATCACGTTAGCTTTTAATAAAAACACAACTCAGACAACAGAGACATTTTCCTCATTTTCTTTTCCTTTCTTTGTGATTTGTGAGGGTTTAGCCCCACACATAGGTCAACAATTCAAATCAAGTTGAACTTCAAGCAGCTGATATTTTCTCATGTGCAGCACAAACCGTTGGGAGTAATTGTTTCTCAAGCACAGGAGTGGATTTATCATAGCCTATGTGAAATCCCAATTACATGGCAGTCTCAGGCCGGTGTGTTATTTGTTTGTTTGGTGGTGTGTCATGTATGTCTAAGTCTTCTCTGCCAGTGTGAGAGAGCACTCAGGATTAATGACCTTTACAGTGGCTGCATGTGGAGATAAAGCCAACAAAAGGGTAGCATGAAGAGGCGGGCAGAGGTCAGGATGTCATACTGGATATTAGAGTACGGTGGCTGGGGCATGGGGTGAGCAGTCAATCCACTTTCTTGTCCATACACAACACAGAACTGAAGAAATCTACCACTTCTCCACTTAGAGAGAAAAGCTAAATTGCTGTGCTGGGAAATTCCCTTTTATTTCAACATGTCCACATCTGAGATTAGAGGGCTTTCCTTATAAAGAAAGCTTGATTAAAATGGGACTGAATTTGTGTTTTTATGGGACATTTGAGCATTAAGATACTCCCTGCAAAACCTGAATGGTGCTACATCTGCTGATAAAACCGACAACACCTATAGAAGACTCTCTAGGGGCCAAGGTAAGGGGAGACATTACAGGTGAATAGGGAAAATATTTTAACTAATAGATATCCACATAACACTTTCCTAGTTATTTACTTATATTTTTTTGTATTATACGTTTAAAAAATGTTATGTTTAAACAGGCATATGAGGCATTATATTATTAAATATGTGATAAAATACATTTTCAGCACAGAAATGTGAACGTTGAATGAAGCCAGGTTCAAAATTATTGTTTCATTTACAACTCACAACTTTATTTATCCCAAAAGGGCAATTCTGTGTCCAGCAGTCTTCAGACCCCAAGAACAAAAACATTTACACATAATCGCATACACAACAGACAGTAGATTGTCAGAAACAGAATAGAAGGGAAAGGCAGCGAGTGTAAACAGCCCAGTTTGAGGCGAGAAATGACAGATACATCAATCAGGTTCCCAAACAAGTTGAACACAAAGCAATTCACACCTCAGGAAAACAAAACAGGATGCTTGTTCCAGAGACTACTGTCTAGATTTAAAAGTCTGACAGCAGAACCATCAATCCAGCAGATTAATGAAAAGGTTAGTAGACTTTCGATAAATGACTGATAAAACATGCATGGGAATTTGTTGCGCACCTTGAACAATTTTAACTTCCTCAATAAGTAGATTCTCTGTTGACTCTGCTTAACAATATAATATGCACCAAATGTTAACACTGTTCCCAAATATTTGGAAGTGTCAACAATGTCAATATCCTTACCGTGAATAGAACTAGTTAACAAAAGGTCAACGTTAAGTTACAGTAACTGTAAATAATAGAGTCAAAGGTTTTTACAAAAGGACTTTCGGATATCTTTTTTTTAATTGGCATGATTTTATAAATCACGTTTTTATGTTAAAAGATAAATGTGGCACAGTGAATCCGTAGGATGAACTGTATTTGGGGATGGATATCTAAGTACTAACTACCTTACCTATAGGCCAGTAAACCTATCATCAGTGGGGATTTATATTTGCTAATAAAATGTTTGATTCATGTTAAGACTTTTTAATTTTTGAAACATTTTTGCAATCATTTGGAGCCCTCCCTGCATTGACTCTGAGGACCCCCTTGTGGTCCTGGACCCCCTATTGAAGATCCCTGATATAGAGTGAAATCCTTCAGAATATACATGTAGATAGGAATGGAACTGCAACATGTGGTGTATGGAAGTGCTACTGGAGTGGAGATTTCTGGCTCAGAGTATGAGAATAACAAATTTTGAGAAAACTCCCCTTACATTAATAAAAAAATTGTAACTTCCGTTCCAGCAATAACCACAACTGAGGGTTTTTCTAAAATGCCACCACTGCCTAAATTTTTGGACAGGTTGAAAATAAAAATCATGTGTCCAGGAAAAAGAAGAGGAAGTTAACACATCTCAACGTAAAACTTGTTTCACTCTAATAGCGTTCATTTGACCAGTAGACCACCGTCTTCTCAAAATTCTGATAAGCATAATTTTAGCAACTTCACATATGATATCAGTAATAACAGTAAATCACTGGACATCCCCAGGGCATTTTTTCCAATGCAAATATGGCCTCAGAGACACTGAGCTTGTTGTCATTGCACACATTTCTTTGTACATTTAATGCCCCCTTGTACTTTCTAAATTTACCATTACCCCCCATAGCTTTAATTGATCATGCTGAAAATTCTCCAAAAAATATAGTTAATTGTTGAAACAAGACAATTATGATAACAGCATGTTATGAATACTGGTAGTTGCGATCCATAATGGGATATTGCAACCAAATGGCAGCAGCAGGACAACAGTTTTGTTATGTAATGTTAACAGGATTCAGAGAGACGAATCTATCTCAAAACCTGAACTATCTGTATGGCCATAGGGAAAGATCTGTGGTGTGTCTCACATAGTGTGTTCACATTGTCGAAGTGTGGTCAAATGCAGCGCACTACGAGTAGCCCGATGGTGCACTCATAACGGTCAGAATGTTGACACTTTCCACCCTCAACGGTCGCCATCTTTCCAAAACTTTCAACAATGGTGGCCGAGGACACGATGGCCGAGGACGCGGTGGCCGAGGACGCGGTGGCCGAGGACGCGGTGGCGAGTCCAGCAACAGAGCAATACAAATGTAAGTTGAGTCTTTTTGCTATATTTGTATAACATATAATTTTGCAGTCAGTAATGATTTTGGTACCGCAAATTATAACATATATTGGTACCATACTGTAAAGTTCTAGCAAGCTAACCTTAGCTAACAGTGGCACAGTTTAACCACTGGCAAATAAGTTATAACTTAACGTTACATGTGTTGTGGCCATACTGTTGTTTGTGTTAAATCATCATCTTCACTGTAGAAGATTTGTGTTAGATGTGTGATTTTAACAAGTTATACATATTCAGTTGCAAGCTCGACAATGTAGCGATCAGCTCATGATTGTAAGCCAGTAATGTTAACAGTAACGTAATGTTATAAAGTTGTATCAGCTGTTTCTGCCTTAATCTGATAATCCATCTATTTAGGGACAAATGAGGACTAGAGCTTTCTAGCTGCTATAAGACTACTTTGCTACGAGAAGAGTGGACGGCAGCTCCGGAGATGGACCTTCAGTTAGCGGCTGGAGCAACTCAAATTCAGCCAGTGCAAACCCCAGCGCCGGGGGTCTGATCCCGGACTGCTCTACTTTCCGGCAAAGTAGTCTCCTAGCAGTGGGGGGTGAATCAGAGGGACCACGGGGTGCGCTAGCTAGCTAATTCTTGTGCTTTTGCTTTGGTATGAATCTGTGAGATAGCCACACCCCATTCATTTTGATTATAAAATAGAGAAAAAAAGAGCTGGGAAATAAATGTGGTATTAGGAAATAAAAGTTTCCGGTAATAAAAATAAGTAGTCCTTTTGAAAAACTTCATTTTATAAATAAAACCCCCCCTATTTTATTTATTGAACTATATTGATACATTTATGCATACAGTATATATATTTCATAAGCATATTTATTTATTTAATATAGACTTAAATGGCATTCAGCTAGCTAGCTAGAATTGTAGCATAGCGGGCAATTCTACCAAATATTAGGCAACGAATGCTTTTGGCTGCTACGGTCAGTCACACAACCAGAGAATGTCTAATAAGGGGAGAACTTCCACTCTCGGGAAACTTCCAGCTTCTGAACTGGTTGCAGTTCCACTCTGGTTCCATATGAGGGTGCTCACAGGCGAGTGCAGAATGAATGGAGGTCTATGGAGCTATACCCCTCAAAATACACTTTTTTCAGGATATCATTTTGTTGTCTAGTAATTTGAATGTTGCCATTCGAAAAGGAAGGCAAAGAAAATACACACTGCTGGGTGTTTTTTAAAGTTGCTTTTTTGTTCTTAAAAGCCTTTAAAATGTCAATGATGTCATATACATCGTGTGTGCCAGAGATACTGCTTTACGTTAAGCTCTGAGTCACTTCCTTTCTTCTCTCGAGGCATCGACAACACAGCTGACAGGTTAGGCTCTCCCTGTCAATACACGTGCTAGAAAGTGTTTTGGTTTGCTAATGTTTTAAAGACCACGCTGAAATATATAGTATCTGACATTCTGGCTCCGCTTCGGATGCCATCAAGCGGGATCTCTGGTCGTAATCAGTCCTTCACTGACCAATCAGCATTCATTAGCAGAATTCTAGCGTGTTATGGGCAACAACGACTTAACCTGTAAGAAATCAAAAGGACATAAGTACTTGTTCATTCAACTTTTGACCTATAATCCATGTTGAACTTGCAAAAACTACAATCAAATCTGAGATTTCTCAACGACAATCAGGCAAAAGAGACAAATTTAGCCGTCTAGCTCCATAGACTCCCATTCATTTTGCACTCGCCCGCGATCACCCCCAGTGGAACTCTGGTGGAACTGCAACCAAATTTGGTACAATGGGGCTTAATAGGGAGTGAACTGGCTCTCCGTAGAGGGGCTCTGCACACAACCTTCACACTGGTGGCTGAAAATGTCCCTCACGAGCCACTGTTCTTCTCGGGACACATGGCTGCCTGCTGATGGACAGCAGGACTACATCTGCTGTGGGTTATGTTGTTGTGACCTACCGTTTTTGAAATGGGATGATGAAATTGTAGCGAACATTAAGGACCATGGCTGAGGAGCAACATCTTGGGCCTTCTGGTGACTGCATATTTGGTAACAATATGGCACAGGCAAAAATACATCCTTGTGCATTGCTCACATCTGTGTATTCAACTTACAGTCACATGCTTCCAGTCTGTTATTGGAAACACACACACACACACACACACACACACACACACACACACACACACACACACACACAGAGGAAACACGGACAACTGTATTTGTGTGCTATTTGTGTTAACTCCGGGCTTTCTAGCACCTGCTGTGTTTCATATTCAGTGAGTATTCTAATCAGCTTGGTGGTCTCCTAACCGGGGTAAACAACCATAAGAATAGAACATCTATTTACAACCTCAGCCCCACTGTCCAATTAATCACCAGGCAGCCAACAGACCTACTAAAATTAAAAAGAGCAACAGCTGCCGCAGCAAATACAGAGCGAGAGGGAGAGGAGGAAGATGAGAGAGGAACTGAGTGTATTAAAGTTAATGTAAGACTGAAGAGGAGGACACACACTGCACAGGCAGACAAACGTGATACACATAGCTGACATATTGGTGAACTTTACCCTCAGATAAATTCATTAACAAGGGGAAAACATAGCCCATTTATTTACTGGCAGAGATACACAGTGTTATGTCCTCCACCTCCAGGAAACTCAGACACACTCTCTTTACAGGCATTGCTCTGCATGAGACACACACACACACACGCCCGCACTGTCACGGGACTCAAAAGGACCCAAAAGCATGACTCGAACAGATGTAAAAGGTAATGGAGTTTATTGTACAAAGGTACAATGCAGGCAAAGGTACAAAAACGGCAGGCAAAAACGTGGTCAAAGGCAGGGAAGAGGTCATACAAAAACACAGGGAAGAGACATTAGGAATAACGCTGGAGAGTGAGACACGAGGTACTACAACATACAACATCTGGCGACAGACAAGGGACACAAGGTAAGTATATATACACTGAGGTGGGTGGAGACGATTACACACAGGTGACACCCATTAGGGAAGGGAGGGTAATTACCTGTAACAGAAACAGGCAGTCAACACAAACAAAACAAACATGAACGACTGCTGCGTTCATGCCACCTGGGAATAACAGGGACCGCCCCCGTGATTACGTTGTTTTTACGACTGCCAGCGTTCACATAGTCGGCATGCGTGTTCTTCTTCTTCTGTTATATTGGCGTTTGGCATAACAACTTGTTGCATGACTGCCACCAACTGTTGGGCGTAGCCTAGGGCATCAGGTGTGTGAAAACATGGAGGTCACAATAACAAAAGATGTGCTGCTGTTTTCTTATGCGAGCATAGAAACAGCACGTGGACAGGTGCTTGTTTGTGTTATCTGCAGGACAATAAACGGGAAAGGACACGGATAAGTGACATGAATGATGACGTTTTCACTCGGAAAAATGTTTTTCCCATGTCCATGAACGCACGGTAAGAGCGGGAGCTGGACCTGACACGCATGCACACATGCACAGGCACACGCACGCACACACACACACACACACACACACACACACACACACACACACACACACACACACACACACACACACACACACACACACAGAGCTCCTGAGGCTGGCATTGACTTAGCCCTCAGGGTCCAAACTAATTTGCTCGCAATCTAACACAGTAACTGACTGCAAACTCTTTCAACCCAACTGTCTAAATACTCAACCTGCTGCAGGGCACAACTGAGATATAATGAGATACTATTTGTTTCTGTGGATGAGAGTGAGTGTGTGAGTGCGTGCACCTTCAAGCACGGTTACAAAAATGCATACATGAATATGCCTATGCTCTTGGTTACAATCTGCCTGTTTGCCTTTGAGCTCAGAACTTTTAGAATGTCATGACTAAGGGTTTACTCACAGGGTTAACTGAACCCTGCAGCGCTTTGCTGGCTAGTCCAGTTGGTTGGGGGTGGTGTAGTCTCGCATTGCCAGACCTTCTTCCACAGCGCCGCTGGGAGGGTCTGGCTAGTCTGGCTTTGTTAAAACCAAGACCAATCATCTTGGGTGGCGCAAAGCGCCGGACGGAGCCATGGTGTTTCTGCAAAATAGCCTCGGGAAGGAACTTGTTTTGGTGGAACGTGTACGTTCAAAGATTGGACAGCTAGTCTAGCTAGCTGTCTGGATTTACCCTGCAGAGATCTGAGGAGCAGTTAACCTTAGTTAGTCTTATTAAATCCACCGGAGTTTAGAATTACAACACAAAGAAAGCGGAAGAAGGACATCCAGCAGAATTTCCAGTGGAATATCCAGTAGCATAACCGGAAGTGGAATGTCATGGATATAGAGTAGGGGTGTTGTGAATGCTGATTCAAAGACACATTTCCACCCTGATGAACTGTAAAGACGTATTCAGTTTTATTGTATTTGTGCAAATATAATTCTGGTGCGGACCGCCTGAAAACATGGTCCTCAGTTCGCTTCCAAGTATACTAGGTTTG
The DNA here is from genome assembly GCF_004354835.1 of Perca flavescens. Classification (NCBI taxonomy): domain Eukaryota; kingdom Metazoa; phylum Chordata; class Actinopteri; order Perciformes; family Percidae; genus Perca; species Perca flavescens. The sequence goes on along the minus strand of NC_041351.1, from coordinate 24,311,794 downwards.
GTTCATTTTAGGTGAGAACATGATCCGACCCTAATATAGCAAGTGAACCAAAAAAACAGTGCATTTCCTACTAGTACAATGTGTATAGTACTATAGTAAGTAACTAAATAATAAAATAAAGAGCTAATATTGTGCATACTGTACATAAATAAATACATGCATATTTAAACAATACAAAATAAATCTTTATTTCTTCATTTCTACAAATCTACATGATTAATATATGCATGTATGCATTACTACTTATATTTATTTCTGTATTTCTTCAGTGATTTCATTTTTTATTTCTGTGTCTGTATGTTAATCAGGTTGGCAGGATCTGCAGCTAGCTAACATCAATAGCAGGAATCTTAGTTTGATACACATAACACAATAGAAAAAGGCAATCGTTTCAGATGTGACCTGTGGGTGTCTAACTGCCACGTCTCAGTTTGTTTACTGCTGCTGCCCATGGCTTCTCGCCCCAGCTGAAGTAACTACCTCCCCAGGATCCTGTATCCTTATCCTTGGCTGCTGAGTGAGAACACATTTGCATAATCCTTGTGAATGTATCCCTGTAAAGATCCCTTGTAATCATCACAGCCGTGTAGGTTTCAGTTTCTATAGCAATTCTTTTCCGTAAGCCTGGCATTATGGAATAATTGCACAAAGAGGTAAACAAACCATCTATGGAGTTTATAGGCTGACATCTATATTGTGTAATTTATAATCTATTTAACTTATATTAAATGAAAGCTAAGCATAAGCAATTGTTAGAACAAGCTGAGTAGCAGCTTTTTTCTCTTCTCTAACCCTGTAGATTAAGTGACTTGTTCAGATGGGTGTTTTTTTTTGTCGAGGGATGGTAAGGTGTGAGTGGAAACACTGACCCAATCAACCTGAGCCAGTGAGCCCAGTGTCTGTTGACCTCCTCGTCTCTGGTTTCCTCCTGTTCACATGAAACCAGCTGTCAGTCACCGCACAACGAGAACACACACATGCATGATCCCCATATGTCCTGCTGCTGAGGAGGCCGCTCTCATTCATTCCACTTGTGACTGTAACCTCTACCTTCGTCACATCCTTCTTCCAAAACAAGAGATCAGCTTACGCTTTGTTTTCTGGCCTATATTATTCTTTATCACAGACCTATACCACCTCCACAGTCAGGATAACAAGGGAGAGAAATTTAAATGTGAGCCCATGGAAGTTGTAAAAAAAAATGAAGTGTGCAATATTTACATCTCAGGCTTTAGGCTGGCCGTGTTCCTGATAGCAGATTACAGTAAGTGAGCGGATAGAGAGCCAGTGCTTTAGTCCAAGGACACTTTTACAAGATATATGACTGCTGATGGACACATTGCTATCACTGCAAGCTGTGGACCTCTGACCTTCTGCTGTCTCCCTGACAACAAGCCCAGCATGCAATTCACTGTTTATGCATTTAGTTGCTCTTATGCATAATGACTTACAATTAGTGAGCAGAGAGGTTCGGTATTTTGCCTATTGACAGTTTAAATCAGAATCATAAACGGATGTATTGCCAATTAAGTAACACTTACAAGGAATTTAACTTGGTGGATGGTGCATAAATAAACATATATATAAGGAAATACACAATAAATGTAAAAGAAACGATAATATACAGTAAATAAACAAATATGTACAATATAACTGTTTAACAATAAGGAAAAAACATGTATGGCTAGGTGCAGGATGAGTAAAGATATTGAGGTATGTGGAAAAGTTCAGTATACTGTATATATATATATATATATATATATATATATATATGTATATGTGTGCCATGGACAGGTTATAGTATGTCAGGATCCTGGGCCTTGTTAATGAAACACTGACTTTTGATGGATGCATTTTGGAGATAATAGGGTTTCAACGTGCAACATTCCAGTTTCTGCTTTTCCCTTCATCTTCAAAAGCTATTTAGCTGACTTTTGAAGTTTGAAAGTACCCTAAAATCGTGTATATCATAATCAGTCATTACAAACTCATGCTATGCAGCCAAAGTCCACGGAACATCTTGCCATATATGTACTGACTGATACAATATACTGTATATACTGACATATAGATATATATACACTATATGATACTGTGAAACAAAGCAATAAGATGATTTTAACAAAAAATAAGAAACTGAATGTTTAGGGGTTAAGTTGATCAGAATTATTATTAAAAGAGACCACTGCAGAGAATGCTTGCACAGTTTCTACTGCTTTCTGCATTTTACGTAGTGTGCCGTTTTGGGATCGTAGCAGAGATATGATTAGGTCATTTACTGACGACGAATAATGAAGATGGTTCCCAATCAGCTCTGTAGCATGTAGGCACTATGGAAAAAAACTAAACTAACAAAGTATATTATGTTAGTTTGTTAGTTTAGACATCTAATGGATTAGCAACAAAAAAGATTGCTTTACAGCACAAAAAAGGTTAGGAAGCTTTTCTAGTACAGCAAACAAAGCAAAAGCTTATTCTAAAGACAGGCCAATGGCAAAAATCACAAACATGTTCATAGTCTTTTACATTAAATAAGGTACATTATAAGACTGGAATGTGGATGATTGAACCCAACCACAAAACAATCACTTCAAATATGGTTGTAAATCAAACGTGAAACCTCCTTTAGAATTTTCAACATAACGTATAATTTTTTTGTGGTTGATTTAGTACCATCCAATCTTACATATCTACCTTGAAAACAAAGAAAAAAGTCAGCTGGAGCTATGATAGGGAGGAGGCAAGTAAGCGATGACAATTTATGAGACACGCTGTGTTACTTTGAGAATGACATGAACAGTTTGCTGGTGACAATTAATGACAAAATGTTAGCAGAGTGTACAAACCTCCTGATAGCAGGTTAGCAGTAAGTAGTGACATGTGTGAGTAGTGTACTCCAGGCTGAGCTCAGCAGAAGGATTGAATTAGGAACAGTGAGAGGCTGAGTGGGGCTAATTGGGAGCGACAAGGCCTGGTCAGTGTATTAGGGTCCAGCTGACTGGAGTAGCTCAGGTCAGCTACACAACCAATCTCCGCAGTTCACCTTACTCACAGTATAGTACATTTCACTGCAGTGTACCTACCCTCACTTTTTTGTCCTTCAGCTACTTCTGCATACTTTCACATTTCACCATTTAAACTTTAAAGGGGTGATAAAATGATTATATAGGGTATTTCACACTGTTCCTTATGGTCTCCTAATGGGGTATGTAACATTGGTTGGGCTGATAATGGTCTGGTTGATATTTTATTGGCCATTATGCATCCCTGTGTTTTGGCCCTATTTGTAACAAGAGCTTTTCTTCCAAATATGGTATGCTCATGAATATTTAGATGAGCTGCGCGCTGATTGGTTGAGCGAATCCCCATACACACTAGAGACGAGACAGTAGGACTCATATTTCAGAAACTGCAATGTTTCATTACCATATTCACCTCTGAGACATTTTTATGCAAGAAATCAACTATATAAAGATCAAATATGGGCCGTTTTACGAAAATTGATGGCTAATTGCAAATTTGGTAAGACGTGTCAGACTTTAGGAGCTCCACACAGTCTGACGAGAGCAAAAGGGCAAAGTCACCGTTTGTGGATTACTGCATAACTATAATATATTTACAGTTTGAATTTCGTCACGGCACTTACATCACAGCTACCCCAAGGTCTTACAAAGCTAACAGTTGTGTCCGATTTCAATTTAAGGCATTTTTGTGAACGTGAGGGGTCTCGTTAGGAGGAGCAGCTAGCTAGCTATGTGTCCCATTCAATACAATGGGAAAAGATTGCAGCTAACTACACTTTCGGCATAACTATAGTATATTTACAGTTTGAATTTTGTCACGCCACTTATATTACAGGTTCCCCAAGGTCTTAATAATTGTGTCCGATTTCAATTTAATGCATTTTTGTGAATACGAGAGGTTCCTTTAGCTGCTAGTGTTCCTTCAATCTAATGGGTACAGATAGTGGCTAGCTAGCTACACTTTCGGCATAACTATAGTATATTTACACTTTGAATTTCGCCATGGCATGTATATCACAGCTACCAAAAGCTCTTACAAAGCTTAGCTAACATTTGTCCAATTTCAATTTAATGCATTTTTGTGAATTTCAGACGTCTCGTTAGGAGGAGGCTAGCTAGCTCTCATTGATGGACTCCAGCTCACCGCGGGCTATAGCAAAGATTCGCGGACAAGATGCGTTGATTTCCCCGATCGTTTGTTTAAATAACTCAACACACATATCCATTATAAGATTAACTGGAACCTGCGGTAACAGATTGCGGGCGTAACAAGCTCGCTGTGACCGCGCTCTCGTTCACACACCAGCCATTTAGCAGGAAGAGGGGAGGGAGAACAGCGAGCTGCAGGCCCTGGAGCTCTGTCAGGGCGGTGGTGTTTGGTAGTCCAGTAACCCAGAAAGGGGGACTCTGCGCGGGTATTGAGCACCGCGGGCTGACAGCAGGCCAGGGTCTATGAAGGAGGACAGGTTGGGCGGCATCGCAGCAACCCAGGCAGCACCGGTGCTGAACTCCAACACACAGTCGGACAAAATTTGCAATTACCCATACATTTTCTTAAAACGGCCCATTTGAGCTTTACATGATGATTTTTCGCATAAAAAAGTCTCAGAAGTGAATTTTGTAATGGAATAGCAGAGATCTGCCCAACCTAGATTCAGAAGACTACCTGATCTCAGGTCAGTTGTGTAGCCTATGTAAATGTTGGGGCGTGACAAAGACTAGAGACTAGAGCCAAATGAGGAGTTTTCCAAATTGCCCGTTTTCAGAGGCAGTTTCAAATTGTGAGATTTGCAGAGGCAAGAGGTGTCAATGGAATTTTGAGGTTCTATGTATGTCCTATTTACCGTCCAAACTGTCATTTTTCAACTATGACAAGGTAAAATCGGTTTTGCATTCTATCACCCCTTTAAAACACTCCACCAGTAAGCAAATCTTCTTCAAAAACTTTAGCCTGGGCGCCTGGTCAGCGTGCCCATATATAGAGGTTTTCTCCTCAACGCAGTGGCCAAAAGAACAGCATAAAGGAGTAAAGGGAGTCTGTCTGAAGTATTCATCAACCCTACTGACCAAGGACAGTACAACAAAAATTACTCATGTCATTTATGTAGCACAGCACTGTATTTTAACCCCACCTATGAAGCATTTATAAACAGTAAATAAACAATTAAAGGTAGGGTTGGTAACATTTTCCAATATACACTTTAATATATTTTTTGAAATGGTCTTTACACCCCGACAGCTATAACTTATGGGCTCTAAAAAAGATCCATCATCTGTAGCTGCTGTAATCCTGTAAAAACAGGTCACTGCAAATCTTCAAAAACTTTGGCCCTTTCTAGTTGTGAGATTTGTCTGTTAACAACCACTAAAAACATGACAAAAGACGAATGTCCAAATGTACAGCATAAAGGATGATCAGCATGACATTGAGGTAAAATACAAAGAACAAGGCTATTCATCGATACTCAAAATGCTTTTTGGCTGCATGCAGTTATGAAGCAGAGTTTGGTATTCTGTGTCTTCAAACAGGGCATTTGTCCATTAAGTGAGTCATATATCCATTTAGGTCAGGCTGTTGAACTGGCCTAACAGGACCTACGGTATGCAGACCTAGCTCTCTCCATTAAACGTCATCTGTTAATTGAGCTAAGAACAACCACAGTGACATAGAGCTATATAACTGCATCTTAAAGTGCTAATATTATGCTTTTGGCTTTTTCCCTTTCCTTTATTGTATTATATATCTTTTTGTGCATGTAATAGGTTTACAAAGTGAAAAAGCCCAAAGTCCACCCCAAAGGGACTTACCATCTCCAACAGGAAACACTGTTCACAAACTGCTCCAAACTGCTCTATTGTAGTCCAGCCTTTACTTCTGTGATGAATGTGCGTCACTTTGTAACACACGTTACGATGCTCGACTAGCTGCTAGCATGCCCTCATACTCCTGCTTCTGACTGACTAGTAGTGCTTACCTAAGTACTACACATGTGCGACTCCCAACAAAGATGGAACAGAAGTGAGATGTCTCACTCTGTAGCTAAAACAGAGAGCTCAACACACAGGGTGAAAAGAGGAGCTGCAGCAATATGCAGTATAACAAAAATATGGTGTTTTTTTTTATTAAACCATTGTAAACCTATTTTGGTACAACCTCTAAATACAATTATGAACCTGAAAATGAGCATAATATGATCAGTTTAATACTTAATGGTTTATTCACATCTCCTTTATATAGAATTACTTCCTTTTCCTACATTTGACCATGCCCACTACCTGTAACCCTTCTGCTCCACTGGCTACATGTTGGGGCAGAATGTTAATGTGCTGCTGTTCAGTGTGAGAAAGCGGAAGTGGAGCTGAATGTGATCATTAATTGCGAGCCACAATGGTGTCCATATGGAGAGGGCATGGCCGTGCATAAAGAACCTCAGTGCACAAAGCCTGTCAGGGGGGAAGCACTCTCCAATGTAATGTGCAACATGACAGATTAGGCAACAAAATAACATAGTGTGGAAAAAGAAGGCGAGGAAGAGGGGGAAGGAGGGTGGACTTTGAACTGGAGAAGGGAAGGGGGGCAATCCAGTTTAGTGTGTAAATCAACTAGGTTGAATGGCTGCCATGTAGGAGGGCAGCTTCTCAAACTGAAATACATGAGGACAGAGACAGGCACAAGCAGGAAGAGCTTAAAATCCTCCAGCAAGAAGGCAAGGCACGGCAGTCCTCTTTTTTACCACAAACAGTTTTGAAACACTGACCCCAACCCTTTTTGTGATCTAGAGGCCCTCTCCCCGGTAAGAAGCAGCCCTCCAAGGATCAGGGTTTGGAGTCAGCATGGAAACAAATCATTCCAATGCGTAGAGGTTCAATTAGATGCACTGCCTCGAACGGACTTGAATTCAATTATGTAAAGAACGAGTTACGGTTGAAGGATGGAAATAAACAAGGTGCTCTGATGTTTTATTCATCCCACACCCCAAAATACCTCCTGCATTAAACAACAGCAGCAGCCAGCTTTAGCTTCAGAGTCTGGAGCCTTTTTTTCCCCCTGCAGTTTGCCTTTAAGGACTCTAATTAGAGGGGTAGCAATTTTCATATTTGGAAAGATTGGTGTGATTTTAATTATAAGCTAATAGAGCTGCACAGGGACTGCAACGTTCTGATAAGTGAACATGCTCTTTAGAAAGATTAATAATATCATAATAATAATTCAAATGGTGACAGCTTTGAGTAAAGGGATTCTGTCTGAAGTATTCATCAACCCTAATGACCAAGGTACATGACATGAAAAATATTACTCAAGTCATTTATGTAGCGCAACACTGTATTTTAACCCCACCTATTAGGCATTTATAACCAGTAAATAAACAATTAAAGGTAGGGTTGGTAACATTTTCCAATATACACTTTTTTTTTAAATTCCTTTTCAGTCTGTGTTTGTGTTGGCTTACTATTTTCTTTTCCCTTGTCTCCCTGAAGCGTCATTGGGTTTCATGAAATGCGCTATATTATAAGTTATTATTACGGTGGTGGCTACAACAAACTCTTATTATTGCTTTGGTTCGTGACACAGTGACAGTGATACCCGGTTTAGCTCAGGAAACATCCAAATATATGATATATATATTGCTGCATCCATGAAATGCAACGATGCATCTGTTACTTATTCTTTCATTGTAAATAAACAAAGCAAAACATTCATCGCAACTACATGACCTCCCTGTAACGCTAACCCAGTAATCTACAGTGGGCATTATACAGCACTGTTTACGACAGCAGGTGTGGTAAAAACACTACCGCTTTTGTCCAAAGCGGCCGCTACAATCAACACAAACTGAAAGTTACATATAGCCACTGTAAAAGTATGTGTCATCAGGAAAATGTACTTAAAGTATTAGAAGTAAAAGTACTCAATGCAGAAAAATCCTCACATTTTAGAAACTGGAAACGATCCAAACTGTTCTGTGTTTAATCGGCTAACCATTTCAGCTCTACTTGTAGGCCTATATATTGTTGGCTAGTTTCATTTATATTAAAACATAGTATTTTATAAACTACATGTGTTTTTGTTTGCAAAAGTCTTAATTTGCAAAGTAACTAAAACTGTCACATTAATGTAGAGGAGTAAAAAGTACAATATTTCTCAGTAGAATTAGAAAGTGGCATGAAAAGAAAAGACTCAAGGAAAGTACCTCAAATTTGTACTAAAGTAGCGTTCTTGAATAAATGTTCTTAGTTACATTCCACCACTGCTTATAAATGCAGGGGGAAGGGATCTTGATATAAATGCATCGCTTGGAGTGTTATTGTCGGCCAGAGGGACAGTAGTCCAGCTTCTCCTCTCATCCCTGGTGCCTTTTCCTGAGCTTGGTGCCTGCTGACCCTCACAGCCTGTGGCGTCAGTTTAGCATGCAGAGCAGCAGCTCTCCAAACGCCCACCATCAGTGAATCATGCACACTCTTACAAACACACACACACACACACACACACACACACAGAAAAATACAACATTTAATCTCATCAGCATAGCCGACAGCTCGTTAATTTTACACTCCGTAAAGGCGTGAAGAGCATTGCATCAATATCTAACACAATCACTTTGCTGAGACCAGCAGATAAAAACACACACACACACACACACACAGAAGTAAATACAATAGTTAATCATCATAAATGGTGTGTGCTGCGTGATATAAATTCTCACGTTTGTAAGTACGTACAGTACAGTGTGTACTCCTGCAGTCCGGTTAGGCTTGAACCTTAATAACATAGAGGAAATAAAGACACACTCCTGCTATGAGGAAATGAAAAGGCACACACACCCTTCTCCAGAGTTACCGTGGGGATTTTATTTCTCCATCCGTGTCATTTTTATGCAAATAAACATCTAGGCTGTTTCCTACTATTAATACTAAAAGATACAACATAACAGTGGTATTTGGTGTTCCAAACGCTGTGACGTACAAAACCAATCAATATGCATATCAAATTAAAGAAGAAAACAGCATAATGTCTTAGTAAGATTGTTCCACCACAAGCATCCAAAACAGAGTATTAGGCATACATTCTCCAAGTCTCTGATCTTTACAGGAGGAATTAACAGCATTCTTCTAAAAGATATTCCTTCATTTGGTGCTTCAATGATGGTGGTGGAGAGCTTTTAAATACTCCAAATTCTCAGGTGTTCGTCTGGATTGAGATCTGGTAACTGTGAAAGCATATGATTCACATCAAACCATTCAGTGACTTTTTGTGCCCTGTATGGAAGCATCTGCTTACAGACACAAAGGTGTATAGTATATTAAAAGACAAATAAATACCAAAACCACAATGGAAAGCGATAGATAGGTTGATAGATCTAGGAGCTATTTACTCAGCTTTAAATTTTCACTTTTGGACCTGGCAATCCAACAATCAATACCATTAAAGGAAGATGAAATAAGGGAAGTTTTAATGTTGGCATCCACATAGAGTTGGGTACCGAAACCTGATGCCAATATGGCACCGGTTACTAAACGACCTGTATCTAGACGACCGAACGCAAATTTCGGTGCCTCACTTTGATGCCACTTCAATGTCTGCGCTGCCGTCTGGTGGTCCGAAACAGACATTATAGGCAACAAAAGCATCACTGCATGTGACGCTAGACGCTACGCCCTGCAGCAAGTAATGTTAGCTAGTAGCTGGCCTTAACACGGTTAAAATACTGAAAGCTAAACGGTCTAAGAGTCTATATGAAAAGAGTCTGCAGCTAAAGACACAGAGTAGCCTAGCTGCACTTTTAAACACCATGGCCACTGCCCGAGTCGGAGTTGTCGAAGAAACAACAGAGACAGGAGTCTGTGGTGCGCTCAATTGCACCTCGTAAGCTCATGGTGGATTGAAGTGCAGCAAATACCTGGTGAAATAAGTTATTGTTATTCAATTTTAAATAAAATTTGACCATATGGCCTAAGCAATAAACAAGCCATTCTCTAATGTTGCCAACTGTCATTTTGTGCTCTTTTTCTTATTATTCTTTTATTGGTTGAGGCACTGTTTAGGCACCGGCACCTTTTTAAAAGTATCCTTTTAGCATCGGTATCGGAAAACATCCAAAAGATACCCAAACCTACATCCACACCTTTGGTTTTGTCTCTTCTGTAAGAACAGAAGTTTGAGAGCTAGATAGATGGGCCTTGGGTCTTGATTGAAAACCTACAGTTGACAGAATCATGAGAGAATTGACCTTCTCTCGCTGCTCTCTGTACCTCAAAGGCATCTTAGCAGCCGCCACTGCAAATGATTCATTGGCTTGCAAAGTGAGAACGATACACACTCACACACACACACACACACACCAAGCTGGGCCAAGCCAAGCTGAGCACGTCACCTCAGAAGGTCAGTATATGGAAAGATGGAAGGTGACACCTCCTGCCACAGACCCCACCCCCTTCATCGCAGCATTCTGTCCCCTGTTCACAAAGGAGTCGGACAATGATGAGGTACAGATACACACACACAACCCAGTAGTCCCAATCAGTAGCCTTGTCTCATCTCAACATGCTCTCACGTCTCAGGTTGATGTAGAGCTGAAATCCAGTCCACTCCATTACATCGTCAGACAGATGTCAGCAGCTGTGCACAGAGCTGCTCATTTTCCCACTGATAGCAGTATATAACTATTGATTTGCTGTTGCAGGAACTGTAGGCTGTTAAAAAGAGAAAATATATTTGGCCCTGTGAAAAGACCAGCACACATGAGGAGGAGAGGAAATAACACCAATTTAATGAAAACACTTGATATGCAATGTGATCTCACCAAGTTGCTAATGAAAAGCCCACTAGTGAGGGACATGGAGCGCTGCCTGAGTCTGCAAGCGCTCTTCCACCACCGAGAGAATAATAGAGTCATGCCATTTTGTATTTAAAATGCCTCTCAGATGGTGTCCGGTACGCGGCTTGGTTCTTTACCGGCCGGCAACTTAGCAATTTGCGAGGCAGCATATGCATGAGGCCGACCTGGGCACTCATCCCTACCAATTTGGTTACATAATCCAGAAACTAGTCCTCACCCAATGGTTTGCCTCCTGTTGAACTTCCTCTCTCACCCCCTCCTGTAGCCTGCACAGGGTTTCCCTCATTCTCCTTACCTCATATTCCTCCCTCATCTGTCCTTCCCCTCTGTCGTGTCCCTCCGTTCCCCTCTGATCTTCTGCTCTCCTCCCTCTCCTCTCCCTTCATCAAATGGTAGTACGTATCTGCTCGCCCACTGCCGTTGGCTAGGGCGGCGCTTTGAACCCAAGGATGAAAGAGCTGATCCTGTAATGAGAATCTTAATGCAGAGAAACTGTTTGGCTCTAACACACAAACACACACACACACACACACACACACACACACACACACACACACACACAGCTCAGACACACTCGCAGGCTTTGAAAAAAGTGAATTTTACATTGCTACTCTGCTCACAGCTCGGCTGCATGTCTAATGCGAGCTATTTTGAAATTCTGCTGCCGCATGAAAGTTGAGTTTAACTGGTTATGCAATTTCAAAGTATCACTCTCGCTTGTTGCGGATGGATTGCATTCAAATGCCAGAACTGGCGTTTTTACAGACGTAAACAAGTGAGATGGGAGTTAACGGGCTTGTTTTGTTCACCAATGTTTCTGTAGCATACAGTTGGGTTGGGGTTGCTAACCCAAAGCCCAACCTTCCACCATTTTTGATCACCTTCGGCTGCTATCTAGTGAAAGCTGCAACCAGTACAACAACGTATCTTTTGCAGTATTTCATACCAGCAGCACAGCCTGGCTTGGAAACTAGTACACATTTACTCCACACTCCTAAGGCATGAACAAATCCACTTGCATCACAGGTTCTATGAATTTGGCCTTGATCACATCCATATATTCAAGACAGAAGGTGTGAGATGCACGAGGGGGGTGCTTGTGGCTCACCTGGTAGAACGTGCGCACCATGTACCAAGGTTCAGTCTTTACCGCAGTGGCCCAGGGTTCGATTCTGACCTGTAACCCTTTGCTGCATGTCTTCCCCCTCTCTCTCACCCCCTTTCTGTCTACAACTGTCTTATCAATTAAAGGCCAAAATGCCCAAAAAATAATCTGAATTCACCACCTATGGTAATGTCATGGTTATTGCCGGATCTTAGCAGTTACACAATGTTATCCTAATTGATTATAAAAATGTGATCCAAGTTATAATAAACTGGAATTGTGCTTTAAATTAGCACACAGATGCACTTCACATTAGCATTTCTACACAGTAGCAGCACTTGAGTCATCCTATCTCGCTCTTGAATAATAGTGTCCCTTGTGGTTCCCAGCGGCAGTCAAACATTGTGTGGTTGCTAAAAGGTTCTAATCCAAATCATGTGGGAGGACAAGTGAGTGTTGGCCTTGAATGTGTGTTGCAGTGTGTCAAACAATCACCTTTCAGGAATCAGAAGAATGCAGAAGTGTTAGTAACTGTAACCAACAAACTTAGAGTCAGGAGTAAACGTCATTGTCAGGCCAACAAAGGATTAGGTGGAGAGGACTTTGAATCTCATTTTCATAATGTATTCAATTCAATTCAATTCAATTTTATTTATAGTACCAAATCATAACAACAGTTATCTCAAGACACTTTACAGATAGAGTAGGTCTAGGCCACACTATAATTTACAAAGAACCAACAATTCCAGTAATTCCCCCAAGAACAAGTGGCGAGGAAAACTTCCTTTTAGGGAGAAACCTCAGACAGACCCAGGCTCTTGGTAGGCGGTGTCTGACGGTGCCGGTTGGGGGTGTGATGAACAGTGGCAATAGTCACAATGAAGACAATGGAACTATGACTAGAAATAGTATTTGTGGTAATTCATGGCGTAGCAGGGCACTGCAGGGCATTACAGGGTGTAGCAGGACACTGTAGGGCGTAGCAGGGCACTGTATGTATCCTGAGATACGTTAGATACTAAAGTACCCTTTTTCAGTTCAGTTGTCAGCACTAGCAACTAACAACATGATGATGTATTGAATGTGACAGCAATGTTAAATATGAGAAATAATATTACAAAGTTAAAAGCTAAATAGAAGGATTTTTTTGTACATCCTCAGGGCCACAAGTCTAAGAAGACATCAGATAGGTCGATATTGCTGAAAGGCTTGGAGTTGGAATAGTGGAATGAAAGCTGTATCGACCCGCAGAGCAATGATCTGAGGCTGATGTTACTCCAGCCGACAGATTTCCCAGCAGCACTTGCTCTTGAGGAGTCCTAAAAACGGCACAGATGTGAATCTTTCCATTCCACCTTGACCTTTTGCTGAATATCATGTAGCGCATCAGAATGCCATATACTCTCTCGGCTAGTGAAATATTTAAAACGTGGGAGAGGGCTGCTTAAAGTGCAGTGCCGACTCCCCGCGCCTCTCTTTTCTGAAAGAAATATGACAGAGGTAGGAACCAACTGCACCGCATATATTTTGATGCGAGCCATTAATCAAACATGGCGATGGGGTGATGGAACCTCAATCTGAACAAACAAAGTGCATTTTGGTAGTCTTTACATTTATGATTTACTGCCTCTGCAATCAAAACTTAAACAACCTCACCTACTCTATTCCAAAAGCAAACACTGATTATGTTTGAAAGCAGGCAGCTTTTACATCTGTTCTCAGCTTATCTTTCCTGCAAATCACTTCTCATTCCATCAGCTGTTAAAATAATAAGGAGGGAAAGGAAAAGCACAGGCAGAGGAATAGTGGTGGATGGTTTTCTTTATACTCCTTGGAGCAACTGACTGACCACACTTTAACTGGCCTCTATCTATCTATCGGAGAGAGGCATTCTCCAGTGGTGAGTCATCTTGGGGTGGTTGGCTCTCTGTCTATACATGTTCATGTCACATACAGAAACATATGGCAACCAGCACAAAATACAGAAATCCATCCGCCCCTTTCATTTGACACACACAAGAGGTGATCTTAAAAGTCCATTATAAAGTGACCGTTCACTAAACTAGACTTTTGCACACAAAGCACATGTAGTTTATAAAATACAATGTTTTATTATACATTAAATTACCCAACAATATATAGAGACCTACAAGTACAAATGAAATGATTAGATGATTAAACACTGAGTTGATTGACAGAACTGTTTTGATCATTTCCAGTTTCTAAAATGTTAGGATTTTTCTATATTGAGTCCTTTTACTTTTAATACTTTAAGTACATTTTCCTGGTGTAACTTAGGCCTACATACTTTTAGTAACATTTTCAATGCAGGACTTTTACTTGTAACAGAGTAGTATTTGTACTTTTACAGGATCTGAATACTTCTTCCACCACTGGTCAGGCTTAGCATTAGCTGCTGATGTTAGCCTAAATTCTGATATAGTAGCATTTTGGCTCTCACGCAGTGGATGTGTCTGTCCTGAATTTTTTTAGACCCACAAAATAATGTTACTAATGACTTACTGTTTGGCCTTGGAAGAATGCTTACTGTAGATTTTAAGCTAGTTATGAAGTAATGTAGTTGCTACAGTTAATGCTACAGCAGTCAAAAACACTGTTTAATCCATTGCTTACAGTACAATTTGGCAATTTTGATTTTCGTTTTGGAAAGCCGTTGCTAGGTGCTACTCAAACTCTCAAATATTGCTCTAGAGCCCAGTACATAGCTTGGGCATGTGGTTAAGTCCAAAGCTTCACAGGCAGACAATCTCTCGTAGGGGTTAGTGAACAGTCAATTATGATAACAAGAAATTTAAACCTTCCAAAATCCCAAAAGTGTGATGATGCTTTCATAAAATTCTGGCCTAAAGCTCACCATGGATGGTGTTTATTTATCTCCATGCAGAGACATATACCAATATTACGTTTTTTCCTTGTTCTATTCTCCCAGTTCCATGTTAGTACAAAAAATATAGCATGAGGAAACCTTGTTTTTATTTTTCCCAAATAGGCCACAGCTGGGTGTGGGAAGTAGGCTGCTCCAGACACGTATGACAGAGCTTTGAAAGCCAACAGAGCCACTTCTTAACTGTTTAACTAGTTAAATTCCTCTCTAATGTCTAAATGCTGCACTTGTGCCCTATCAGTTTCCTGATAACACACACAACAGAAAGTTTGCATAGCAACAGCAAAGTTGCACTTAACATGAATGTTTTCAGGTCTGGTATTCCTTATATTAACCACCCCTCCCCACCTACCTCCCTCTTCCCTGATTCGGTATCACTATTGCAATTTGTGATTGGAAGTTAGCCTGGCCAAAACAAATGCAGTCTTATCTCTATGGTGCAGAGGCAAGAGCAGTTACACACAAACATCCACACACAGGCAGAGATTAGAGAGGAGACTGTTCCTGGGCTTCCTATTATTGGAGCAGAGGTTTATGGTCGGAGAGAGCTGCAGGGAATCACTGAGATTAAATTACACAGACAGAGAACATCAAATACAGGAGAAACTTCCCAGGCTCTGGAGAGAACGATGGGGTTTGGATGAGTCGGGAATAAAGAGGGAGAGATAACGGAGCAGTGTGAGAGAGAGAGATGTACTACACCAAACCCATCTCCATCAAGTCCTCTACGCTCGGTTGTCCTCAAATACACCACCAAGCAAAGCCTTACTAGAGTACTATTGAAACTATACAAATGTGCCTCATCACAAAAGGGGCTCAGCGAATATTTAAGTCAATTTTGTGGCTGTAATTTTATAGAAGCAGTCTTTCAAATGTCTTAAAGGTCCCATGGCATGACCATTTCACTTTCTGAGGTTTTTTAACATTAATATGAGTTTCCCCAGCCTGCCTGTGGTCCGCCAGTGGCTACAAATGGCGATAGGTGTAAACCGAGCCCTGGGTATCCTGCTCTGCCTTTGAGAAAATGAAAGCTCAGATGGGCCGATCTGGAATCTTCCCTCTATGACGTCATAAGGGGAAAGGTTACCTCCTCTTTCTCTGCTTTGCCCGCCCAGAGAATTTGGTCCGCCCATGAGAAAGAGAGAGACATCATGGCTTGCAAACGAGCGAAGCATGGCAGTTGGGCAAGGCCACACCCCCACCCTCCACCTTGCCCACCCTCTCTCCTCAATAACATTTAAAGCTACAGACACAGATATGGCACATCCTAAGGAAAGCTCATTGTGGGACTGGCTTCTAATGGCTGTAATTCTGCAACAAGGCTGAATTTTGGGAAAGAGACTTCAGATACAGTATTAGGGGACCACTGAGGCCTATATAAAAGCATCCAAAAAGCAGCATGTCATGGGACCTTTAAAGGGTAAATGGGCAGTTCACCTAAGCAACAAAAAACATATTGTTACATTTACTTTAATAGGTGTATGTAATATTGAAAGTGTGTTACAACGAGGGCTGTAACTAACCATTTCTTTCTTTATTGACTAACTTGTCATTCAGTTTTTTATTACTGAGTAATCAATGATACAAATCATTTGAGGAGACGGAACCAGTGAATGTTTTTGCTTGATTAAAAATTAATCGATGATAAAAATGTGTTTTTGGTTCATTTTCTGTTGACCACGACTAATCAATCATTTCAGCACTAGACCTTTTGCATGTCAAAATACCTTTTGTCTGTGCCTCACTTGGGCTTTCCAAATGATCAGATGATTGTAAAGATACTCTAAAATTACACCTAACAGGCACATCAACTCCTTTTTTTTCAGATTAATGGAAACAATGGAGGTAAAACCAACTCTGATAGCTCACAGCTCAAACATCTAGCTGCAGTACAGAGATCTGTGGAAACTCCTGACACTGCCATTTTCCCACTGATTATTTGTATAGG
Source organism: Perca flavescens (assembly GCF_004354835.1). Taxonomy (NCBI): domain Eukaryota; kingdom Metazoa; phylum Chordata; class Actinopteri; order Perciformes; family Percidae; genus Perca; species Perca flavescens. Next base: position 24,294,975 of record NC_041351.1, on the reverse strand, counting down.
AGCCAATACCTGAGGTACCCTGAAGTGTTTTCTCAACCTCTAACAAGTTTATACCTGGGAAGGCAAGACATTTTCAGTGCATTTATTTTTCCTTTGGTGAATTGCCTGGGCCTAATTTAACAGCTAGTGCACTCCAGCTCCAGCAAGCCATTATCAGCATGAAAAGGTGAAGGAAATTTGTTGTCATGGCTACATGGTTTGCCATCAATGTAGTCTGAAAACATCTGTGTATCTCACTCCTTTTGTCTGTGCCCTGTTTTCACCCTTTCCTTCATGCAGACCTGCCTGCTGTTCTTGCTTCTCTTCATGCCTCTGAGGGCAGAATACATAACTCAAGAGCAGGACGCACCCAGCTTCCTCAAAAGGTGATTCATTCCTCTTCAGGCGCTACGTCAGCGCATGTTATGATGCAGGTGTGAGCAGAAAGAAATGTTCCATGCATTGTATTAGCATACAAGTAGTCCCTGCTGTGAAGACAGGCATGGTTGGCTGGTGGGAGGAGGAGGGAGGAGGGGGTAGTATGAGAGGATTCTCCTACGATGACGCAGAAACCCTGCAAGGTCTATTTTTAAACCTACTGAAGTGTGCAACACCCTTTCGGTACCGTAACCTTCAACTGCGCCGTCAAACCAAAACAAACAGAGACAGCGAGGCAGAGGAGGAGAGAGAGTGCAATGGCAACAATAAATCCAGCTCTCTCTTTTCCTCTCAAGCGTATAGAGCCACAATGAAATATGGATTATGACTGCATATTGCTGAGATGCGGTGCTTTTAGGTTGAATGATTGTCTGGGTTGGAATAAGAATAGGGTCGAATGGATGATCCCCACTAAAATGACTTGGCAGCACTTGAAAGCAGCTACTGACTGAGGTTCTGTGCTGGCCAAACACAGCACAGCCTGTATTCATTAAAGTCTCAGCTCCGGGTTTATCAGCAAATAACACAGAGTGTCTTTTATATCTGCTTTATCTTCCCCTCTCTCTGGTCTTTTTTTCTTTTCAATCAGGTGAAATGTTGAGCGTCCTTGAATTGCAGATGTGCTTCCCGCTCGCGTGGCGGTATCTCTGGCCCGCAAGCCTTTGAAATGTCACTCCCATACTGTACGCCAAACTCATAACCAGGAATAGGTGCTAACCTCACTTCCTAACATTCATGAAGGTACCAGCTCCGAACACAGGCTTAATATAGAAGTGTGAGTGTTGATCAAGCTCAAAAGCCACCAGCACCTATCGACACTCAATGACAGGATGGGAAATGTGTAATGATTTATACCAGATTACATAATTCACCTCTGGCCTACTGATCTAAAATCACCATTTGGTATTAACTACAAACCCAAAAATGCTGGGTTTGCCCTGCCAGCTCATCTATATGTTCCCTGGCATTATGCTGAAATACTTGGACCCATCTTTCTTTGCTGGAAGCCTTGTAATTCACAGCTGTGTGTTAAAATGTATCATCTGTTCTTCAGGATGACTCTACCAGTGAAAAGAGTTTGCCAATTTGGCGACATAATTCAGCTTTAAAATTTAAAGTGTGTAACTTTTTGATATTAATGGACGTCCGTTACATTCAAGCCATTGCCAAATGAGTTGCTACAAAGTTTACGAAAAAATTACGACTATCAGCTCCTCACAACTCTCTCTGGATTTCTCAGTATGGCTATGTTCAGAAAATGGTGTCCTCCGGCGACTTTCACGGGCAGAAACTTGAGCGAAGATAATTACCTCTTCTGAAGAGTCCATCAGGTTTTTTTTAATCCTCCGTGTCCTCCTTGGCTACTAGCAACTGCGTGGAGGAGGGGTGGGGGCGTTGGCGATCACGGAAGGCTTGTATCATGTGGACGTGCTGACAGTTTTGTTGTTATTACTTATAATTTCAATTTTTGTGAATTGTTTGAAATGGTCTTTACACCCTGACAGCTCTGAAAAAAGGAGCGACAAAAGATCCGGCATCTTTAGCTGCTGTGATCCTGTAAAAACGTCCACCGATCACTGCCGCGTGGTCCGCTTGGAAAGAACCAATGAAATGCCTCCTTGCCCCGCTGTGGGTACTCTGCCTGACCCAATGCATCAGGCATCGCTAACAGTAGTCATGTTTGTTTTAAACATACGGTGTGAGAATACTCTGTGTTTGCTTACCGGTGAGGCATGAAGTAAAACTGCGCGTCCTTTCTCCGCTCTGCTCTGAAGCAGCGAGGCATCGGTGCTCGTGCACCTCTGTGTGTGGGTCCGAACCCCCGAGGAGATGCTACTTTCATATCTCGCTCGCTTTTCAACATTGCCAACCCTGGCTTTAATTTATTGCATTCAAATATTTAATTTAGAAAACAATCTATCTGGATTCATGTGGTCTAAATTCGCCTTTCTGAAATTTCCAGTAGGTCATTTCAAGTTCAGGGACCAACCCTCTCCTCATCATCGGCACCCTCTCTCGCGTACAGTCTCCGGCTATCCACCACAGCGCGCTCCAGCGGGCCCTCCCCTTCAATTCGGCGGGCTCCACATCCACAAATGGAGCCCGAGATCAGAGACTGGACCGTCACTTGCCTCCAATGATTTCTGAAAAGGAAAGGCATTCCCCTTCCACTGCAGTGATAATAATGCCACATTGGACATCTCATTTCTACTCAGCCTTCATCATCAGTTCAGCAACAACAACCACTGCAACTTTTCTCAGGTGATCTCAGCTTTCTTTTTTTATTATTCCTTTGTTTGCAGGCTTCACAAAATTCCTGTGCACATACATGCTTTCATCTCAATATCCCTTCCTTCAGCCACTTCCGGCAACATGGCTTCTGCTACTCCTAGTAGCTGCTGTCGTAGCCAAATGGCAGCACGGGAGCCTCGTCCAGCAAGGGCCCCCACCACAGGCTAATCAAGTTGGTAATTCTCGGACTCCTCCTTTTTTTTCCAACTGGTCTTTCCTTTCCTTTATCCAGTTAATACCAAATGAGTCGACAGACGAGGAAAGCTGGTGTGCAATAACTTTGTACCACTTTGGCTGCACTTTCTAATTTCCGCCTCCTGCCGATCTACTCCTTCTGCGGAGGTGCTCACGCCAGGAGCATTTGTCACCAAATTCCAACCAGACTTCGGCTGACCCATTGAGGTAAAAGTCCCTGCCACCGCTTTACAAAACCATCCAGATAGACGGTTTGTTCACGTTCTCATCAGTGGCTTTACACATGGTTTCCACCCAGGCATAGAAGTACTTTCTGACACTTCCCACGTCTGCCGCAATCTTCAGTCCACTCTCACAGTACCTCACACTGTTGACACCTCATTGGCTAAAGAAGAAGCGAAACCCTTCCTGTCAAACCAAGGTAGATCGAGTTACCTTGGTGCAGAGCTAATGACTAGTACTGCAAGCAGTTATGAACGGGGTCCTGGCGCAAGTCTCTCCCGACGGACTGCGGCAGCAATGTGAGTCGTTTATATAGCGCCTTTCACCAAACCCAAGGACGCTTTACAAGAACAGGGGACAAAAAGAAAATCGTAGGCTAACCCAAACACAGACTGAAAAGAAATAAAAACTGGGCGCTAAATGGAAGGGGGACATAATTTCATGGAGGCTACTGACATACAACCACATCTCGCATTAAGTTATTTTATGAATGAAATAGACATATTACATACCTGAGGGTCAATTCGGGGTCAATTTTGAATAGAAATTGAAATGCATCTGTGGTAACATTTTCTCTCTTCTTTGAATGGCATATCCTTCTTCTAAGACGACTTTATCACTCAACCCGAGGACCGTCAACTTCACACGGACGTGGCTCCTTCTAAACTATAGGTTCCGGTAGCTACTACGTGGAGAGAGATGGTTCGCTTCTGCTTGGCCCTCAGAGTTCAAATCTATCGCCTCGGAGTCAATGAGGTATAGCTCGCTTAGCGCAGACTAAGGAGAGAAAAAAATCTGGTGTTCATCCAGACCTACTTAGTAGGAATCAACTTCTTCATCAAACTAATCACTAGCCTCACCCCTTTCCCATGGTACAATGTTAATGAAAGGCTTGTTCAGAACAGGAACCTGCTCTCACAGTTATACGCTTACCACTCACTAGACTTTGGCTTCCTGAGGTGCTCCGAATTTGCCTCGACTTCATCTGCCTACAATCCCAGACATCCCTATCCAATGTTCTGACTCCTTCATATTCACACTCTCTATTCAAAACAGACCAACTGGGAGTCTCTTTACCTAGCTACATTTCCCACCTCGACTCCTATCGTAGCCCATACATGCCACTGACCAAATACATCAGCTTTAGATATGTCGCCAACGGCATCAACTCATCACCTACTCGTTTTCACCGAAACAGGGAAAACGGTCGTTCAATTCTGGTTCCAGAAGCACAGGCTTATCTTCAGAACACTATTCGAGCCATTTCTTCTGCATTGGCACAGCCTCCACTTCCAGTGTTGGGAAAGTTCCCTTTCGACATGAACTAGTTCAAAGTTCAGTTCACAAATTTTAAAATGAACTAGTTCATACTTCAAAATTTTGAACTAAGTTCACAGTTCCAAATATGAACTAGTTCATAGTTCTTTATTTCCATATGTTGCTTCAGTTCAATGTGCCATTTCAGGTTTGCTGTGTGACACTGGTGGCTGGTGTTGCCAGACTGGGTGTTCTTTCCGCTCCATATCAAGGCCTGTTTACAGTGTGTTTTAGCCTGGTTTTCGCCTGGAAGGCTGTATAGAAATCTGGCCCCCTATTAAACGAGGTTAAACTGAGAGAGCGTGCTGTTCACAGACACCACAAGGAACGAGTTCACAGTAACGTTCATCAGGCAGTAATAGAGTACGTTCAGTTCACGTTCGTCCAAAATATGACCGAGTTCATGAACTATCGTTCAATGAACGCGTTCAGGCACAACACTGTCCACTTCGGCCAGACCGTGCATCTCAGATTAAACCATACAGGTGCTCGGCCACTGGTCATCTCATGCATATCACTGCTACATCCACAACAATCTTAATGATCTCCGTCAAGCTCACACTCAACTCAGCTCAATTTTAAATCGGACTCTTTTGGGGGCCTCTGATCACCTTGGGTGGAAACACGCCTGAGACGGAACACCCACACTGAGTCTCTTGAGTCTCTTCAGTACGTGCTCCCAGACCAGTCCAACAGTCGACATCCTTCTTCCACCTACACCTTTCCCCTTGACATTTCCATTAAACCTTTAAAAAAAACTGAAACTAAAGCCAGTGGCCTGTGAGCCCTTACATAAACAAGCAGGGTGTAGTTGCGGTTCAGATGAGTAGTTTGCAGTTTCACCAAAAAGTTATTTTCCCTCTAAACTCATTTAAAAAAAAAAAAAAAAAAAAAGAGTGTGAGGCCCAAATATTAGAGAAACAACCACAAAAGATGAATCAAAAAAAAGTTATTCTTAAATATCTTATATCTCATTTGTTTAATTTGTACAAAAACCATAATGCAAAAAACAACACGCTGCTTTCGGCAAGAAAGAGAATAAGCATACTTTCCAAGATGTTGAACTAATCCTTTAAATGGCAACATTGTGGTAAAAGTTTGCAATTAAATATTTGGCTAAGCCATTTTTTCACATTTGTCGTAAAAATTTGACAGTGGTTTTTAGCGAATAAACACGTTTCCCCAAAAAATGTCAAATTCAAACTTGTTATAAAACTGTTATCACATTTCCTAATTAGATATTTATAAAGTTCAAGTTATTATGGCCTGTCTGTGCTTCCATAGATATAATTTGCAGCTTAGTAGTCACATTACCTTTACTGTAAACACAGCATTGCCCTTAGCAGAGAAACACCCTTCAGAACAAACACACGTACTGCCGCTGGGCGTGTGAGAGATACGGTATAATAAGGATCTGTGTGTAATATGTGACGCTCACGTCAGGAATGTATCTCTCTGAGGCAGGGGGAGAGCACACTCTGGAACAGACAAGATGGAGTCACAGCAAGGCAACACCCCACACCCTGGGAGTCTCCCAGCTGGGGTGACACCAGACCATCTGTGGGCCTGTTTATCCCAGAGAGCTGAGGTGGTCATGTGGAACTGTGTGTGTGTGTGTGTGTGTGTGTGTGTGTGTGTGTGTGTGTGTGTGTGTGTGTGCTCGTTTTGAATATGGCTTTCCACTCAGGCTGCAAGGCTTGCAAGACTTCAATACCTATTAAAAAGTCACAATTTGGGATGAGAACTAAAATAGTTTATCTGGTACAGACTGACCTATTTAGTCACAGCAGTGCATACGATGCAAAATGGACTTTGGTTTGAGAAGTTGAGTTCCAAACATAGCATCTGACTGGAGATGCACCTTGATACCATACTATACTGACATTACACTCACTTTAATACATCCCAGAGAAATCGGCACACTTCTAGGCAGTAGACAATCAACCACAACGGGTGTGTAATCTGACAATAAACCAGATTTGAAAGCAAAGACTGGAATCCCTATACACAGAGGCACTGACGTTACACACAGCATTAACTAGGAATGGTTTAAATGTGAGTGTGTCTTACAAGGGGAAATTTGCAACTTGCAAAAAAAACGCTTTTCCATCTAATGCTCCGCGAGCTACTCCCCTGAGCACCGGAGGAATTCATTTCCAACGTCTTAGATTCTGAGCAATATATTTGCCACACCAATCTCAAGTGAGATTTTGTTTACTGCAAAGAGAATTCCAAAGTAGACATATACTTTCAGGCTGAATGTGTTTTAGCTTTCTAATGGCTGCATCACACACTTCTGAGGCCTTATTGCGTAGCCATGACTGACATAAAGATACAGAAATGCAGTAGTGGTAAATAACTAAGTACATTTACACCAGAACTGCAATATACTATGTTTTAGTACTTGTACTTTACTTGAGCATTTCCATTTTATACTACTTATACTACTATTCCACTAATTCAAATGGTATTATTGTCCTTTTCACTCTGCATCTATCTGACAGCTGTACTTTTCAGATTAAGAGTTTACATTAGAAATATATGATACGCTTTTAAAGGTCCCATGGCACGAACATTTCACTTTATGAGTTTTTTTTTAACATTAATATGAGTTCCCCCAGCCTGCCTATGGTCCCCCAGTGGCTAGAAATGGCGATAGGTGTAAACCGAGCCCTGGGTATCCTGCTCTGCCTTTGAGAAAATGAAAGTTCAGATGGGCCAATCTGGAATCTTCTCCTTATGAGGTCATAAGGTCATAAGGAGTAATACCTCCCCTTTCTTGGTTTGCCCACCCAGAGAATTTGGCCCACCCATGAGAGACAGAGAGAGACATCATGGCTTTCAAACGAGCAAAGTGGCAGTTGGTAAGTGGCTGTAATTCTGCACCAAGGCTGAATTTCGGGAAAAAAACTTCAGATACAGTATTAGGGGACAACTAAGGTCTATATCAAAGAGACTTCAGATACAGTATTAGAGGACCACTAAGGTCTATATAAAAGAGACTTCAGATACAGTATTAGGGGACCACTAAGGCCTATATAAAAGAGACTTCAGCTACAGTATTAGGGGACCACTAAGGCCTATATAAAAGAGACTTCAGATACAGTATTAGGGGACCACTAAGGTCTATATAAAAGAGACTTCAGATACAGTATTAGGGGGACCACTAAGGTCTATATAAAAGAGACTTCAGATACAGTATTAGGGGACCACTAAGGCCTATATAAAAGAGACTTCAGATACAGTATTAGGGGACCACTAAGGCCTATATAAAAGAGACTTCAGATACAGTATTAGGGGACCACTAAGGCCTATATAAAAGAGACTTCAGATACAGTATTAGGGGACCACTAAGGCCTATATAAAAGAGACTTCAGATACAGTATTAGGGGACCACTAAGGTCTATATAAAAGAGACTTCAGATACAGTATTAGGGGACCACTAAGGCCTATATAAAAGAGACTTCAGATACAGTATTAGGGGACCACTAAGGCCTATATAAAAGAGACTTCAGATACAGTATTAGGGGACCACTAAGGCCTATATAAAAGAGACTTCAGATACAGTATTAGGGGACCACTAAGGCCTATATAAAAGAGACTTCAGATAGAGTATTAGGGGACCACTAAGGCCTATATAAAAGAGACTTCAGATACAGTATTAGGGGACCACTAAGGCCTATATAAAAGAGACTTCAGATACAGTATTAGGGGACCACTAAGGTCTATATAAAAGAGACTTCAGATACAGTATTAGGGGACCACTAAGGTCTATATAAAAGAGACTTCAGATACAGTATTAGGGGGACCACTAAGGTCTATATAAAAGAGACTTCAGATACAGTATTAGGGGACCACTAAGGCCTATATAAAAGCATCCAAAGAGCACCATGTCATGGGACCTTTAGATGTCTATGAGTAGTTGGCAGCAAAAAGTGATTTCCCCTCTAAACTTTTCAGATGGTTTAATTAAAAAAAAAAAAAAAAAAAAAACAGTGTGCGGCCCAAATATTAGTGAAACAACCATGAAATAAATACAAATTAAAAAAAATATTTTTTAATACTTATATTTTAGAGGTATAAGCACATTTAGCTACCTTGACACAGGCTAGCTGTTTCAGTCTTTATGCTAAGCTAACCAATTCCAGCTTCATATTTATTTACTATACATGAGGGTGGCGTCGCTCTTCTCATTCATTTCTCGGCAAGAAAGCGAATAAGCATACTTTTCAAAGTGTTGAACTATTCCATTGAATGGCAACATTATAGTTACATTTTGCAAATTAAATATTCAGTTGCTTCTTTTTTCAGATTTAGTAATCTCACGAACCCTCAGATTTATTCTAACTAGCAACTGTATAAAATGTTAAAAACTAGCTCCATGTCAACCAGATACAACGGTAAAATGTCAAAGTTTTCATTACAGAATCAAAGGAATTACATAACAGTGCTATAAAGGGCACTTCAGTATTTGTCATTAAGTCAGGCATTTAAGAAAATAAACACTCATACAATAGTAATTTATGAGCATCTGTAACAGGCTTTAGGTGTTCAGCTGGCAGGGGTGACATGACATTTTTGCATACATAAGTCTTATGACAAAAAAGGGAGGAGGAATCGTGAAAGCATAAAAACACACAAGCTATTTCCTCCTCAGGCCTTTTGAGTCATACAGCATTGCAAATGTGATTAGGTCTTGGGTGATTTAATCTGAACTCTAAACATTGGTGAATGTTTGGTTGTCATGTGAAGGACCAGTCAAACAGTGGCATTGTAAACACTCCCATACTCTTACTGGAATTGCGGTTTCCAAGCATGAAACATCCCAGATCCACCATCAATAAAGAGCTGTCCACCTGTCTCCCCACAGCCATGATGTCAATGTGGCTACTCCCACCGATTACTGGGACATTCTTACCACCTTTAAAGCCGGAACAGTGCCAAAGTTTACAGTACACTCCAGGAATCGCTACATAGATTTCACAGTCAAGTCTATTCTTATCTCAAGTTGCCCTCATGACACAGAGTGCCAACTACTAGCATGTGACCATCAATACTATTATGAGCTCAGGGGGAGGATTGCCCAATGGTCAAGTCTGCCAAGGGTTAAATATTACAATTAAAAGTTTAAACATGCAATAAATAAGTCAGCATTCCACAAATCATGTTCAACTGTAGTTTATTTTATTAAAAAGACCAGGGTGCAAATATGAAATTAAAAAAAATAAAGACAAGCATATAATTTTTAAGCATTTAATACAAACTTAATATAAACTATTTCAGTCCCTCTTGACATGTAAGACACTGACTCAAAATACTTTGTTATACCGTATTTTTTTTTATCAAGTATTGCACAATGTAGGTACAAAATTAATATTCATACGATTACATTTTTTGTCCATTGTATAGCAAAATCTTTTAACCTCATAACAGAAAATACAATTCATCTTTCAGAAAAAGCAAATACTCCCTACACTTGAATTCCACCACTAAAGGTATACTCTGTACACAATCTTTAGAATATTTGATGCATATATTTTTTTTTTTTTTTAAAGATGGATTTCTTTAACAATTATCTTTAAAAAAAAAAAAAAAAAAAAAAAAAAGAAAACAAAAAGAGCTGCTGCAGCCATCACAGATCACTGGAGTAGTAAAAAGATATAAATGCAACACCATGTCATAGAAACAATATATACTCTGATATCTTACAAACTCTGTACTAAATTAAATTATACAATTAGAAAAAGACCAAGTTACCCCACTTAGTGCCAATCCATAAAAATCTGCCTCATCTTACCACCTGTAAAATACTGTAGGAGGCCAAAACTTTAAGTTTGTATTTAACATTTTTTTGAAGTAATTCTTTCCAACATGGTAAAAAATGTTTGTGCTTGGTTGGCAAAAAGGAAAAAGAAAAACAATGATGCATGTTAATTGAAGTAACCAAGCTTGGATGTGTTTGTACAACAAGCTTTTAGTAGAAACAAACTCAAGGGGGCACGGTAAAAAACACCCTTGGGCACATGCGCTTGACTGACTAGACAATATCTCTTTGAAAGTCCAGTTTCTAAGTGTGCGTTTTGTTTTTCCTTCTCTTTGAGCCACCATCATTCATAAATAACATCTTCATGATGAGTTTAGTTAGCCATGACTGGCTGGAATTGCTGGTTAGAATACTGCATGTTGCTCAGACTGAAGTTGAGGCCATCCATTAGGGACTTGTCGTTGAGGTTTCCGTAGGCCGCAATCACGTCAAAGGCATTGTTGTACTGCAGAGGGCCGAGACCCAGGGAGCCCTCCCCGGGGAACACGGCTCCAGGGCTGGCCTGGCCCTGGAGGTTGGGAAACACAAACTCCTTGGCATTAGGAGAGAGAGCAGAGGCCTTCTGCTGCTGCCCCAGGCCCAGTCCGTACAGTGAGTGCATGGAGGTGGAGATGGCTTTCTGCTTCAGTAGGGTGTTGACATTCAGGCCCAAGTTATTGGTAGGGGAGCTGCGGGCCACCTTGCTGCTACTGCTGCCGTTAGTGTTGTTGCCGCGGCCGCTACTCTTCATCTTAGTGGAGCCGAATTTGGTGGCAGCAAAGGTGGCTGTGGTGAAGGTTAAGGGCTGGGTGGAGCGTGGCATGAAGGAGGGGCTCACGGCAGCAGACTGCCCGAAAGGAGGGGAGGGGGAGCTGGACTCTGAGGAAGCCCCAACAGGGTCACTGATTGGCATGAAGACCTGGGCCTCAGGATTAAAGCTGTTCTTGATCTCCTTGTCCAGCTCTGACCCGTTCTCATTGTTATCATCCACATATAGCACCTTTACCGGTCCCTTCTCCCCAATCTGGTAGGAAACCTCAAACGGGTCGATCCACACGCTAAGGTCCTGAGGGAGATTATTCCGGACATCTTCAATGTCCAGGCCGCTCTCTTTGGCTGCCTGCTCCACCACAGGGTCCACCTTCTCCCCTACATGGATGCACCTGAACCCTGAACCTTTGTATGGCTTATCGGGATACCAGTGGCCTTCATATTTCTTCTTCAGCTGCCTCTCGAGCTCTTCGCCGAAGATATTCACACGTCGTCGAGGGAGTTTGTTGTATAAATAGGAAATAATAAAGTTGAGTGCTACTTGAATTTCAAGCTGCATAGCTGCTTCGGTGGTAAGGGAGATTCTTTTTCCGTCACGGAGTTGCTTTGTCTGAGCTTTGCAAAAACCTCCACGGCAGCAGTTTTAGGAAAACTGGGATTGAGTGTTTGTTGCCAAAATGAATATCCTTTCTGCAACAGGGTTAAGTTTAGGATCCTGAAATAACAAAAAAAGAAATTGTATAAGTATATGAAGCCATTAAATAAAGAAATTAAAAAAAAAAAAAAAAAAAAAAAAAAACATTATGATCAATAACATTCCATCTCTATTAGCTTCAAGTAACATTACCCTTTAGTCACCATCCACTCGCCCCCCCCCCCTGCAGCAGTGCTGTATCTCAGCTGTACAATATAAACAGCTATAAATAAACGAGGCCACTGACTCAGAGACGGTGTCAGCAGTGTGTGTCCCCCAGCGGTCTAGTGTGACAGAAATACGCGAGCATGGTTGACCTCTGCGGAGGGCGGCGAGTCTGATGGCAGGTGTCACAATGATTTTCGATTGCCTCATTTTGGCACGCGGACATGTTAAAGCAAAACACCAACCTCGCGCGTCCAAGTGGGGAGAATTGTTTTTTCCTTTTCAACCTAACAAGGCTAACGTTATTCTAGTCCTTTCCCGTGCACCGACTGAGCTATAACGTGAGAGGAGCACGCACAGGCTTGTGACGAAGATTGCCGTTACATAATCAACATTCAGAGTCTAGCCACGGCTATAAAGCCCAATCTACATTGACGACAGTGACAATACACACTAAAAACGTCTCTTTTCATCACGTTCTGCTCTGACATAGCCGACCAACGAGCCTTAGCTAGCTGGAAAACTTAGCTAATGAAGGGTGTGAACAGAAATGTAGCTTGCTAGCCATGTATAAGCCAGATAACGTTACGGTTAAGGTTTATCGCGACCGGCTGGTTATCAGTGTTGCCCCGCGGCAAGCCAAAGATAACGTTTTACGGACACGTACAGCAAGTGGTAAGGTCACTGTTAACAGCGAGAAAAGAAAAAAATTCGCATAAATCTGGACTGAGGACCGTTTTGATCGATAGCAAGCTACGTAACATTAGCATTGGAATTAGCGTAGGCTACAGCCTGAATATTCGACTGTAAAACCGACATGCAACAACACCATTAAGTGACAGTTTGAGAATCAATAGGATACCAACAAAATAATGCAAAGTGTTTCAGTTCACGATAAAACGACTGTTATGGCGAATTTAAGTTCATATTTACTTACATGGAAATTCACAGCAGGTCCTTCTTGCCAGAGTCCGCTCCAGCAAACGTTATGCTTGTACAGCCTCTAGGTTTGCTTTCTAAAGGAGATACAAAATGATGTTGTCGTCGTGTCTTTATTATGCTCCAGGCGATTTTGCTTCTGTGGGGTATAGTTGAATTCCGATTCACAGGCTTGCAAACGAACTCCCCACAGCCTGGGAGTTTTTACAACTCTACCCTTTAAAACTTGGGCTGATTTGTTTATATAGTAGTCCTCCGCCACGGACATGGAGGAGGTGGTGATGCGGCTCACAGAGGTCAACACCCAGTAACGTGTTTCTATTGGCCAAACGCGGCCTCGTCATCAGCAACCACCCCAACTACCGCTGTGATTGGATGATTTTGTGCTCAATCAACCGCAGGGTTCTATTTACGGTAGTGGTTTGCCTTTCATGTGCTCTGGACTATTTTATTTGGAGCAGGTTTTAACTAAAATATCTTTTGAAAGCCTCGTTTTGTGGGTCGTAATGTGGTTCCTGTAACACCATAGAAAAAAATCTAAAACCATCATGGTTGAGGGGTAAAAGACTGACACGTCCGCACTCTGCGCACTTCTGTTTTATGTTATGCCAAGCCTTCTTAAAGGCCCTCTGTCCTCAGGGTTTGTGCTCAGCCACGCATGAAATCTATGGCTGAACAAGGAGTCTACTGTAATGATAATACTCAATAGTCTGTATAATTACTGTTGCCAGCCAGAGTAAACACTGAAATGAAAACACATTTGACTCTGCTCTTCCCACTACAGGGTTAAACAGAGCTAGATAGTCACTGTGGCGGAGGGACACACCTCTCAATGGTTGTGCTCCTGCTCCTCACCAATAACATTTAGCTGTTCCTGGACCCAGCTGCATCTGTGTATCCAAACCTAACAGCATTTGCTTACTGAGAGTACTGTTCTATAATACAGCACAATTTCCACAACTTTAAAAACAGATCAAATCTCATAATTGCCATATGTGTAAATATTGACATTCTTTTTCCACTGTGTACCTGTGATAAAATTATCTTCATTATACACAGTCGCTCTCCGGTGCCTGCATGATGGGTTCTTGTTTTCAGCAGTGCAAGGCTGAAGCTGTCCCCTGTCAGGCCTAAGGTGTTTGACACCACAGCCTGTTCTTACCTAACATGGGCTCCCGCACTGTGTTTGCACAATAAATACAATGCCACATGAATTGTACAGCTGGGAGTGAGGTGGCAGGGCAGGGGGAAGGTGGAGACTGTTCTTTGGAGGGGGGAGCTGATACACAAAAGTATTTCCTGGCTCAAAAACACACTCAAATGGTGTGTGCCATATCTCTAAATGTTACATTTGAGAGGTTATTTGTAAGAGAGCTGACTATTTATAGCATTACTCCTTTTCTCAATCAAGTATGCAGATCTCTGAAAAAATTATTAACGTATACATTAACGCCATATGTGTAGATATTGAGGTAAATCGTGGTTTATCACAATGCTACGGTCGTTGTTTAGCTCAGTACCACCACGTCCCAGTGCCATAAACAAAGTGCTATCAAATGCAGTCAGATCGTAGCCGGAGGGCTGCAGGACGCTGCAGGCACAATGGAGAGTTCTTACAGCCTCCAGATTGAGTCTCAGCAGGTGTGAGAGATGAGTCCCTCCACCACCGAGGATCTCGTGTGATGGATGACCCGAGCACAAACTTAACACACCATGGGGGCCTTGGAGACATACCAAGGCCACCGGAGCACGGCCGGCTTGTTTTTCCCCCGAACAGCACAGGAAATGTGTGACTATATGACCAAATGTTCAAACATGTTTCAATTCGCACTGGGCTGCATCACTATTCAACAGAAATACGTTCTCCCAGCAATGTAAGAAATGCCATGAGCAGATCCAGAACCCCTCTGCTCATTCTCCCACTGTGTCTGCTCGGTAACTAAGTGTTAGTTTTGGCGGTGGGTAGGTGGTGCTTAACAATGACCTATTTGTTATTCTCCACCAGAGTATGGATCTGGTCAGTGGCGAAGGTTTCCTCCTGTTGTTGTGAGTCTGCCTGGCTGGGACCTGGAGGTAAACACAGCTAATGATGTGAGATGTTTTAGCATGACTCATGCAAATTTCTTTTAGTGAAGTCAGTTCGTAGACATTTTACCCTTTCTCTTCACAAAGCTGTGAAATCCTTTTTCTCTTCTTTCTGGCTTTGTAGCTGCACACAAGCTCTGTTAAATTCCCAGATGCGGTCACTGGATATTAATCTGATATGTGTAACATCACATGCTCAATACGTGGGGGGAAGGGGAATTAAATGTAACAGATAATATGAATGATGTGTCTCTCTGTGTTTGCTTACTACCAGCAGGAAGGAAATGAAAATAACAGGCGTTTTATGAGGAAAGAAATTGGGTTCTTGCATACTGAATTGAAGTGGCACTGGTCATGTGAGCATGCTGTATAATGAAATCTGTCGAAGACAGCATTCATTTCTTGGGTTATTTGACTAAAACTGAGAGAGCTCAAGTACATGTATTAGATCCTGTTCTTTCTAGTGGACTTCAAAGCTCAAACAGTGTCACGAAAGGTGACATTACTCTTTTACGCTCACCATGTGGGCTTTCTTCAGATCTGGAGCTCAGAATTGTATCTCTCCAGATAAAGTAGACACTTCTTCATTACCCTTTTCAGTTTTACGTTATGCAACTCATGTAGCACTTTCTTATCTGTGTGTTTGTTTCCTTAAACGATGAACAAGTATAATTCAAAATACAGGCCCTCCCAAAAAATAGCTTGCTAACAAACTAGAGGCTCTTAGCATTCCTGCAGTTTTTCATTTAACTTCAGTTCACTTATCCTCATTTCTTTTAATTTCAACATTTTGTGACCTCCAACCAAGTGCAGCAGCATACATCTTATGTCTATTGCAGACAGTAACAACAACCAAACCATGCTGGATCTTGTCTCCTTGTTAAAGCTGCTGCAATCATTATTTTCTATATCAACAATTGACGTGACATGATGACTATGTGTAATTTGAAGGAGATTTAATATTAGTGATGAACCTACAGAGAATTATCACCTGACTTTGCAGCTTCCCCTCACCTCCACAGAGCCTTTTACCGTCTTTCATCTCATTGGTCTGGTTTTCTGACCAGCAACTTTACTGTTCACTCTCACCGCTCTCATCAGTGTCGCAGCATGCAGCCGGTTAAGCAAAAAGGCTCTGATAATCAGACTGTATGCCACTTGCAAAGCAACGTATGGAATACAAACAAAGGTAGCAACTAGCTGATGAACACAGTAGAACATTTAGCAGCCAAAGAGCTAGAGTTCTTTCTTTGGAGTTGGAGGAGACACAAACCTAAAAGAGAGTGAATAATAACTATCTGAGTCTGTCAGTGGCAAAAACAAGCCCTTTAGTAGATGTAGAGTGGCTGCAGGGCTCTCACTCAATACTGAAACAATTTTTAAAAATAGTTGTTCCCATTAGTCACTTAGACATAAATACATGATAAAAAAACGGGTCCAGGTTGAAAAATACAACGTGGTATAAAATACCTAAATTTGCCTTTAAAAGGTAAAATATGTCAATGTTGTGTTTAAAGCTTGTGTTGCCAGTTGCCAATTGGTTTAAGGTTGAAGTATTAGGGGCGCATTTTTGCCTTTAAATCAAAGTTAAGTGGGGGATTCTAGCACAACTTCACCTACTTCCAAGGCGCATGGAGAGGGGAAAGGAGTCTAAAGAGGACAAAACTCCAGCATCACTTGTAGTATATAGAACAACTTTATTGTAGGACTGACACATTTCGGCTTATGGCCCTTCATTAGCATGACCCTGATGAAGTCCACAAGGTAAAACGCGTCTGTCTTATATATATATATATATATATATATATATATATATATATATATATATATATATATATATATATATATATATGCATGTGTGTATATTACTATATACTTGTGTTGCTGGAGTTTTTACCTTTTTTAATCAAAGTTGGACAGTAGAGACCTGACAGGAAATCAAACTGGGGTCAATGGAACTTGCAAAAACTGCGGTTTGATGAAAAAGAGAAAAAAAAGTGATTCCCCCAACACCCTGCTTTTCGATGACGTTCACGTCGCGTAATTACGTCATTTCATAACGTTCCCATGGCAACAGGGGAAAATGGCTGCTCTTGTGTGAAGAACACGCAACATTTTTCAACTTTCTGCTAAGATATATGTGACGAAAATGCGGGGATTATGAAATCATGCAATATGCAAATATTTTGCACGGAAATCGGCAATTTATGTGGCGAAAGTGCGGCGTATTTGAAAAAATGCGGGCCCCGCATAAATATGCGGACTTTGGCTGATTATGCATTAAATTATGTGATCGCATGATCGCGTTTTTCTGGAGGGACTGATTTATTTTTAGCCATTCTTTTATCAAATGGCACAAAAAATGGTGGATGTAGCTGCCGTAAATGGAGCATGTCCCTGGACCCTCCTAGGTTTGCAACGTCTGACTCCGCCCCTGTTTTGTAAGATGATGTAAGCACAATCTACAATCTTCCCTCCAGACACAAAGTTCTCTTCAGCAGGTATCTTTTGTCACTAAATCTGAAAAGAAGTTCTCTGTGCATACAAATAATTTACTTACCTACCTGAATTAATGGGATCCTGCGTGGAACAGAGGTTTTACTGCTCTGTTATCAAAATACAGTCTTAGCCATGGAAGAAGGAGGTGGTGCTCAATTAGTATTCAAAGCCCATCTGTAGTGATAGCAATCTAAGATTACGCTGCTCACTGGAATTTATAGCTCCATGCTCACACGCACAAGCACCTGCTTTATTCTTCCCTTAAATTCAAAGGAATCCTGGTCTTTAAACAGTTGACTGCGATGATGAAAGCAGGCGGAAAGCAGTATATCTGCAGCACGTTTGAGCTGTTTACGCAGGAAAATCATTTCAAAGTTTAGAAAATGAGTCTTTACTCTGGTACCTGACAGTCCTCTTGAGTCTGGTGTGCATGGGGATTGTGTATTACGTGCTGCTTCCTCTTGAGTTGTTTACAAATGCTTTGGCAGGCAGAGGGACGCCAGAGAGCTCTTTTTCACACCAGTGCCAGGAATGTCATTAATATAAGCAGTGGTAATATTTGCCTCCGCAGCACCCCCGACGCACTCTCATACCTGCATGCATGGACAAACACAGACATTTCTTGGTGAGTCTGAGCTTTAGCTTACTTGTTATGCATCTGCAGAGGGGGATGATGAAGGGATGTTTTTGAGGAATAATGAGCGTATTCATGCCATGTAGCACCCAGCGGTTTCCCATTTGAGCCCGGTTATGGTGTTTTGACCCCTGGATAGATTCATATCAAGCCATCTGAAGGAGAAGGAAGGTTACACAATAGGGGATCAGCTGTGCTCCTCCGATTTAAATAACATTCTGCTCTACTATTTGGTTTCATGTTGGGGGATTATGTTTAGCAGGCCGGGTGCGGTGTCATGAAAAAGCCAACTGAACAAAACAGAGTTGCATTAAGCTTAATAACACATGCATGGCACGAAGACAAGATCACTCCGTGTTTTTGCTGCCGTCCTGCCTCAGACGGCACACTACATGGCAAAGCTGTGCCCTTGCAGTCAGATTGACTTTTTGAGAAATTCAATTACGCTCTGAAATGAACAGCCAGTGCTTGTGGATAGAATGGGTTTTAGAGTGAGAGGCATCCATTGCAGTGGGAATGTGTCACATTTCCATGAATAGTGAATGGAGTATGCTACAGTAGGCAGGCTGTCCCTGTCATTGTGATTTGTACTTTTATCCCCCCCTCTGCTCCTCCTGTAACCTTCTCGCCGGCCCGCTGCACACTCCTTAAAACAGATTTCTGTATTCTCCTCTCATTTGTGTGGGTGAGATCCATCCCTGGGCAGACATTGCAACGGATGATGTCAGATTATGCGAACCACATGCATCATCGTCATCGAGATATTAACAAAAAAAAACAACACATTACAGCATATATAAGCCCGAATACATCCTCAAAACATGGCTTTTTCACATGAACTCCCATCAAAGTGTATGCACAGCCAGCATTTGCACAGACCCTCTATTGAGGAGCCTTCAATCCTGTTTGCCAGAGATGATGTCAATGTAGTCATGGCAACTATTCTTACACATTACCACATGCTCTTTCACGGTTAGAGTGGCACTCAAGTGCTATTTTTCTGACAAATGTCAGATCTCATCTCTAAAATGGCAATGAGGTTTTTTACAGTTGGTAGTTGGAAACGCAGAGGAGGGAGATTAGTGTATGGGCCACAGAGACAAACATGATGGAGAGGGGAAAAAGAGGAAGCAGCTCTGTTAAGATTAACCCTTTGCTTCATTCTGCCTTCATAAACAGCTGACCAGGATGGGAAAACAGGATTAGAAGGGATAATGAGCTGGAAGTCATGACCCTTCATGTGTGGAGAGGGTAATGAGTGCTGCTCGGTAATTTACTCCATACATTTTTTTTGTAAACATCCTAAAGGGAACTCACTTGCTTTGTACGTTGAATATTCAGTGAATCACTTACGAAAAGGGACATCTTTTGATGGAGACAAAACTCCCCCCTCCTTCACCAGCAGCAGCAGCAGCAGTAAGTGCTCTCTGGTTTAGAGAGCTGACACAGTGCTGTTGGGGTAACAAGAGAAGGTGGAGCCATATTTCGCTGATGGATGTCCTTTGATAGAAATGGAGAAAGGTGATAGGCTGAGCAAAAAAGAGCGTGAGAACACAAAAAAGAGCCGCGGTGCAGAAAAACGAGTGTTTCAGGGGCCGCTGTACTGTATGCTACTGCATCAGCAGCTCAATTCTGTAATCTCTGGGGAAGGGAGAAGGAGAGTAATTGTGACATTGCTTTTTGGCTGGGAATTGCTACTTAGTGCAATTCAGCCCAGTAATCAGAAAGCATTGGGGTGAATACTCAACGCGGTCAATTCAGTCAATTCACTCGGTTTGGATGATAAATGGAAATGGTGGCAACACCTAACTGCAATACACCTGAATGATAAAGAAAAGGATTTCTCCAAATGCTCCCTCCTGATGTTATCTGTGGCAGAGAACACTTATTGTTAGGTCTGAATTCTCTACCAGGCCTTGTTTTCAGCTTGGTTTGTCTGTTTGTCTGTCAGCAGGATTACGGAAAAACTACTAGTCCGATTTTCATGTACTTTGGTGGAAGGGTGTATCTTGAGCCAAGGAAGAACCCATTACATTTTGGAGCAGATCTGAATCCTGGGGCAGATACAAAAAGTATTTTTCACTTTCATTAGCATTGCGTGATAGGGCATTTGTGCTGCTTTCATGTGGCGATGGAATAATCTGATCAATTAGTGTCCAACAGGGAAAGACTATTTTGCAAGTTACTTAACAGTAAAACCAAACTAATTTCCCTATTTATAAAAATGTAACAAGGTAACAAAACACCACACCAAATTCTGTTCTTAAATTTCAGTTTCTTTAAATATTTATCATTACTTTTTTGAAATCCACATGAACCACTTTTCAGCTTGGAAAAAATTAATTCCACCGTACATCACTTAGAAAATATGTCACTTTTAAAGCTGGTTCGCCTGTTACTCCCATTATTTTCTTCTTCCAAAACAGTGTTGAGCAACAGCAAAGACTGTTGTCGTTTCTCATCAGAACAGAATTATGACTGGTATGTTAACTGCATGCCAAATGAATCAGAGCACACAAGGCCAAATTGCCTCTTAAGTTACCATATGACTGGTTGCTGACAAACTGAACAGTATTTAAAAGGCTATTTTTTAGTGCTTACTACACATAAAACACACTGGGGCTAACGCTACATTACATAATTTCCGGCAAACTTTATGGAGAACAATGACGGCAAAAAAGCATCATTAATTTGTTAAAACTAAACATTATCTGGTCTAGCTCAGCTAAAAACACAAAAACACTTAATCCGTCAGCACGTTACCGTGTCATTCACGACCGAGAATGTTAGTAACCGGTAGACTACTACAGACAACGTTAACATTACTTCACATCTGTCTCTCTTGTGCTAGCTCTGTGTCCTCAAAAAACACAAGCTTTCAACCGACCAATAACAGACTGCTGAACAGTGGCAATGTCTGGGGGTGTTCGATTTATAATTCTTGCTTGTCCCCAACTGCTTAAAGTAGAGATAGTGAGTTTATTGCGTTTAGATTGATATATATATATATATATATATATATATATATAATCATTTAGCAGCAGCTGCAACAGCTGCAGCGCTGCTGTCTGAAGGGGAAACACAACTGATAGGATGTGCACTGTGGCACAGTACTACACAATACAATCTCTGTTGCCTTCTAATTCTATGTGAATAACAACTGTGAATGAACGGAGTTCAACTCTGTGGTGTGTCTACACTAGTATTTACTACAAATCGTATTACATCAATAACCAGGATGTAGGAATTTTCCTATCTCACATTGTAAGCTAAGCTGTTGGTGTGGAGACTGAGTCTCTGTGTGCCACTAGGCAGCGGATATTTCCCAACACCAGCAGCTTTGTGGGATTGACACAGCTCAGCTTTATTGTGGCGAGCACTGGAGAGGCCTTGTGTGGCCTTTTGTATTGTACTTATAGGAGGTGGCGTAACGGGACACATGATGTTGGTTTGGATGGTGAGAGATAGGAGGAGGGAAGCTGACCCACTGAGGTCTCGAATTTAAGATTATGTAGAGGCTTATCTACAGACAAACTGTGAGCCACATAGTCAACAAGTCACTGACCCAGTGTCCTTATTTTACTATAGCTGGAACAGAGGTAGAATCCTCACATCTGTAAAAGCTGGTTTAGGTGTAAAACTGAAAATTGCATTTGTTCCTCATTTTACCAATGTACCAATTTATGGTCAATGTGTGAAAAAAGAAGTCACTGAAGAATAATAACACTTACAGAAATATTGATAGCTGCATCCGTATTTTAGCTTGATGATTAGCATGAATTATTTTCCTGTTTAAGACAAGTAGGCTAGTGACTACTTGCTAATCATATATAAAATAGGAGTTGGTTCACTGAAACTGCAAAGAACATGTTTTCTTAATTACTGTAAAAGAATAGCTCAACATTTTGGGAAATACGCTTATTTGCTTTCTTTCCAGTGTTAGCTTAGAATATTGAAGGCACTATTGTGTCTGTGGGTTTAGTACAAAGTTAATAACTGAACAGTCGAACCCTTTCATTCCTTGTGAAATCAGCTACCTAAATGTAGTTTTTAACCATGCTAGTAGCATAGCTCTAGACTTTCATGGTGCCCAGAGCTGATTTGACTTTGCTTATCCCCGAACTTTCACCACCAGCAGGTTTCACTTATCCCCTCAAATATTTTAGCATATATCAGATGGGTTAGCATAAACATGTGTACAGACATTCATGGTCCCTAGAGGATGAATCCTACTGACTTTGACAATGATCCCCTGGCCTTTTCTATAGCACCACCATCAGGTTGACATTTGGTCTGGACTTTCAGACTTTTCAGTTTTTTTATTTTTTTATTTATTTGATTGGGACAGTGCATGTTAATGAACAAACATGTAATACATGCACGTAAACATGCCGGATTGTAGCCAAGGGCTAATTTCCATCCGTAGTCTCAGTTTGATCCGAACCAAACTTTCAGGAAGTTCTGGCAGGCTATAATCATGTCATAAGAGTAGCGTAGCTCGAATAAGGAATAGCTCAGTGCATAATGCGTGCGTAGCAAGTGTTTGGCTGTATGAGTGAGTGTGATATATAAATATATATATATATATATATATATATATATATATAGTGTATGCGCTCAGAGCAGACAGCAAATTAGCAGTAAAGTGGTAGTAAATGTAGGGTGTAGGCTTCAGTTTGTTCATGAATAAACAATGTAGCTCCTCAAAACCCAAGTAAAGGTCCCATGTCTTGCTTCTCAACTGCTGGGAAAAAGTGGAGGGGGTTAAAACACTGTCCCTCCTGTGCTGCCCTACTACAACCTGTAAGTTAAAGCAGAAATGAACAGTCAGAAATCGGTAACGGGAAGAACAACGCAACAAATCAAAATGAGCCACATGGGGAGATGAGGACACTTTTCAATTATTTTCCAAGAGGACGTCTACAAACCAATCAATTGCAAGTAGGGTGACACATCTAATGTAGGTTGATGACGACAGAACACAGGCATGTCATGTATAGTTCCTTGCATAATTGCAATGTAAAACCAAAACTAGCTTGATCAAATGTATACAATGTAACAAAAATGTGAACCTTGGTTTGTACTTTCAGGTGTGAAAAGGCCCTTAGTCTTGTTTATAGCAACCAAAAACCTGCTTGGCCTTAGATTTGTCCACAGTCCTAGCTCCAAAGCAAGTATGTGTGTAATAAGCGTTTAGTGTGTGCCTCGGCTTACAGAGGTGCAAATAAATATGCTTCTGTATGTACAGCCCAGTGTAGCCTTCAACCTTCTCCCTCTGAGCCGAGTCCTGTCAGGCATTTACTTAGTGCAGTGTTTACTGTCTGCCGAGACTCACACAGCCCTGAACTGGAATCCGGCCTGGTAAGAGCCGACAGATTGGGAAGAATTTCACAGGGAAGTGGTGAGTGATTCCATGTCTGTGTGAAAATCCATTAATCACAAATTTGCCCTGATTGAAATGAGACGTCAGAGAATGAACGCAAACATGCCTCTCTATAGCCATTTTCGGACCAAACTGTTCTGGGGACCCCCTGAGAGGAACTGCCTACTAGGGAGCTCCCTCGAGAACGACATACCTTCAAGGGCTTTCTTTCTGTTTGCCTTTGCACCGCCAATAGGAATGGTGAAATGACATAAGCCGGCCAATTCTTAAATTTTGCTTTGAAGAGACAAAATTGCGTTGTGTTGAAAAAAAAAAAAAGAAGATAATTGGCAGTTGTCAATGCTGCGTTGGCTCATGTGTTCGAACAATCACCGTACATTTACGTCGCCAAAGTTCCTCTTGTGCTGGGAGAGTACCTACTGAAACGTAGACTATATATAAAGATGGACGCATCTCCACTTCCTCCCACTGTACAAAAGTGAAAGTCAAAATATCCTGGATACGGGTGCCGCCATCTTGTAATTTTGGAGCTAGAGTCTGGAGTAGTGATCAGGCGGTGTAGTCGTGGTATCGAAGTACCGCCCATTCACCCGACCGACTAATTGCAAGTCAATCACAGCTGTCAATCATGACGTTTCACCCGTTTTTATAGCATGAAATATGTAATAAAAACACCTTATCAGAATAAATTAACACTTGAACAAACAACAGCATGATAACAACTACCTAACTACCTAAAATGACATAAACCGTCTTTTGGAAAAAATTATTTGAAGTGTACTTTGATTTTTTAGTTTGGATGTGTCCCATCCACCAAGACGGAGTGGGCGGAGTTTATGACTTATACTGCAGCCAGCCACCGGTGGTCGATCAAAATGTTTTGGCTTAGTGATGTTTATCCAATACACTTTTTGTCAAATTCAGAATATCTCGTCACGGTCACCTAATGCTCTATTCTGTGTGCGCTGAAAAAAAATCCAGTGTTAATACACTCTGTACATGGCAAACAAACAGAAAGGAGTGCACAAGCTACAAAACACTATTCCAGCCAATCGGCAACAGTTGATGGTAGGGGGGAAGGGGGGAGGCAGCATGTGAATGTGCCGACCAGTAGTTATCTGTCCATGAATCTGGGGTGGGGGGCGGAGCTTCTGAAGGGAGGGTTGTATTTGTGTGGCAGTTATCAACAACAATCTTTGTGCAGCATCACTTACTGCACACTTAACTTATACAATCTATGCATCAACCGCTGCTCTGAAACAGGAGCTAAAAATAGTCCCTCAAAACGGCGTTTTAAGAACTACGATCGTTCCTAGTTCTTGTGACACAGTAAAAAGGGGGGGGTTTCGGGTTGGTGATGTGGCGCAGTGGATATGACACATGCCTTTGTTGTGGGAGACCTGGGTTAGATTCCCACTGCGATACATCAACCAATGTGTCCCTGAGCAAGACACTTAACCCCTGGATGCTCCAGAGGCGTGTGACCTCTAACGTATATAGGAACTGTAAGTCGCCTTGGATTAAAGTAAATGTAATATGATGTAATAGAACTATGAAAAAGTTCCTCCAGTCTAAGAAAAAGACTACCCCAACTCCAACCATTTCTTTCTCCATTCTTTCCAATTTCTTCACTCTATTGTGTAAGTGCCGTATTCTTTACACTTAGCTTTGTAATATTTGCCCTTTTCCCCTTAGACAGTTTGCTCTTCTTATCTGTACTTTCCATAACATTTTTTCCCTCTCTCCACTCAGTCACAGTGTGAGTGGCTAAAGTCTGGAGCGATGCCACTACAAACAGCTTGAGCAAACCTGCTTTGAGAACAAGTGTGTGTGTGTGTGTGTGTGTGTGTGTGTGTCTGCGTGTGTCTGCGTGTGTCTGCGTGCGTGCGTGCGTGCGTGCGTGTCACATGACCAAGTCCAGCACACTGTGCCATGTGTCTACAAGATCATCATGTACATCCTCAATTTGATTTGAACAGGGTCGGATCAACTAACCACACAAACACAAATATGTATGCTGCCTTTTCCTTTTCACTGGGTTGGTATGATGTCTGCTTATTCTATAACATTAGAACACATTGCACACACATGCTGCATTTGTCAGCTGTGTTATTGATAATTGCTCTGAGGCATGCTCACCAATATAGAAGTTGTGGTGATAAGACAGCGGAAGAAATGTATCTACAGGAAGACCAAAATAAGCTTATGAGCTAAATCAATAGGATAAACAATGATTGCAAAATTTTTATATTTAGATTTAAAATCTTTGTTTGTTTTAATAATCTAGTGCTGACCAAGCAGGACTATTGGACTTAATCTAAATGCCACATGCCTTAAATTGATTAAAAATCATATCTTAGATACAAACAACATGCTGCAAATAAATATCTATTTTTACATGTTGCTGTTGTTGTTGTTGTCATTGAGTCGCACAAATTTCTGGTTTGGTCTGCCATTGCAGAAAGATTATTGATACTGTTTCCAAAACAAATCAAGTTATTTAAAGAATTGTCCAGAAATGAGTAAGTTTCTTAAAACAAGATGGAATATGTCAGATTGCTTCTGATTTTTTTTTTTTTTTTAAAGAAGTGGGCTGTGGCTTGTTTTAAAGCTGCATGCAGTAATATTTTTGCTGTGAACACAACATGTATCACCAAAGTATTGTTTTTGATAGGTTTAGGGTCGTATAGTGTGTTGTAGTGGCTAGGTATTTCTGAAAGCTTTAATGATTACTCATACGTTTATGTTTGCTCACATTTCTCACTTTATACTAGCAAATATGACTGGAATACAAAATATTTTGATGGAAATAATGATAGAAATACATGAATGTGGCTCCAGGGACTACTAATCACAATGAGCAAGCCACAGCTTGCCTCCAAATCCAAACCTGCATCTGTGCTCCTGAACCAAACAGATTGCTGTCGTTAATGCAAAGCGCAAAAGAAATGAACGCACGGATGTCACTCAAGCTGCTTCCAAAACCACCTCCAACAACCGTGAGTCATCGCGTCAAACTCCTGGGGAAAGCGTGAGAGACACGGGGGGAGAGAAAACGAGCACGCAAGATGGATTGTCACATCATCATCCACACTCTCAACTCCAACTCAAGATTTTCTATTCTTATTTGTATTAATACACTCCAAGCTACTTTCCCCTGCTTTAAAGTTCGTTTGACTTGCGAATTCTGGAACTGCATCTGACTGCAACCCACAAGCTGAGTCCTCCTCTCAGGAAAAAGCAAAACAGTAATAACTTTACATCTTGTTTCATACTGCTAGAGCCAACAATAACCATATTTTCAACACTCATTTAGGGGAAACTAGCTGGATGAAGAGAACATTGAGGCCGCACGCTTTCTCAGCAGGACAGTAGGCAGCTTACGCAAGCAGAGCTTCTCTTTCAACAGCAGCTGTTATCGAAATGCTGATTCACAATCCCATCTTGTGTTTGTGTATCCATGTATTCATTATTGGCACAGGGCAGACTGAGCAAAGGATCATAATTGTGTGCAGCCACGGATGCTGGGAGTGATTTCAGGAGTAGTTGTTCTTCTCAGTGGAGTGGAGCTCAGATGCCACTATGCAGTTATTGTTCAGCGACGTGCTGATCTGAGCTTTCCCGTTATCCATTTTCACCTTAGCAATAATAAAATATGGAGGGGTCGTGGAGAGAAATCAATAATGTGTTTCTAGTGGGAATCAGAGTCTGTGATGAGAGAGGTTTGTATTTCACCGGGCCAGACCGGGGTGAAACTCCAGCCCAAGCCTATAGTCTCTGTGGGGAATGAGGCAGAGGCAGGGCTGAATGCTCCCTATTTATGGATCATATGCTCTCTCTCTCTCTCTCTCTCTCTTCTTTCTCTGACTCCCTGTGACATGTTACCTGTCTGTTGCCTGGGACAGACCTGATGGCGTTGTAGTTTTTTTGGTTAAAGTTGGGGGGAAAGTTCAGAGCATGTAAATAGTTGGCATTTGTTGACCAAACTTGGACATTGTTTAACATGGAAGTGAAGTCTAAGGGCTTTCATCACAATTTGGCACAGACACAAGAGCAGGAAAAGAGCAATAAACGGATGTATTAAATGAGACAGAGGTCACTGCAAACCTTATATTAAGTGCATTATTCAAAATCAAACATACATGTTGCTTAAAATAGAAGTTTGTCAACGTAATGAGATCGCTTCTCATTGCCAACACATTGCAACACACTCTAAGACACACTGAACTTTATGGCCAGTATCTTAAAACAAGGCAGAATTAATTCTTACTTGCTTTAAAAAGAATATTATAAAACATTGGAAAGAAGAGGTTTTGCTGCTATAGCCTTATTTAGTCTGGCACAGCTATTATAGCTAATTTTAGTGTAATTTATTTTTATTGCGATTTATTTTGGTGATTAACTCCCTTTATAGATGTTTATTGTGGGCACAGTTAAAGTATTATTAAACATATATTTTAGTGTTTAAATGTCCCTATTTCTTTTTTTTAAATGAGAACTACTGTTCAGCAGCGTTTTCACTCCCTGTTGGGTTAGTAATTGTTTAGGACGAGTGATATGACGTGGATGACAAGTGTGGGAATGTGGCGTGACGTGATGAATTATGGCTGCTGTCAGAGTTCTGTTGTCCAACTTTTGAGGTAGTCATTAGTGAGGTGAGCTGTCCCCATGCATTTGTGTTTACTTATGACCCCGAAAATAGTTATGATGCACCACCTAGCTAACTTTTAAACAATGCCCAGCAACAGTACCCCTTATTTTCTGGTTTGTTTATGTGTTGTGCAGCCCACTGCTCATGTGAATTAGTGGTCCAACCAATGCATATAATTCACCTCTCAGACACGGAGAAACATTTTGGTGTTTCTGGCCTACCAATGTATCTCTGTTTTGGTCTCCACCAACTCCTGAGGGAAATATCTGGCTCATTAGCTGCTAAATGCTCCACTACATTCACAAGCTATGTGCTAATTTTGTCCGTTTGTAGTTTGGTGGTGAGCAGGTAGTGTAAAATGGCTTTTTTCACTGAAAAAATGAAAAATGACAGTGGACAGAGTGTGGACAAAAGCAGGAAAGTCATGGGCCATAAAACCCAAACAATGAGCTAAAAGGTAAAGCGCTCCATAGAGCTGAGGCCAGCTGCAGAGTCTGGTGATAATTCTCGGTGGGTTTGTCACTATGAATGACCTCTTACATGTTACAGTAATTTCTTTCATTGTTAATATAAAAATATGTATTGGGGCGGCTTGTGCAGAATGCACTAAGTGAAGCATTAAGTTTATTTTAGTTCTCAAGTCCTCACTCTAGTCATCAAGAGTTTCACTAAGAGCATACAACAACAACTCAAGGATCTAGAAAATAAGACACAGTGGCGGCATACAGTATCTGAGCATACGCCACACTCTTGTGTATATGAGATATGTGTGTGTATGTGTGTGTGTGTGTGTGTGTGTGTGTGTGTGTGTGTGTGTAGGTCTCTGTATGAGACTGTGGCTACCTACTGAGTCCCTCTTTAGTTTCCACCCTGTGCTCAGTTTCACTCTATTTTAGAGTTGGCTAATTAATCATGCATTATTGAGAGACAGAACCTGGGAGTGTAATGGCCATCACTGCAGTCCCAGCACAATACAGAACCAGGTCTTAATGGCTGCTGTTACGCACACACAACCACGTATGGGTTCTTGCCAGTGCGAAGCCCTTGCTTCAAGGGTGTAATCAGAAGCAAAGGGACTCTCTTCTGCAGGCATCTGCTCTGAGAAATATCACATAAACCTAGCGGTGGTGAGGTGGAGCAGCCCACTATGCAATCAGGCAACATTTTGAATACTAATCAAATATGACGCCGAAGATTTGGAGAAGCCATCTGCCCATTGATCAGCAGGACACCACAGAGATCACTCTCCTCTCGGATGATGCATATGAAATGCATATTTGAAACAATATTGATTCCACTGTAAGACCGTTAGTCTTAGGGAGGGGTCTTCTTATTTTTTTGTGGAAATTAGTATGAGTTCTGTATGTGTATGAAGCATAGTGATGACATTTTAAACTGATTGGCTGGCAGTGTTGCCAGCCAATCAGCACTCCCTTAATATTGCATGGAAGACTAATTCAGACCTGAATTATAAAAGTTACTTGTTGAATAAACTGATATTATATAATATTTTTTTAGTTGTGACATCACCCTAAGTGAACCCAAATCTAACTATAAATCGAGGAATCTCTGTGCGCGTTTGTGTGTGTCTCCTGCATGCGCAGTACATCAGTGTGGAATGCCATTTCATTAAAAATTAAATAAATACATAAATACAAGAATAAATAAATAAATATGCCTTTGAAATACATCATGAAATAAACAAATGAGGCAATAAATACATAAATAATTAAATAAATGTAAATATTCACATATAAATGAATCAACTGGTTAAATATAGATATTAAAAGGTTTTACTTTTACTTATTTTCATGGTACTTTTATTTCATAAGTCCACGTTTATTTATTTCAAGAGACTTTTATTTCATAAATCCAAATTTTTTTATTTCCGTGGACTTTTATTTCCTAATGCCACGTTTATTGATTCCCATCACTATTTATTTCCAGTTCTTATATGCAAATCAGGGGGCGTGGCTATCTCTCACATTTAGTACAGAGCCGTGGGCAAAAAAAAAAAAGCTGGCGAAGTGACATAATGGAAGACATCAGTGGGCTCCGAGATAGCATGCTATCATTAGCAGATCAAATCGATCAACATGGTTTATCAGCAGATACTAGTTTGGCAGATATTGAAGACTTTTTGGAAATACTAGGGTTGATAAGTGCTCTTCAAGAAATACACATAGACGACGAAGTTCATGTGGAAGATGTCGAAGTCCAAGAAGTCAACGTTACCGCTGGCTCTTTC
This sequence comes from Perca flavescens, assembly GCF_004354835.1. Taxonomy (NCBI): domain Eukaryota; kingdom Metazoa; phylum Chordata; class Actinopteri; order Perciformes; family Percidae; genus Perca; species Perca flavescens. Next base: position 24,264,660 of record NC_041351.1, on the reverse strand, counting down.
TGTATTTATTTTATTTTATATAACATCGGGTTTACAGGTGTGTCAACTGCAGCGGCTGTGCAAGAAGGAAACGAGATGAATGAGGACAGAAACGTCCACATAAATTGTCCCAAAGTCCAATTCACCTTGTCTCACGTCCCAATCAACAGAAATGTTCTGTTTAATGTGAATTAGAGCAGCCGAGGCCCGCTAGCTCACTTAACAACGCCTCAGCTAATGTTGTGTCAACTCGCGGCGATTAAAACAGCAGCTGGGTTAATGAATTTGTCCACCTCCGCGATTTCTCGGGTTGATTGACCGGACGACACAAAGTTAGCCAGCATGTCGCCTGTAATATCCAGAGACCATCCAGGCAAAGACCAGCGGTAACGTTGACTTCTTGGAATTGGAAAATAAATAAATAAATGTGGATTTATGAAATAAAAGTCTCTTGAAATAAATAAACGTGGACTTATGAAATAAAAGTACCATGAAATAAGTAAAAACTTTTTATATTTATTTAACTAATTAATTCATTTGAATATGAATATTTACATTTATTTAATTATTTAGCCAGGCAGGTAATCACATACAGGAAGGCCACAGTGCAGCCAGATGCTTTACAAAATAAGGGACTTTTCAAAATAAAACCACCAGGTTTATGGTGATTTGGGTTGTCTTGACTTCTCAGCTTTGTCTACAGCGAGAAAAACGATGAGGCACATAAAGAGAGAGACAGACGAACGGACAGACAGACAGTGACGGACAGACAGACACACACACAAACACACACACACACACACAACCAAACACTCACTGGGAGAGAGAGAGAGAGAGAGAGAGAGAGAGAGATGTTCTGTTGAGTGGAGAGGAGAAGGATGGCTTTCTGACCGCCGTAGAGAAATGCACGTCTGGTATGAACCTCCAGGTGCGCGATCAGGCTCCAGTTACATGAAAGGTGAGCTCACTTAACAGTATTCCAGCCTTGCTGCTCTTCAGCACAGGAAGTGGTCAAACAAATCACTGTGACCCAGAAAACGTGACTAGCTAATAAACAGTGGAGGATTTGGCACAGTGATAACCGTAGTGTGTAATGTAATATGCTTGTCTTTTCTGCAGTGACTAATTGTAACCTCTGTTCGCCAGCTGAGGAAATTCATCATTTGAAGGGAATTCATGGAAGGACTAAGCGATTTCTTAACTTCAGAGCATAATGGTGTTGTATTTCTGTCTTTTAACAGTGCAGGATGGATGGAGATAGGGAATCCTGGTGATCAGCAGAGTATTCTCGCCAGTGATCTCCTGGGTAACAGCACAAGATACCACCGACTGACCTCTGACACGCAAACACGGGGCAGCATCACCCTCAACCAGCCGCTTGAGCTTCTTACGAGACTGTAAAAGATATTTTACAAGGACTTGAGCAATAAAGCTGTTTGAGTTGGAAGCCTGAGCTAGCTGTGGGCAACACTTCAGACATTAATGAGAATATGATTGATCACATCGGGGGTAATTGGAATTGATTAATCATTTGAGAGTTGGAACTTAATCTCTCCAGTCTCCAGGAGTTATAGAGGTTAAAAGCAGACAGCAGTGAGATCCTGCATTATCATGTGTGCCGTAGGCAGCCCAACAGAGCAGACCCTGATCAATACTAGCAGAGACAGACCTGAGTGGCCTGGCCCTGGCAGCTGATTTCCATTCCCCAGAGGATTAAAAAGTAGCAAGTGCTGAGATATTTGTCAACATCCTTGAATTGTACCAACAGGGATGCTTAATTCAACGGATAACATGCTTGGTTTGGACAATGTGACGGCTGTTTTCAAAAAGTTAAAAGTTGCATAATTTGATGTTGCATGCCAAAACTTGAAGATTTGAGCGATAAACACCCACAGGCGGTTATGTACGCACACCCACCACATCTGGCTCAGGCTACACACTCTGACAGGAAGTGGATTAGAGCGGCGGTTGGCCCGATGAGGACAAGCCCACTGAGAATATCTATAATCTCCACATCCACAGATCTAATGGAGATCATGGCAGCGGCCTCCAGTCGCACTAAGAGATCTGAATGAGGCAGCCAGCTGTTGTAGAGACACAGCCAGATAGCACAGCCCTGCTAAAGACCTGAGTTTATTTGGCACATTGACTCTGTCAGAAGGACTGGAATCAAATGCAGCAGATAGCTCTTCACAGCAATTAGCTCTGGCTTCATGACGTTATGTCATAGCACACTATGACCATATGTTAACTGTGTGCAAACTGTAATAGCAGGCGGCAATGTCAAATGTCCTCCCAGATTGTTTGAGCATCCATTTGCGTTTTAAAGTTGCTGAGTTTTCTCAGTCCCAGTCTGCTGGCACATGATTGCACCATGGCTAAAATAAACCATCTGAAAGCTCTGAAGCTTATACCCCTTCTGTCGCTCACATATTAGGTAGAGGCAGAGGAAGGTTGACTTATAAAGATAATTCCTTTCCAATTTGACTGCAGCAAAACCTCCAACCTAAGTGAAAAATATTTTAAGGGCAACTGAAATAGTGAGAGAAAGTATGAAATACGGAGAGACAAAAAAGTTATGCAATCTTTTACTGTGATTAGCAGAGTTGGTGTTGATGTTGATGTTTTATTTGCATTGTCACACTCACATATTTTTGCATAACCGCAATGGTGCCCACATTTCTGAAATCATCTCCTCCCTCTTTTTCACTTCCTCTGGTAAGTCACAGTGACACTCCTCTTTGTCATTTCCCTATACCGCGTGTTCCTCAAGACGATTCCTTCCCCACATTGCACTCATGTCACAGTTTTAATGTTGTCTCTGCTGCTGTGTTTTAGCCCCAAACCTCAGCTTCACACTCCTGTCTCCTTCTCAAAATGCAAAAAAAAAGTAAATAACCCACAAAAATGTATCAAATATTTGGAAAATACAGTAAAATAGAGGCCCAAGGCCACATTAGCTCAGTGATTTTCAAAACTCCACTCCGTACATCTGATCTATTCATCCACCAGCACAAGTCAAGCTTTTATCTGCCGGAGCTGAAATCAAGAGGGCTGAGATCAAATGTGTAGCAGGGGTCCCAAGGACAGGAAATGACTTTGAAAAAAATGCATTTTCAAATAACAATGGGTCCAGTCATGTTCATTTCAACAAGTTTAATTTTAATGGAATATACCGCTGTCCCTATTAAAAAGCTCCTGCGATGGCCTCAGTAATTTCCCAGTTATCAAGTAACTAAGAAAACACACAAAGAATCCTTTTCTTTTAAATACAATTAATGATTGGTATGAGGTGTGAAACAAACACGCTGTCAGCCTTCAGTCCTATTTCAATCAGGAGAGACTTCGTTTGCAGATATGCAAAATTATTTATTGTACAACTGTATAATATGATAGGTACAAAGTCTTTTGGAGATTAGACTCCATCGAATCAATAATATAGTTCAAGGGGGTAGAGAACAGGAACAAAACCCCCCGATGGAGTCCAGACACTGGTGGCGGCGGACAAAGAGACCAGAAACCGGACCGAAGAGGTAACGGAGCGGGCAGCCGGGAGAAACACGAAGACCGGAGGAGGCAGGGGAGGAAGAGGGCCGAGCGCTTTGCCTGAAACGACAGCTGACAGCACAGGGAGAGAACAGATTTAAAGCAGAGTTGTAAGGCTTTGATAGGCTCATGAATTTCATGACCAAGTCTGATTGGTTCAACTGAAAGCGTCACTTCTAATCAGCTGTTAGATTTAAGAATGGGTAGTGCTTTGGTTAATGACGTCTTCCTGAAAGAATTTGAGCTGAGCTTCATTTGGGGAAACCAGAGGTTTGCTCCTGGGATGGCTGATCAGGGTTTCCAACTTTGGGCCAGCAAAGGTTTGAGAAAAATCTTCGACTTGCATAAAGATAAAAATATTATGTCATTTGAAGAACTCATTGTAAAACACAATATTCCTAGAAAACATTTTTTTTAAATAAGCCATATAATCACTGCCCAGAATAAACAAATTACAGAACCCTCTCTGTCCATGTTAGAAAATATTGTATAAACCAAATGCAATAGTAAGGGTAGAATCTCAGCTTTCTACAATATGCTAATATCTAGCTCAACGGAATCTTCTGTACACAAATTAAACTCATGGAAGGAAGACATTCAGGGGGACATAACATTTTGGAGGATTGGAGTAGCATTTGTATTAAGGCTCAGAAACAGACCGTGAATACCAAACTTAAAGGACAAATCCGGCGCAAAATGAACCTCGGGGTTAACAACACGTGTACGGAGTCGACCGTTCTCTGGGATATGTTTTCATGCTAATCGAATGTGACCGGTTTCATCGCAAACCATTAATCAGCTTATAACGCTAGTTGTTGTGGCAGAGGGTAAAGTAAAAAGAAATCGCTATTTCTACACCACTAACAAGGCTCAAAATAGCACCACACTTCCACGGTAGCATAATGAGGGTCCCTACATGTAAACCGAAGCATTGAGAACTTTGTAAGTGTAGAGACAAAAAAGATAGTTTAGAAAGACAGTACCGTTCATGTATACATGCGTGCGCCATCTTGGGAAAGCAGTCACGACCAGTCGAACGACGTTACTGGTTGCACGGCGTTCGTCGTTTGAACGTATATTAACCCAGCAAAGTTACATAAGTTTAATATGGTAAACCCTGATCTATACTATATATATACATATATACAAGTGCAATCACTTCAAAAGGACTCTGTTTCATTGTTTTTGGGACTGTAAAAAATGTACGACTTCTGGGAAGAGGAAGCGCAAATTATATTTCAAATTTATAATTTTAAATTTGCCTCTCCATCCCAAAGTATTTATCCTGGGGTTGTACCCAACTTATCCAAATTTAAAAAAAGAGGTAAAATACTTATTGACTGTACCACAATCGACACTTAAGCTTCTTGAAAAATGTATATCGCAATTTATCTGGCAAAATAGGAGACCCAGAATATGTTTAAAAATATTGATGGCAAGTAAAGAAAAAGGAGGCCTGGGTCTACCTAATCTTAAAATGTATTACTGGGCAGCCCAACTTAGAGCAATAGTGGCATGGATGACCAAAGATGAAGTAACTGGATGGTTATCCATTGAACAGAATTCCTTAAAAGGGATATCAATATCTACTCTTCAATTTCTTAGTCAGCAGGCTCAGGAAAAATTAAGAATTTATAACATCTGGGTCAAACACACACTAAAGGTTTGGAACAGTGCCCAGAAACAGTTAAAGGGGTCTATAGCTCTATCAAGGGCAATGCCCATTCTTGGAAACATTGACTTTCTCCCATCTGTGACGGACTTAGCATACAGAAGATGGCCGGAAAAGGGGCTGGTTATTATAAATCAGTTGTTTGAAAACAACACATTGCAATCATTTTCACAACTTCAAGAAAAGTTTGACTTGCCCTCAAATGAGTTGTATAGATACCTACAAATACGACACTACGTCACAAAGCACACAGATTGGGATAGTCTTAAAAGAGATCCAACTGATGTTGAACGGTACTTAATACATATTTCTCAACAAGTGGCATCCACAAAAAATCAAGTATCACATATCTATAAGAGTCTTATGAAGGACACATCAGACAATACACTCAATACAGCTGATGATGATACAGAGGAAGATATATGTCTGGTGAGTCACAAAGGGATTGGAAGTCAAATGTGGAAAGAATTTGACTGGAAGGTTCTTCCAGGATTCTTTAGGACCCCTCTTAAGTTATCAAAGCCCCCAATATTTGCTGGAGAAACTGTGGAAGGGTAGGGGACCATACCCACATATTCTGTGACTGCTCTGTGATACAGACATACCGGAAAGACATTAAAGAGGAAGTGGACAAAATATTCATATAACATATTTTGTTAGTGATTGCAAGAAAAATTATCACTAACACCCCCCTCCCTACAATAGCTCAGTGGATATAAAAAATCTGATTGCTATTTTACAGTTGAAAGTATCTGCGTTCGTAAGAAGATGGACTCCTGTCATTCTAGGCATTGCTTTAGAATAATAGCTTAAACATACTGTGATGTGCAATGATTTATTTACCCTGCTTCTATGTAGTCAATATATGTGTTGAATTTATTTATTTTTTTCATGTTTTGTTGCTTTAACCTCTCCTTGAGAGAGTGTTTGTGGGTGTGTGTGCGTTTGTGTTGGTATTGTATTGCTAAAATTGCGGTCAATATTTAATATGGGCAAAAATGTGTTTATTGCAAGCCAAACAGTTAAGGTCAAGGTCAAGGTCAAGTTTATTTATAGAGCACATTTACAAGCAGTCACTACTGCCCCAAAGTGCTGTACAGATACTAGATACTGGTAAACATTATAAAAAGCAAACTAATTAGCCAAAAAGAAGAAGTAAAAACCCACTGAAAACATAATATCCCAGAAACAATAATAATTAAAACATATGTAAACATGATTACAAACAATATTCACAATGTCACAGCTCAGCTTGTGTTAAAAGCCATTTCGAAAAGATGAGTTTTTAAAAGTGATTTAAAAGACTCGATAGAGCTAGCTGCTTTAATATTGAGGGGAAGAGGATTCCAGAGCTTAGGACCTGCAACTGAAAAAGCTCTGTCCCCTCTGGTTTTCAGTCTGGATCTGGGACAGTCCAAAAGAAGCTGGTCATTTGACCTAAGTGCTCTGACTGGGGTATGTAAAATCAACATATCAGCTAGATAAGAAGGTGCCAATCCATTTAAAGATTTAAAAACAAATAATAAAATCTTAAAATGGATTCTGAGAGCGACAGGCAACCAGTGGAGAGACGATAGTACTGGGGTAATGTGGTCAAAGCGCTTTTTCCCTGTCAGCAGGCGTGCAGCCGCATTTTGAACTAATTTCAATCGGCGAACAGAAGACTGGTCGAGGCCATAGTATAAAGAGTTGCAGTAGTCCAGGCGATTTGTAATCAGGGCATGTACAACTTTTTCCAGTTGACTTTGGGGTAGGTACAACTTCACCTTCCCAAGAAGTCTAAGCTGAAAGAAGCTCGTTTTTACTACTGAGCTAATTTGTTTATCCAGTTTAAATGAACTATCATTAATAACTCCTAAACTTTTTACACACGGGCTATAGTTATAGAATAATGGGCCAAGAGCACTATTTAAATCTGAGATATCGGGTTCTCCAAAAGTTATAATTTCAGTTTTTTTGTCATTTAAGTGTAAGAAATTTAATGACATCCAATCTTTTATTTCACGTAGACAATTACTCAGTGCTTCACTAGAATTTGTTTTGGTATTTAAAGGTAAATAGATCTGGACGTCATCCGCAAAGCAGTGAAACGAAATATTATATTTTTGGAAAATCGATCCCATGGGCAGCATATACAGTGAAAACAAGACTGGGCCCAGGATTGAGCCTTGGGGCACCCCGCTGTTAATCGGTGCTTTACTAGAGTAAAAAGGCCCAAGGTTTACAGAAAAAGATCTGTCTGTCAGATATGACCGGAACCACTTCAGAGCTGTGCCTTTGATGCCTGCACAGCACAGCAGAGCTACCATTATCGGAAATTAAAAGGAGATCGTTAAACACTTTTAAAAGAGCTGTTTCCGTAATGTGACAAGATTTAAAGCCAGACTGAAATTTTTCAAAGATATTGTTTTATTTAAGGTGCAATAAAAGTTGCGTATAAGCCACTTTTTCTAGAATTTTAGACAAAAAAGGCAGCTTAGAAACTGGCCTGTAATTTGACAAAACAGAAGAGTCGAAATTGTGTTTTTTTAGGAGGGGTTGTACGATGGCCTTTTTAAAAGCTGCTGGTACAGATCCAGTTGAAAGAGACATATTTATCATATTTAAAATATAAAGCCCAACAGTGTCAAAAACATCTTTAAAAAGCTTTGCAGGAAGGCTGTCCAATGAACAGACCGAAGTTCTTAAACATTGGACCGTCTTCAACAAATCAGAAAAAGATATTGGCATAAAATTTTCAAAGATGACTAAACATAACGGTATGATGCTGGGATCTGGTGCAGTACAACATGTTGATGCCCGAATATTGGACACCTTATCAGTGAAAAATTTACAGAATCTGTCACACAAAATGGCACTAGGAATAATGCCAGTGTGTTCAGGGGGATTGATTATCCTATTTAATACATTAAAAAGGACATGAGGTTTATGACAGTTATCCCAGTTGATCCCTCTCGCTTGGAAAAGTGTGAATAGGCCTCATATTGGTCGGTGGCTTAGGGAAATGTCTTCTTGCCTAACAATGGAAAGAATAGCATATATGGTTAAGGATAGACAAAATACTTTCAAACAGGTTTGGGGAACATTCTTGGACTTTGTTGAACAAAATGATGTGGGTGGTGTACTGGCAAACGAGGGGAATTATGAGTAATTTAGTATTTTTTTATGCAGCAGAGGGATGTTTATATTGGCTTGTGTGTTTGATTTGTTACGTGTTCCAAATATATATATCTTATGAGAAGAGATCAGAAAAGGAAAGGTATTTATTTTGTATTAAGTCCTTGTAATTTGTGTTTTTATTTCATATAGGTTTTTCATGTATTTGTATTTTTATTTTTTGTCTGTTGCTGTGATTGCTATCTGTTTTTGTTTCAGTTGTTTTCTATCTTTTGTTTTTCAGGTTATGTCTACATTTCTTTATGTCTTGGTTGAGAAAAAAAAGCTCCTGCAATCAAACAGCATGAGCCGCCAGGCGTGTGGCTCATTAGCCCTTCAGCTATAAACGTAGCTGGAATTATTGTTGTTTTCAGCTATTTCAAGTTTAAAGCTTTAGTGCGTAACTTTTTTATATTAATGAGCGCCCATGACATTCAAGCCATTGCCAAAGGAGTTGATACAAAGCTAATTAAGAATATCAGCGCCACATAACTCTCTCTGTGTTTCTCAGTATGGCTGTGTTTTGCGTGCAGAAACTCCAGTTAAGTTAATGACCTCTTCTGAAGAGTCCATAATGTTTTTTGAATCCTCCGTGTCCTCCTTGGTTACAAGCAAAACTGTGTGGAGGAGGGGTTGGGGTGGTGCACTATTATGAAAGGCTTGTCTCATGTGGATGCGACAACAGTGTTGTTGTCATTACTTAGAATTCCTCATGGGGGAGATAGAAACTACACACTATAGCTTTAAAGTATCCTTTCCCTCCTTTGTTACCTGTGTTACTTTACCACAAGTTCTTTCGAGCTAGATTCGTATTTTGTGTACTCATCTGCTATTGAAAGCGAAAAGGCATCAGTTTGCTTTAAACATTTGGATTGGCGACACTTTCTGAACACCCTGACACTTTACGATTGGGGAGGGTGACAATTTCTGTAACTTTCCAAAACCAACAATCACACCCACTTCACGTGGCGATTAGCCAGATCTGCAGAGGTGTGAAGGTGAGACAGGGTCTGAACTTGGTATCTCTGTCATTTCATGTGTGTACGACTGAGTGCGATACCAGAAATGGCTTTAATAAGAGACTGTTCAAAAGTGTTCGCTGTTATCCCTATTTGAACGATTGTTGTGTCTCGTCCATCCCTATGATGTGGCTATTTGGAACAGCTACCTTGTTTCAAGCAAGACCAAGCCTAAACATTACTAAGGCCCATTTGGACTGGATTTATTTCACTCGGTTAGGTGGGGTGATTTTAACATTACCTGCCCTTTTCACCAAAATCACAAATTTTGACCTCATCTAGCAATCTATGTAATAGTTGTTGAGATATTTCAGTGTGAACTGACCAAAAGTATAAGAGCGAGGCAGGTTGGGGTGTTGGATGGGTCAAACAAACAGGACTTTTACTCAGGAGACTTGGGTTTGGGTCACATGTGAAAAAAAAAAAGTCAACTGTAATTTTGAGTTTAATGGACCTTAGTCCATGACGCAATGCTGTCTGTGACGTCACGCTATGTCCTCATTTAAACCTACGTTGTGTAATTTTTTTTGTTGATTCTTAGGAAAAAACCCTTGTTCTCTCACAAATATGTGCTCATTCATTTGTAATTACTTCTTCCAACTAATCAAAGTATTCTCGTAAGGGTAGAATCTGCCATTTAGAATAATTCAGAATACATACGAGCGAGTCGCTCGAATGACGGCAGTCGTGTTGTGCCTCCATCTTTAAAAGACATTAACCAAAAATTGACATACCTCCACCTTTCGCCCTCTTTAGTGGCACCGTGACGAATGCCAGCGGGAGATTACTCGCCAGGGAAGCAAAAAAGAGAATTAAAACGACAACGCGACAGGCAAAGCAACAAGACCAACGTTAATATTGGAGTGGCTAGAACAGTTGCGTGTAAACGATGGAGAGAGCTAAATTCGGGTTCGGCCACCGTAGGAGGAAGGGCTAGAAAGTAATATTCACTTGGTTGTCGTGTCACCGCAGGATGGGAGAAATTCTTACACAATGTAGCTTTAATTAGAGATTAATTTTAAGCCGATCCCGGATGTTTAACTACGTATTTTTGTTGCCTAAACTTAACTACTGGAAGTTCTGTTTCACAACGTTTACTACATGTATAAAACTACACCGTTTCCGTCAAATGATTACGTTGACATGTATAGAACAGTCTTATTTGTCGTTATAGGAGTCTTTGGAAATCGACCTATAATGTCGTTTAGGTATGAGGATGCTAACATTGCTATTCCTATAGCCACCATACTAGCATTTGTTCGCTTCCATGAAAATGCAGCTCATTAGCACAGTGTACAGCTAATAGTAATGAGGAACATTAACCATCATCTAAGATTCTATTAAATCTACACAGTTCACACACATACAGTTCATTCTTTAGTTTTAGTAGTAATATTCTCTGAAGTTTTTTCACAGGTTTACCCAGTTGTGAGTCTGGAAGTGTTTTTGCAGAGAAGCTTGGACTTCTCTGAAATGTTGGGTGTATGCCTGAATACATCAAAGATAGCCTATGGGGACTTTTCATCAATAATATTCACTTTTCATGTTCAAGTGTTATCCATTGATACTGAAAATGTAGACAGGGTGAGACAGGCAGAGAGGAGGACAAGAGAGAAGAGGCAGGAATCCAACTGTAAAGATATAAGGTGAGTTGAGTTTAATATTTTAACTTGCAGCCAAAGATTTTGGAGGTTTGTTGTTGTTGTAGGAATATTGCACAATATTAGAAGAGGTAGTCTGCAGCAGGTCTATTTCAACCACAGCCGTAGTACTGTCCAACCTTCTGTGGTTTTACCTAGAGTGTCAATACTTAAATTAGGTCAGTCTCCCAGTGCCACCTCCAAATACCAGAAATAAATATCTGCTGACTCATGGTTTTATAAGCCAAACAACACTGGGCTCCCTGGGGGCTCTGAGTGAAGCTCTGTCTCGTCCCAGAGGCTTACAAACAATGTGATTCAGGCTGACAGCCTTCTGTGGTAGTAGTCAAATGAAAAAGAGTGCTGCAACAAGGTGAATCACAAATGTGACAAGGCCCTGTAAGGATAAGTATATAATGAAAGGCAATTTTCCTTTTTTCCCCCAGCCTGATGAGCAGAACACATTTGAAGAAATTTTCCTCCTGATAGAAATGTGGAGGGTGACTTCAAAGAGATGTTGCCTAATTTAAACTGCATGTCAGCAACAGATGTACAACAAAGGCTGCTCATTTTTTCTAGCTTAGAAATGTTTGTTGACAGTTGTCTCTCCACCTGTCAAAAGTAAGCCTGTCAAACGTAAGCCGGCTTCTCTTGATCTACAAAGAGCATATTGACCCATGATTAGTCTTAAAGGTGCCGTAGGTAGGATTGTGAAGATCCAGGACTTAGCCAAAAAATTTGAACATCGACAAGTTCTCAGTCCCTCCCCCCCTTTCCGCTAAAGACCAAAACGGTCTCCTAAGCCCCTCCCCTACTTGGGAGAATGAATGTGTGTGCAAGAGCAATCATAGTGTAAAATACAGTTTAGTCAGGGTAATGCTGATAAAGCTGTTGCAACTGTGGTTTTCACTCCCGTACGTAGGCGCCGATACACCCACGGAAAATACTGAGCACCCACGTGTGCCAGACTACATTCATTTAACATTAAACATTGCAGTTGGTGCTAAGTCCGCTGTCAGTCCCCTGTGACCCCCCTCCATCCCCCCACTATATAGTGGCGCTGTCCTGAGTTAAAAGCCTAGGCTACTTTACGGATTTAAAATCAAATTAATAGGCGTGTGTGTTCATGTTGGCTGCTAGAGGTGTGAATCTTCACTGATCTCCCAATTCGATTCGATTACCATTATCAAGTCAGCGATTCAATTCGATATCTCAATGCATCACGATGCGTCAAGAAATATTTTCCTATTAAAGCCATATAGGATATTTGACTTGACAAACTTGCATTGTGCAAGTGCAATGTCCAAGCTGCAATATGTAACTTCAGACTGGAATAATGAAGTGTTTGGGTTCATTTCTTTAAAGTTGCTACCACAAAGGTTTATTTGGATTAGTCATAAACCACCCTACTTTTAACCAGCAAATCTATTGTCTCAAATCTCTATCAGTTTCCACTTAGCTCCAACTTTAGCTAGTCCGTTAGCTCCAACTTTAGCTAGTCCGTTAGTTTGTTCTAAACCACTGCTGTTAGACAGGAAGTGCTGTAGTGTAGCTACACCTCTTCAGCTTTGTTATTCCACTTAGATCTTCTCCAAGCTAGCTACCTAATCTAGTGTCTCTTGATGTTTCTCAGTGTTTTCTTTCCTCTTCTCGATTTGTGTCATTTTGCGTGTGTGTCTGTTTGTTTGTTTGTTTGTGTGTCTGTCTGTCTGTGTGCATGTCTGCCTGTGTGTGTGCGACGTCATTGTGTTATAATCGATTATGATGGACCACTGCATCGATGCAGCATCGTCCATGTCCGCATCCCGATCCATTGATTATTTGATTAATTTCAACACTTCTATTGTCCGCTGTCCATTTTCTAAGGTTCTGAAATGCAAAAAAATTTTTTTTAAAGGGCGTGCACCCTTGAGCACCCACGGAGGAAAACATAAACCGGCGCCTGTGCTCCTGTACTTAAGGTGTTAAAACCTGAACTGTACCAAAACACGGAATTTGACTACTATTGAATGTGACTATGAGACGTTTTTTACCGGTTTTGAAACTATCTCAATTGAATACTAAAAGACAGGAGTGCAGTCACAAATTCATTCTCACGAGAAAGTAGCTGACTTTATCTGGATGAAGTCAACATGACAAGTGACCAGCTCAGCACAAAAAAAAGGTTAGTGCATTCATTTTAACACTCTCAAAATGAATGCACTACAGGGCAAACTGAAGCCCAGTTTGGAAAGCCTGACCCATTAATCCCACACCTCGCAGACAATGACAGTGTCTTTGAAGAAGATCTGTAAAAGTGGGTCACAGTTATTTTTAGAGCCACAGATGTTCTCCTGACCTCTGACCTTGTGCTGCACGTCTCACACACTCTGATCTTTACCAAGCCATAAATCACGTGAAGTTAGAAACCCAAAGCTCTGACCAGTCAGTGGGTTTTTTTCTATATGTTTGGTGATCCCAGATATGTGCCCCTGTCTTGTTTGCTTGTCAGCTCCTCAAAACGAAAACATGCCAATTGGACCTCCACGGCCAGAACAAGCACATTATGGAAAAGTAATGATGATTCTCAAGCAGTGTTACTCTCCCTCAACCAATTCACAGCACAAAGACTCCCATACAAACAAGTATCCAGCCAGTCACAATAATTCTTCCCCTCAAACTTACACACACATTCTGTTTGTGTAAACATTGTACATCTCAGCAGTGTGGCATTATATCCTTAAAATATCACAAAAAAAGGTGAATTTGAGCACCCATCATTTTAACATGTCCTCTTCCTTCTGTCTCTTCTGTCCAAAAGCTCAGGACCTTTCTTAAGCTCCCCCTTCTCTCCTTTTTTTTCTGTTTCCCTGACGGATCATTACAATTTTCTGTTGCTGCCGTTAGCATCGTTACCGCCTGGCGCTAGAGTTTATGCTGGCTGGGTTCAGATTGCTGTAAGTTAATAATAGTGGCTGGCTGCTGGCTAACTGTGAATGTGTCATGTCCCCGGGGCTGTTGTCCGCTCTCATCCCGACTGAAGTCCCTTAGCGGTGGGGAGTGAGGCAGAAAAACCATAAAATATATATAAATTAGCATTAGATTAGTCGTCTAGCGCTACAGCTAACGTTAGGCAAACGTAATAGTGGGTTAGCCCAGTGCTGTTTAACGTTACCTTGGTCAAAACAATTATACCTAAAATAACTTCATGAGCGTTGACAATGTCGTAACCGTATGTTACCCACCAAGCAGCATGAGCTACTTGTCAACGTAGCACATAACGTAAAGCTGGATCGATCGATATTGAAATGTATCAATAAATTAGGTCCCTGCTGTATTATTGTGTTGTAAGTGGCATGTAATCAATGACAAAATGATGCTGTGTGGCAGAAAGCAAGCTGTATTACGGTTACTGAGTATTATTATTTCTATGACATTGTATGATTTACAGTTACTCTTGAACATATTATCTGGGTTCCCATGTTTTGAAGTTAAAGTAACTAGAGGGGTCAAAGGTTTTATGACGCCACTGACTAAATGAAACGTCCCGTGTCATTAAAATAAAATTACAGATTTCTCTGGGTTTGAACATTGTTGGAAACATTTGGGATAGTGTAAGTAGACAACTCAACAAAATATATAACATAGGTATAGCCGTTTTTAGTAATTTTAATGCAGAAATAGTATATATTGTACCTTTTAAATCCACTTTTTAAGTTGATATCATGCATGACTGTTGTCTCTGAGAAGCAAAGGCAGAAGTAGTGTGATGTTATAATGCCAAAAGATCTCTTCGTTTGGTTGTGCATACAAAGTGTCTGACGTTGACCCTGGGGACCACTGTTGGCATGCCATCTCTATGGTGGCCAAAAGGGCCAAACGCACTGCAACTAAAAAAAACACATGTAAATAGACAAAACAAAAGCAAATTAAGAAAACATCTTCATTCATTTGACAACACATGCGCAGCATTTAGCAAACACGATGCAAATACACACAACACAACCAAATACATAAACATGCTGCAAATATAGAAACGATGCAAAAAGAAAAGCACACAAAAATTGAAAACAAATGCAACAGAAAAACGCTGCATCCAGTTTAAACGACGGAAGTTCTCCAGGCCTCTAGGGGGAGCGCTAATTGGAACAGCTTGATTTTCAACAATCCCACGGAGAGAGAGAGAGAGACAGAGAGTGAGAGAGCAGATGAGAGGTTTGTTTTGGAAACGGGAAGAAAAGTGTAGTAAAGAGGCAACATAAAAACGTGCAAGCGTTGTGTGTATTTGCAGCACGTTTGCTTAATGCTGCGCACGTGTTGTCAAATTAATGAAGATGTTTTCTTAATTTGCTTGTGTTTAGTCTATTTGCGTGTGTTTTCTAAAGTTGCAGGGCGTTTGTCCCTGTCGGCCACCGTACATCTCCCACCAAAGATCTACACTGGTTTCCTTCAACCATATCCACACCTTCCTCTAACCTTTAACAAGTTCAAATCTTGATCCATAAAAGTGGCAGATCAGAAAACGCTGTCGTTTAGACCGGAGGACTTGTCGAATTTGTCCATGTTTATTTGTTACACGATCTCAGCAAAAGACCAAAGTTGTAATACATTGTAATTATTCTTTAAAGAAAGAAAGAAAGAAAGAAAGAAAGAAAGAAACAGACAGAAGGAGAGGGATCCGTGAAATGGAGGGCTGCATGTGTGTGTTTATACAGTATGTGTGTGTGTGTGTGTTTGTGTTGTGTGTGGAAGGGTAATTCTCTAGACCATATTTGACCCTTAGCAACTGTCCCCATGAGAGAAAAGTCTCCTCCCTGTCAGCCAGTGTAATCTTCAGCCAGTGGGAAGAGTAGGATACCACACTCGTCCCGGCGTCAGAACTTTGTGACCTGGAACTTTTTGATTGACCTCGGGGGGATTTGGGATTAAAGCGGGGGGAGTAATGTGGGAGGATGTGTGTGCGCGTGCGTGCATGTGTGCATGCATGCATGTGTGTGCTTGTGTGGGGTGATCTGGGTGTTCAGTTAATCCTGCTGGAATCTGTATTTAAAGCCCGGACAGACAGAAAGAGATGATTGTGGCTACGCGGAAATATCAAGTCAGAAGTTATGTAAGAGCTATATGGAAGTATACACCATCCCACTATCACTCTCTCTCTTTCTTTCCCCCTCTTTCTCACACACTCCTACATGTGCAGAGTATGCAGGACCTGAAGCGCTGAGAGAGGTTAATATATTATGACCGATCGCCATTTCAACCTACACATAAACCTCAAATAGACTAAGAACTCCTAGCGTGTGAATGTTTCAAGAATCGCAGCCAAATGGACACTATAAGCCTTGGAAAGATATATTCATATGGCTGCCTTCTGCATAAGAACACTGCAGAGATATTCAACAGATGTAGGACTTGTTACGTGTAAATCTTTTAATCAGTAGAAGTCACTGAACACTGGCAGGTTGATTGACTTGTGGGGAAAAGAAACAAATGGCTGGGTTGCCTTTCTATTGATCAGTGCTCTGCAGAAATATCAATCAAAGAAAGTAATTTCATTTGAAGTATAATCCTGCCAAGCACCAATCACATTCATTTATGAAACTGGTTCCAAATGAATTCATTTTAATTTTTGGCCACGTTAGCGGCATGGCAAGCGTCATCGTGAGTTTGACGTTTAAGTTTTTCATTTAAATGTTTTGACAACTATTAGATTTCTGTGAAATTTGGTACAGACATTCATGTTTTCCTCAGGGTAAATTTGAATGAATGAGCAGGGTAAACATTATATCAGCATCTTAAAATTGCCATTAAGCACATGTTAGCATGCTGATGTTAGCAGTTGTGATTAAATGCAGCTTCACAGAGCTGCTAGCATGACTACTAAGAGATTCATCTTTTTTTTTAGCTAAAAGCTAACAAGAAAATTGTCTGAAAAGTGGATTTTTGTCAGAGTAATATCCCAAACATCAAGGGATGTTCATAAGACTGACATGACATCTGTCATGAACATGACGGAGTAAGACAGACAGTAGTAAGCAAGACAGTACAACCTGATGTCTTTGTAATGACAAGTTGACATTAACCTAGAAAACATAAACAGGAAGTCATAAATATGTCATGACAGGCCCACTTATCAAACTTTAATAAACTGTTTAGCTTGCTTAACATGTATTAAGTATTAAGTATTAAGTAAGTATTAAACTGTTGTTAAGAGGTTGGTTTTTACATTGGCTGTCATGAGAGCATTATAATGACCTCAAGTAAAATTAAACGATTTGGACATGTCATTAAGATGTCTTAAAAGTTATAAGACCAGTTTGACAACTAACTAACTATAGTTAGCTGCCGTTAGCTCGGTTAGCTGTAAAGTTAACGTTAGCTGTAGGAATAACGTATACATTGTGAAATATGGCTTAGTTATTGGGCTTTAAACACTGGCAAGATAAAAACAACACTGAAAATATCATTTGTCTTTACTTCATAAACTGCAGTACAGTAGCCTAGAGAGAAAAATCCTTTTTTTACCGTGACATTAAAGTTCAGTTGAAATTTACTGTAGATCACGGTACTAATGTTATGAGAGATTGAGACACTTTTAGAGGAAATTCAAGAAAACTAGTTGAGGGAGCTTTATTTGAAGAGAGAAGAAATTGTTTGTAATGTTTTGCCATTTTCAAAAGTTTGAAAATACATTGGTGGTCCTGTAGTTTCCGCTTCGTAGCAAAGATGGCGACTGTTAAAAATCAAACAGCAGCTACTGTGCCCACAAGTAGCTGCCATGCTACAGCCTGCTATGCCCAGCAGTGCCCTGCTACATCATGAACTACTACAACAACTACTAATTAACTACTATTTCTTTCTTTAAACTAACCACAATCATCATGGGCGGCAGTAAGAACCGAGCAGAGCCGCTGCAAAAAAGTTGTGCGAGAGAAAAGTCAGATTGGACAGTCTAGCTAGCTGTCTTAATTTACCATGCAGAGATCTGAGGAGCAGTCAACAACAGTCCGAATTTAAAATTCCAACACAAAGAAAGCGGAGGGAAATGGAAAATACATGCATCCAGCAGAATTTCCAGCGGCACCGGAGCAATCCCGGAAGTGAATATAGATATAGACTACCCTTCAGCTAACAGGTTGATTGGTTGGGGAGACCAAACATGGCTGGACTTGCTTCCTATTGGTCATCATCTTTTCCATAATCCCATCTAACCTTTTGTGTAAAATACACGCAGCTTTGTGTCCATTTTACTTTCATGATTTAAAACAAACATCTACATGTTTTTCTCTCTCGTTTCTTTTTCTGTTCAAATATTGAGCTAACTGTCTTGACCAGAAAATCCATCAGCAGCCGCTAGTTTTGGCTCCAGCACCACCTTCATTTTCTTGTTCTTATGTGGGGGGTGGGGGATACATGCCACTAGCACGGCAGCCTGTGACGTTCTGAGCCTCTTACACAAGTCCATTAGCAGGCTTGTACACACACACACACACACACACACACACACATACAGACACATATGGATTAGTTGTCGTCACACCAAAAGGAAACCAACACACACACACACATAGGTCAGTTGCCATCACAAACAAGTATCTGAGCCTCCCGTGAGCTGACCCATGAAGGGGTCAAATAAAAGAAGGGGTGACACAAATGCAGAAGGCCACAGTTTCAAATTGTATCTTCGGTTCTGTAATCATGGGCTTCAATATTCTCCCCATGTTAATACACTTAGCAGAGACTAGCCCCTGTCTGAGTTGAAAGAAGATTGATTACTTTTGTCCTACAGCTTGTTACAATGCTTGATATCTGCTTGTGTATTCAGCAGCAGTTCCTCTTTCTCCACTCTGTGTCTTTAACCAAGGTGAAACCAGAGCCGTCTACGGAAAGCCAGTTCACTCCCTATTCAGCCCCATTGTACCGAATTTGGTTGCAGTTCCACCAGAGTTCCACTGGGGGTGATCGCGGGCGAGTGCAAAATGAATGGGACTCTATGGAGCTAGACGGCTAAATGTGTCTCTTTCGCCTGATTGTTGTTGAGAAATCTCAGATTTGATTGTAGTTTTTGCAAGTTCAACATGGATTATAGGTCGAAAGTTGAATGAATTAGTATTTATGTCATTTTGATTTCTTACAGGTTGAGTCGTTGTTGCCCATAACACGTTAGCATTCTGCTAATGAATGCTTATTGGTTAGTGAAGGACTGATTACGACCAGAGATCCCACTTGATGGCATCCAAAGCGGAACCAGAATGTCAGAGCCCATCTACGGGCATTCTCTGAGAATGTTAAGGTGGACTTTAAAACATTAGCGTAGTTAGTTAGTTATTAGTGTATTGACAGGGAGAGCCTAACCTGTCAGCTGTGTTATTGATGCCTCGAGAGATAAAAGGAAGTGACTCAGAGCTTAATGTAAAGCAGTATCTCATCTTACGATGTGTATGACGTCAATGACATTTTAAAAGGCTTTTTAGAACAAAAAAGCGACTTTTAAAAAATCTAACACCCAGCAGTGTGTATTTTCTTAGCCTCCCTTTTCAAATGCAACATTCAATTTTCTAGACAAAAAATGATATCCTGAGAAAAGTGGATTTTGAGGGGTATAGCTCCATAGACCTCCATTCATTCTGTACTCGCCCGTGAGCACCCTCATATGGAACCAGAGTGGAACTGCAACCAGTTCAGAAGCCGGAATTTTCCAGAGAGTGGAAGTTCTCCCCTTATTAGATATTCTCTGGTGAAACATGACTTGATGGCATCTGTCTGTGTTGGACTATAGGAGACATGGAACCAGCTGACGTTCAGCTGACTAACATGGATGCAGCTCTGTGGATGAAGAGACCCTCGGCATAGAGCAGGGGCAGATTACTGTAGCAGCAGGTGGGATTTAACCTCAAACTCTGTGTCAGATGATAAAGCAAAATCTACGCTGCACTTTCCACACCGCCATCTCTGTGATTTACTGCATTCACCTTTGGGCGCTACAGTCATTCTGTCTTCAGCTGAGAACCTGCTCAAGAAATACCTCACGTCACCCTCTTCTCACAGACAAATGACTCTTCTCTACTCCTGCTGTCTCAAACTTAAATGTAAATGGACTGTTCTTATATAGTGCTTTTCTAGTCTGAACACTACTCAAAGCGCTTTTACATGGTACAGGAACCATTCACCATTCACACACATTCATACACTGTGGCCTAGGCTGCCGTACAAGGGGCCACCTGCTCATCAGATAATCATTCACACACATTTACACTCCAATGCGCAGCATCGGGGGCAACTCAGGGTTCAGTGTCTTGCCCAGGGACACTTCGACATGGGACTGCAGGGCCAAGGATCGAACCACCAACCTTCCGTCCCCATGGGGATATTTGAAGGCATTAAAGCCATGACCTTAACCGTACCCTATACTGGTTCCTTATAATGTTGATGTTGATCTTGGAATTCCGTTGTATTTAACGTTGCCCTACATATGAGTATTGGCTTACCAATTCAACTCAGCTGCATCAAGTTTGAACTGAAGTTTTTGCAGCTTGGTTAACACAGCAAAATCCAAATAGTGACATTGTCATGTGGCTTTCAGCTGGGCATGGCCGCTATTTACTACTGTCAGATGATTACATAAACAACAACAGACAAAGTTTAACAGCTTAACATGAAGCGAAAAGTAATCATCATGATGATTCGTGGTCATCGGATAATATATAGATTAAATAATAATGTTCCTTCCATAATACAATACCATCCTGGTATTTTAATCCCATAGAGTAGCACTGAAAAAACTAATCAATTAGACGATAGGAAAGTAGACAACTACTAATTTGATGATAAATTATCAAGCAAAGAAACTTCACTGGCTATGGCTTCTTAAATCTGATGATTTGATGCTTTTCTCAGTTTTATATAATGTTTTTTGACCGTTGAACAATTTGACTTTTGAGCAATTTGAAGATGTCTTTTTGGGAATGGGTATTTTTTGACATTTTGACACATTTGACATTTTAAGGACTAAACGATGAATCTATTCGTCAAAAACAATTACCATCCAGGCAAAGCAAGCCCCCAGAATCCCAAAAACCTTGGGTAGCTCGAAGGCTCCAGGTTCACCTAGTGTTAAATACACAGCGAGTGTGAGAAACATGAGTCAATAGAGGCCCACTGCTCATTTTTGCTCCAGGTCCTCACAGCAGGTTGATCAGGCTTAGGTTGTAGCCAGGCTGGATTGGCCATTGGGAGTACTGGGAGGTATAAAGAGAAGAGAGATCACATTATTGGCCCACTTGTATGCCTTTCATGTGAACACTGGTCATTCACATCCTCGGTCTTTGACTGACCGGGCTCACAGAGAGTAAAGAGATCACATGATTGGCCCACTGGTTTGTCACTCATCTGAACACTGGCCCATCACATCCCACTATGGCCCACTTCCATCTTGCCATAGAGAGGGACCACATTTAAGTCCCGTCCCCAACGGCGGCGAAAATAAATCCACAAAGTGCTGGTAGCTAGCTAAGTGAGAGAATTAGGGGCTGGTATGCAGAGTTCAAAATTAACTGTTTGTCCACTAACCAAATGGCTAGTGAATGTTGAAATGTTACTTTTTTTGGCTGGTGAGTCAAGCAAATCTACCAGCCATGGTGCTAATGTTTTTAAACCTGCTGGTATGTGTTGAAAGGGAGTGCAAGGACGGTTGGTGTCCAGCCGATTGTGGTGGGCTGGTCTGGGTCTTGAAGAAGGATCAATTAAAGATCTGAAACCTCAGGCACTCAGACCCCAGATTCTGATTCCCATTTCCTTACACTCTAAACTATGGCTCTTGAGCGTGTTCTTTTGATGATCACTTAACCGGTGGACTGAAATAAATTAATGAGACGATAGAATAAAGTTAACACTTCTTTAGTAACAGCATTTTAAAATATACAAATACACATGCTGGCCTTCACATGCGGGCCCACAACTGTGACTTCCTCGTGTCTACCAAGTTATGAGCGAATATTCAAAAGTCACAAGTCTATTTATTCTCCATGGGCTGTCCCCCTTCCTCCGTCCAGCAGGATGTGAGGTGGTTGCTGTCTTCATGAACACCAGTCAGGCTGGCCGTCTGTTTGACTCCAGCTGGAAATAAGACAGAACACTCCTGTCTCATTCTTCCTCTTCCCTTCTCCGTGACCTCTTGACCGAGGCCTAAACACACACATTCCTACAGGCTATCTCACCTCATTAAACTGCAACCAAACCTTTCCAACAGAACGCACACCCACACACAGATAGGATTCCATTTAACTTTGTGTAGGACATTCTAAAGATACACACTTAAGGCCTTTACACACGGGGTGTGTGATGAATGAACGGCAGTTTGAGGTCCTTCTGGGGATGCTGCTGAAGCGAGAAAGAAAGTGGCGGTATGTGGTGTGGGCAGACGAGAGAGAGTGATCAGAGCAGAGGAGACTTTAGTGGTAAAGATATCAAGTGAATGTTACAGTAACTGTCCGACCTCGGTCGGGAAGCCAAAGCAGGAAAAGCATTTAAGCATTGTCAGCTATTTCATTTAGCCAAATACTCGTGTTTATGAGTGTAACATAGGGCTTTTATTGTGAAAGGTAAGAACAGAAAGAGTGTCTCTGGTAAACATTGCCTTTGTCAGGGTTGAGAGTAGTAATAAAGTTTGCCGTCCATACAGCCTCCTGTTGTGGTATTATGATTCCTATAATAAATAAACAACACAACATGATTGGTTGATGTCTTTATTCGCGATGCCAAAGCTCCGAAAAATCAACCATGTTCCGAAGAAAAATGAAGTCGCTTTATCGCTGTGTAATATTAGCGTTCTGTGTGAAAGTACTCATGACAAAAACAAATGTTCGAAAAAATATATTGACGTGCGAAAGGCCCTTACACAGCTGAAGCCTCATTTTAGCTTCGGCTGGATAAAAGTATGCATCTTTGCATGAAACGTAGTAAACATACTGCCGGTATGGACAGTGGGAACGATTACAGTGATGACGCTGTCGAGCAGTAACTCTTTTACCGCACTATGTTCATGTGAGTATTGTATTAAGATAGCCTTCTAAAAAACCAATTCTTGTAGTTGTAGTATTGATTGGTTATGAAAGAGCTGATGAAAAATCTAAGTTATTAGTTATTTAGATGAAGTGATGATGAACTACACGAACTGTGGTTGACACTGACGAAGAGTAAGGACACTGTAGTGTAACAGAGGCCTGTGCAGTCTGTCTGTTTTGCCCTGTTTTCTCTGACAGGCTATAGAAACAGAATGCTTGTGGAAGTGAGGCGGGCCCCCGATGCTGCAGCAGTCGGCCAAGTCCTGGAGGAACACGCGAGTCCATCTCATCTCTTAATTACTGTCGTCCCTGAGACCCTGCCGACTAATAACTGCCCTACTACTGCCGCGGGTTGGAGACTCACTGAGCACGAGCAGATGGAGGCAGAGAGAGAACCTCTTAGTTTCACAGCCAGCTAGAACAGATAGGGCTCAACTAGGCCTTTCTTGACCATCTGGACTGATATGCAAAAGCACGGCTCATACACACTCACACACAGTCACACACACACACACACACACACACACACACACACACACACACACACACACACTCAGACTTTATTTGTGTAATAACACAGGCCATGCTACACCCTGTTTCCAGTCACAGCTGATTTGTAGGAGCATTTGTCAACATGATGAAAGTACAGTTGGCTACTGTACAGTGGTGGAAGAAGTATTCAGATCCTTTACTTTTACTAAAAAGTATGAATACCACACTGTAAAAAGTGAAAGTCCTGCATTGAAAATGTTACTTAAGTAAAAGTAGGCTAAG
This sequence comes from Perca flavescens, assembly GCF_004354835.1. NCBI lineage: Eukaryota > Metazoa > Chordata > Actinopteri > Perciformes > Percidae > Perca > Perca flavescens. The sequence continues at coordinate 24,240,836 of NC_041351.1, read as the reverse complement.
TAAGTATCATCAGGAAAATGTACTTAACGTATTAGAAGTAAAAGTACTCAATGCAGAAAAATCCTCACATTTTAGAAACTGGAAACGATCCAAACAGTTCTGTTAATCAACAAGTGTTTAATTGGCTAATCATTTCAGCTGGACTTGTATGCCCACAGTATATGTTGTTGGGTAGTTTAATTTATAATAAAACGTCATATTTTATGAACTCCATGCGTTATGTGTGCAAAAATCGTAATTTGTAAAGTAGAACTGGGCAATATATTGATATTATATCGATATCATGGTATGAGACTAGATATTGTCTTAGATTTTGGATATCGTAATATCGTAATATGACATAAGTGTTGTCTTTTCCTGGTTTTAAAGGCTGCATGACAGTAAAGTGATGTCATTTTCTGAACTTACCAGACTGTTGTAACTGTTCTATTATTTGCTTTTACCCACTTAGACATTATATCCAAATTACTGATGATTATTTATCAAAAATCTCATTGTGTAAATATTTTGTGAAAGCACCAACAGTCAACACTACAATATCGTTGCGGTATCAATATTGAGGTATTTGGTCAAAAATATTGTGATATTTGATTTATATTCTGCATATCTCCCCGCCCTAATGTAAAGTGACTACTAACTAAACCTGTCAGATTAATGTAGTGGATTAAAAAGTACAATATTTCCCTTGTAGAAAGTGGCATGAAAAGAAAAGACTGAAGTGAAGTACAAGTACCTCAAATTTGCACACAAGTACAGTACTTGAGTAAATATACTTAGTTACATTCCACCACTGACGCTCAACCAAACAAGGACCAGTATTAGTGTTAGGGCCTATTACTGTACTGTGCCATACATGGCTGGCCAGATAAAGTAGCATTCACACTGAAAATAGCGGTGCATTACTGTAAACTGTTAGCCTAGCTGTTAACTGGTTTGCGCTTCCCTTTCTGGGAACATATGGGCTGATGAGGATCAATGGCAGATATGGGCCAGTATTAGCACAGACACTAACGCGGCTAATCGCCTAACTTTGTAAGATGTTCTTCTCTCTGCTGTAGACAAGCACACACACACACACACACACACACACACAGACACACACAAACTGACCTCAATCCCACTTCACTGGGCCTGTGAATCCGAAGGCACAGATTTTATTTTTAAGGCACTCTTGATCGAAGTCTGGCCAGCACACCACAGCCAAAATAGTGTGGCTTTACACTCAACTAGTGACCTTTTCCCCTCGTATCGACAGGATTAAGACAAAAGGAACACATTTCTGGGAGGAGAGTCGGCAGGTGAGAGACAAATAGGGGCAGTGTGAAATACTGCAAGGTTGCTGTGACCCTGCTCTGAAGGGTTTCATCTTAGTCGAAGTACACATCCTGAATATTTACAATATATAAAGTGACCCAAGCTCTAAAAGGGAAAAGCTGTCAGAAAATATCTGACAGTAAAACTGAAGTTTGCTAATAAAAATGTAAGGAGAACAAAATAAATATTGTGCTTGAGGCTATATCAATTATTAGGGATAATTAATCCTTCCCTTAAAATTGAGTGGGATGTTTGAAGATTGGAGACTAATGCCTTTTTCACAGTTTCAAAGGTTTTTTTATTACATCTTGCAGCATTTTTTCCCCCACCAAAATGATGGTACTGAACAGGATATTAAGTATCACTAATGTAATGCGGTTTGTCAGGTAATCGCAAATGGTCAATCCCAAAAGCGTGCAAAATAGTGATCCAATAGTGTTTTTGCTAGGAATGAAAGAAATACTCAAAATTAGCTAAATATATTCCATGCTAAACTGGTTTAGCGTTAGTCAAAGTGCACGTGATGTTAGTTGGTTGGACATGGTTACATACAGTGGGGGAAATAAGTATTTGACCCCTTGCTGATTTTGCAGGTTTGCCCACTTACAAAGAATGCAAAAATCTACAATTTTAATCATATGTACATTCTAACAGTGAAAGACAGAATCCCAAAGAAAATTCCAGAAAATCACATCATATGAATTTATTAAAATTGATCCATCATCTGATGAGGAAAAACAAGTATTTGACCCCCTGGACAAACAGCATGTTAATATTTTGTAGAAAAGCCATTATTGGCCAGCACAGATGTCAAACGGTTTTTATAGTTGGTGACAAGGTTTGTGCACATTTCGGCAGGGATGTTGGCCCACTCCTCCCTGCAGACAGCCTCCAAATCATTCAGGTTCCGAGGTTGTCGCCTGGCAACTCGAATTTTAAGCTCCCTCCAAAGATCGGATTCAGGTCTGGAGACTGGCTAGGCCACTCCAGAACCTTGATGTGCTTCTTCTTCAGCCACTCTTTTGTTGCTTTGGCGGTGTGCTTAGGGTCGTTGTCGTGCTGAAACACCCATCCTCGACCCATCTTCAGCTCTCTCACTGAGGGAAGGAGATGTTGGTCCAGAATTCCACGATACATGGCCCCGTCCATCCTCCCCTCAATACGATGGAGTTGTCCCGTCCCCTTGGCTGAAAAGCACCCCCAAAGCATGATGTTGCCACCACCATGCTTGACGGTGGGGATGGTGTTCTTTGGGTTGTACTCGGTGTTCGTTGCCCTCCAAACACGACGAGTTGAGTTGAGGCCAAAAAGTTCTATTTTGGTCTCATCTGACCACATCACCTTCTTCCAGGCCTCTTCTGAGTCGTCCAGGTGGTGAATGGCGAACTTCATGCGGGCCTGTACATGTTTCTTCTTGAGCAGGGGGACCTTGCGTGCGCTGCAAGATTTCAATCCATGACGGCGTAGTGTGTTACCAACCGTTTCTTTTGTAACTGTGGTCCCAGCTGCCTTCAGTTGATTCATCAGTTCCCCCCTTGTGGTTTTGGGATGATTCCTCACCGTTCGCATGATCAGGGACACCCCACGAGGCAAGATCTTGTGTGGAGGCCCAGACCGAGGGAGGTTGGCGGTGGTGTGGTGCTTCTTCCATTTCCTGATAACTGCACCGACAGTTGATCTTTTCTCTCCAAGTTGCTTTCCGATTCTCTTGTAGCCCATCCCAGCCTTGTGCAGATCAACAATATTGTCCCTGATGTCCGTAGAAAGCTCTTTGGTCTTGCCCATGGTGGTGATGTTGGATGCTGGTTGTTTGGGTGTTGACAGGTGTCTTTTATACAGGTAACGAGGTGAGGCAGGTGTATTTGATGTAGATAATTGGTTCGGATTGGGGCTGTGTCTTAAAGAAAGACTAACTGGCTTGTAGGAGCCAGAATGCTTGCTGTTTGTCCAGGGGGTCAAATACTTGTTTTTCCTCATCAGATGGTTATCAATTTTAATAAATTCATATGATGTGATTTTCTGGAATTTTCTTTGGGATTCTGTCTTTCACTGTTAGAATGTACATATGATTACAATTGTAGATTTTTGCATTCTTTGTAAGTGGGCAAACCTGCAAAATCAGCAAGGGGTCAAATACTTATTTCCCCCACTGTATATTGTTGACCTTAGCTGGGTTATTCCAGAAGCTGTTAAAAAAAAAATAACCACAAAACACAAGCTTATGATCAGACTAACATTAGATATGTATATGTTATCATTTACTTTGACTTTATTCATTATTTTGACATCTTGCTAATGGTAATATGCTAACATTAGTAACAAGTAAAAGAGGCCAAAGATAAAGGTTTATTCTCTAACACTTTACTTGAAGGTATCTACATAAGAGACATGACAATGTCATGAATACATGACACAGTCATGACACATGAACCCTAACCCTAACCCTAACTCTAACTCTAACTCTAGCGTTTTACCCTAAATTTAACTCTAGCTCTAACTCTAACCCTAACTCTAACTCTAATTCTAACTCTAGCGTTTTACCCTAAATCTAACTCTAGCTCTAACTCTAACTCTAACCATAACTAAACGAATGACACTTACTAAAAGAAGCATTATGTCATAAACGTTTATGACTTTTTTATAATGTTTATGACACGTTCATGACAGTGTCATGTCACTCTTATGTAGATACCTTCAAGTAAAGTGTAACCATTTATTCACATAGTAGTAACACTACTCTCCCTTTTAGCATACTTTCCTCATTGAAGTTATGGTACTCTTACCTCGTCATCCTGAGCCAAAAGAAGTCAAACACACAGCCAAAATAGACCTTCCCTCTTTTCTTTTTACTAAGAAAGGGACCCTTCACGTTTATTGTCACAGCATGGGGAGTGTTTATCACAGAATTCACATTATTGCAACATGACACCCTCCAAAAGCCTCCAAAACATCCTTTCTTATTTCTGCTCTCAAAATGAAAACCACTGCCGGTTTCTTTGCCAAGCCACGGTTCACCTCTACTTGTTATGCCTAACCTTGATCAAACTATAAAAATAATTCATAAGACCTGGCAATTGAAGAGACGATCACACGGAAAGAGAAGGTTTTATTTTCATCACATTCCTTCAGAGGAATTCTCCATTGGCCCTTTCAGCTGAAGTCAGGTCAGTCTGACGCGTTCACCTGTCTGCCCTCAAATTGGAACCAATCCTGAGTGGATACAATGAGAGCTGCAACATTGCCAAATGTTTTTGTTTTTTTCCAGCACTTAAGTCTAGTCTCAGTGGAAATACCAGTCAAGTACATGTGCATTACAATGCTTCCAGACTCAACAAAACACAATGTGCAGAATTACAGGTGCTGTTACTTGTATGTTTTTCCCATCAACAGACAATTGTGCTTCTCTGAATAGACTGGTGAAAGTGAAAATGGGTAATGTGCTGGCAGCTGCTTTGCAGTACTGTAACGGTGGCCTGTATCTCTCAGTTATATTGAACTGAGCAGCTGCCACAGACTGGACAGAACAGAAGCATCACTGGAGACAGAAACTCGATTGCAGCTCACCTCGAAAACCCACCGCGCACACACACAAACAATGGCCCCTAAAAACAACAGCAGCTCAGAGTTAATGCAGATAAGTCCCATTAACCTTTGTTAGCTCACACTCTCTGCCTCTTTTTCTGTATCCCTGGGTCCACACTGTCCTTCACAGTCTTTCCATCTCTCCCATGAATGTTTGATGGTGCTGCCAGCTGCTCTCTAAGTCTGAGGGCGCCACGTGATCCTTTTCACAAACAATGCGTCACATTATTTTTGCCCTCAGAGGGCTTGGAAAACAACAGCAGCGCATGTGTTTGTATGATAATAATAAAAAAAGCACTTTCATGATATGGGTTTTGCTAAGGCGGACTAGCATGAGGCTATTTAAATGTTTAGGAAAGTCATTGCTTTGTGTCCAAATGCAGCAAACAACAGCACCTCAGTCATCTAAAAAATATTTCATAAATGAAGTGTGGGCAACTTTCCATCCCACACAAATCACCTTGACTGCGACATTTCATTTTGTACAGCCTTGCTCTTCTGTTGTTTGAGATTTTGTTTAGGGTGAAGCATCCTTAATAATAAATTCCTGGGCTGCTGTTTGCCAATACAGAGGAGGGGAGGCAAGCCTTTCTAATGTGCGTCAGGAAGCTCGGCTACATAAAAAGACCAAAACATTTCTCTCACTCTTGTTTTCCAACCTTGCACACACACACACACACACACACACACACACACACACACACACACACACACACACACACTCTCAGCGAGAGCTTCCACCTATCCTGACACCCTGAGGATTCTCTGAAAGAGCCATATGTCTCCTCTTCGTCGTCACAGCAACAATCTTAGAACCATCATGCACTTCTCTCTTAACATGCAAATGAAGCAGGGATCCAGACCAGTGGCCTGCAGACATACTGTTAACATGGGAGAGACTCCATGCAACACTGACCAGCTGACTAATGGGTGCACATGTATAAGTCACACTTTGGTCACACCTGTGACCTATACTTCTACATTTCTTGTTTCTACAGCTGCTCTAAGCACTCAGTAATAATGTTAAATTCTGCCTTCGAAATATAAGACAGAAGAATTAAACTCCACTTTGTGTTGTAATGTAAATATCCAAGACAGAAAAGTAAAGACCAGTTATGCAAATGAAAAAAGAAAAAAAAACTGATGTATGAGGCAAAAGCTGTCTTGTTGTTTATTATGGTTCTTTTACATACATAGGTTTATATTATACCTATTAGATATGTACATTTATAGTAATTATAAGTGAGTATGGCTAAGAAAACGATAACTGCGTAATGGATAAAACATTTTTAATGGGATTTTATACTTGATACTCCACATTTTATAGGCTATTTTCACTCATTTTGCAAAATGTGACTTTAAGTTATTTGGCGTATTGGGTCTGTTAGTTAGTGAGTAATGTATATCGACGCTGTTTCATTTCATTCCGCTGGATGACCCTCATTTCGGCCAGATGTCCGTCACCTTCTGCTTTCTTTGTGTTGCCGTTTAAAATTTCGGTGGATTATGGTTAACTGCTCCTCAGATCTCTGCAGGGTAAATCCAGACAGCTAGCTAGACTATCTGTCCAATCTGAGTTTTCTGTTGCACGACTAAAACAACCTTTAGCTGTCTTAAGGCGCTGACACACTAACCCGATAATCGGCCGTTGGACAGTCTGGTGAGGTCGGTGACTCGAGTCCGTTCCGTGTGTTCCGTGCCGTCGTCCGTTGGAGGGGCTGTCGGCCTTCATTTTGGCCGACCTGACATGTTCAGTCGGAGACATGGCCTATTTCTCGCTTAAAATGTTTTCAGAAACAAGTTTCAGTGAACTATTTTAGTACAATATGAGATCGTATTCTGAACGAGCCGCCATGACAGTCTGGCTTTGAATTTCCGGAGAAAACAAACCCACATGACGCGTTCATCCAATCAGCTGCCAGTTTTCATTTTTTGGGCAACAATAAAGATTAGCGCCGCCTGCTGTAATGGAGACGTATTACGTCTCGTCTCTTCGGTGTGTTCCGAGGCACTTTTTGGTCCAACTCGGGGAGACTGATCAGTCCAACTGGCTTTTCTGCTGATGGTTGGCCATCTGGTTGGTGTGTAACTGCCTTATGTGTGACGACCAGCCTGCTTTTTAGCTGCACTGTTAAAGGTGCTCTAAGCGATGTTGGGTGACGTTACTTCTTGTTGACGTTCAAAGTATTTTCAAAGAAAACAAAGACTAGCTCGCTCCTCCCTCCTCCTCATCCCGTTCCCTCCCTTCTGTGCTTCAGGGCAATTTTATTTTTGTCTCAAATCGTAGGCATCTCTCCTTGATCCGCTAGCTGCCTGCCCCCTGAATACACTGTGAAAAAGCCCGGTCTCAGGAGACAACACATGGGTCGTAAACGTCAAACACTAGGGCCACAGGCTGCGCACCAAAATACAATAAACCACGTACCAGCCAATCACCGACAAGATGGCTGGGTGAGGGTGGTGGGGGTTAGTGACAGTTAGTCAGTTGGTCATGACAGTTACGGAAACATGGTGGGGAGGGGCGAGCTTGCTCTGTTGACAGAAGTGACCATGCAGGAACTCGTAGTGCACCTTTAACATGCATATCATTCAGTTTCTTTAAACGAAGATAAGGTTGTACGATGTTAAACGCTGAACTGAAATCGATAAATAATATTCTAGAATAGGCTTTTGCATTCTCAAGGTGTTTAGAAGTAAGATGCAGAGGATGGCATCTTCTGTACTGTTCATGTTTATAGGCAAATTTCCATGTGTCTAACACTGGCTCAACCTCTGCCTTAAGCTGGGACCTTACAAATTTCTCAAGGCATTTCATTTCAATAGAAGTCAAAGCTATGGGACGAAAGTCATTATTCACTGTGGCAGAGGGCTGGTGTTATGATGGATTTCTTCCATAAAGCTGGGACAGTGTGTGTGTCCAGAGACCGTTGGAATATGGGACACCATGCTGGTGTTAGTTAGGTTAGGTAGGTAGTCCATCTGGGCCTGTTGACTTGTTGGTGCACTACTCTGGGTGGATCCACTTCCAGCCATCGGGTGTAATCATTATCAGGCAAAGCTGCCACACACTATCCAACTCCTGGGAGAAATTTTCTGACTCAAACCTCAGGAAAAAGTCATTCAGATCATTTGCCCTTTGTAGTTCATCCACAGCGATAATTAGTTTTTTTGGAGGGTTCATGTTAGTGACTGATTTCATAGTAGCCCACAGTTTTTTTTGTATTTGATGTCTGTATACTGTTATCCATGGTTTGCCCATGTTGTTCTTTTGTATTTCTGAGAAGCTGTTTGAGCTCTTTTTGAACAACTGAAAGTGTTGCCTCGTCTTTGTTTCTGAAGGCTTGCCTTTTCCGATTTATGCCATTTGTAATCTCTTTTGTAATGTAGGTTTTATTGTTAGGGTAAATAATAACATTGTTCTTGTCTACCACATTGTCAAATCATGATTCTATATACCGTAATCAGTTATTGTTTCAGTAGCATCGTCAAGCTCTAGTGCATGAAATATAAACCAGTCTGTACACATAAAACTCCCCTTTAGTGTCTCAATGGAATCATCTGTCCACACATTAACAGTCTAATGTTCGGTTTATTTGACTTAAAAACAGATTTATAAGAGGGGATTAGGTGTATTGTAATGTGGTCTGAGTTAGAAAGAGGGGGTTTTGGCTTTGCAGAATATGCATTCATAATATTTCCATAGCATTTATTTAGGATCTTGTTATTTCGGGTGTGGCATCTTAGGTATTGTTCAATGCCTGGTAAAACAGCCTCTGGCCACTTGGAGTGAATGATTGCGTTGGATACATCAGTTTCAGGGGGACATCAGTGTATGCCGAGACTACCAGCTAGCTTGCAGTTTTGTACGTAACAACTGAGATAATGTTTCAACCAGAGATGGTTGAAGAGGTCAAAGTGAAGAAATTAAAAATCTCCAGGTGGAAAAAGTTTCCTCGGTTTTATTGACAAAAAGTGCATTGGACACCGACACTGGCTACCCAAGCATTTTCAGAAGAGGAAACCGTTATTCTCATTTATGAAAGCAAAAGACAGCGGTTGCAAGTTTGAGAAAAAGTATTACAGTAACTGCTGCCAAATACCAACTGAGTTAATTGCTTTTGAAATGTGTAATTTGTAATACATTACTTTTTATCATTTGTAGTGAGTAAAACTATTTACATTGCTTATACAGTACATATTTGTTAAAGACGGTAGCTAGCAGCTAGCAGGGCGAGCTAGCTACCGGTAGGATGTCTGAGATGAAAACGCATCTTGTTGTCACGTAAGGGCCCTGTTCATGTTGCACAGACATTTTAATTGTATTTTGTGTCTGTTAAGAGGCACAAAGGCACTCTTTAGATCATGCCCCCACAACTGCTGTTTTAGCTAAGTTGGAGCTCTACACGGAGCTGCAGCAGCTCCGTGTTACTTGCACCGATTCAGCTCATTTTTTTTTTCTATCGACAGTACTAGCATATTTATAGCGATCAAGATTAACATAAAAATTGGCCGGAGTTCTCCTTTAAGGCCAGAGAGAAAACTCTGCTAAACTCTATAGTCCACTCAAACTTCCTTTCTCCTCAGCCAGTGTCTTATATCACCCGTCCATCTCCTCTGGACACTGTCCTGGCAACAAACAGACAGAACTGGGTCATGGTGAACCTGAGGCCAGTGGCTCCTCTTACTTTAGCTCCAGAGTCAGGACATTGAGGCCTTGAATGAACATTGGCTCAGATGTTAGCTATCACTGTCAGCAGAGCTGCTCCTAACCAACAGCCCACCCTCGGAGCAGTTCACATAAATGCTGAGTTTTTGGACCCACTCACGGGTCAATAACACACTTTTCTCTGGGCAAGTGATTGCGTAAATTGGCTCAAAATGCTGATTTGAGTTCAGTGTGTTTCTGTGGGTCATAGTTGTGCAAAGCATTTGCTCTGGGCTGTAGACGCTCTGTTAGCGATGGATTCAAATAGTATACAACACGTTACTGCCTCAAAGCCAGTGTTGGAGGTTATTTATTAAAATGAGTATATAACTGCTGCCACTACTTTCTCCTCTAACAGAGTGAAACATAGCTGTTCCATTTTCAGTAATCGCCTCACAGTTACTGATCCAACAGATACAGTAGGTCAGTACTACAGCTTCTTTCTTACAGTTGCGTTAACCTCATAATTCTTTTGATAGAAATTGGTGCAATTTCCATCAGAATTCACGTCAGCCTGTATTAGGGTGACCAGACGTCCCGGTTTGACCGGGACAGTCCCGATTTTTAATTGCTTGTCCCGAGATGTCGGGACGCTAAAATGTCCCGGTTTACACCAGGAGCGGCGTCAGCTGATTTTGCCGTGTCTTCAGCCCCGAATGTTTTGAGTGTAGCCCCGAATGTAACTTTGTCCAGTTTATTTTTCCGAGGCGAACAGAACGGGCAGCTACGTGCGGGGTCCGACCATGCTATATTTGTTGATATCACCTAGCAACCGTCTCTCCGTGAGGAAAGCTGTGAAAGGGGTGAAGTTTTCGGAGGAATCATAGCCAAATCAGTCTAATACAATGATGCCATCAACACAAAGTTTAGGAGCGCAATACTAATGATTTAGTTTGAAGTTCCCGTGACGTGACATTTCCAGTCTACGGTTCAGACTCAAACACACGGAGCTCTGAAGCAGACCTGTGGGTCGCTTAGTGTCCACTCTCTGTAAAATGCAGGGCAGCTTCAGGTTCATGGATGCGCTCAGCTCTCCTGCACCTTTAATGCTGCGGCAGATGTGTTGCGTTTGTGCTCCGTGTATTTCTGTAGTTTCGGGTTTCCACCGCCGACGTAGAGCAGCGTACAGCCACTTCCATAGCCAAACAATTTGTCTCATTCATAGACCAGAGACCCAAACGGGGCTCTGTGTCTGTCAGAAGGTCTGAGATCTACCGTATCAGCAGAGCAATCACGTAATGCACAGCAGACTATGGTGCAGGTATAGATTATTTTCTGAAATATAGCTTGTGACTTTATTCTTGTAATAGCCTATTATCACTTTATTTTTCTCAAAATATCACGACTCCTCCAAATCACAGAGAACACTACTGTCTTTATATACTTTGAATGTGCACAAAGTTTTGGACAAGAGCAGTAAATCTTGCTCAAACATCTGAAATATTACAGTCCAGGGGTTTATTAATAAATTAAAATGAATGAATGTATCATTGAGGTGAATAATTGTCATATTAAGGAGGTTACTTAACCAACAAAAGACGCAAAACAGGAGGTAAGAGTAAATGATGCCTATAGGCTACATGTGTGCTGACTCAGATATAATTAGAAAAGTCCATCCAAAGGAGAATAAATAGTTGAAAGCAATACAGAATGGCTGACAGCCTTATTGCAATATATTCCATTATGTTTTTATATTTGGATTGTAATTATGTTTCTCTTCACATAAAGATATTTGCAGCATACATTGATTCAGAAAAAGGTAGAAATAGGTGCATACAAATTCACCAGAATGCAGGAAATTAAGTGTTTAATGCTCAAAATTTTCAATAAATCATTTTAATTACTTTGCTGTTATTGGAATAAATAACACTTCAAAAAATATTTTTTAGAAAAAATCTCAACATAAATCTCACACTAAACTGAAAAAGGCGGTTACTGCAATTTTGTGCAAAATAATGAAGTTACTGTCTGTGTCTGTGTCTGTGTCTGACCTGGGCTGGCACATGTTCACGTTAAAAAAAAAGCGTGTGCGTGTACAAACACACTACGGTCACGCGCAAAGTTTCCCGGTTTTAGCTCCAGGAAATCTGGTCACCCTAGCCTGTATGTCACTGTGGAAATACCAGAACAAACTCAATTTCACTAAGGGCCAAACTGGAATATGAGAATCACATCAAGGATCAGACATGTAGGCCTATAGTTCACTGACATGTTTATATTTAATCGAATATTTAACATGTTTTTGACTGTATTATTGCCTGTCTTGAATAGTCTTCTTACTTACAGTTTGGTCCACATAAAGATTTAAAAAGATGAAGAAGGAAAATGTATTGTGAACCTAAATTGATATGTGGGCAGGATAAAAATTTGCTAGGGCCCAACTCTGCTAACCTCCTGCTAACCTCCTGCTGACTCTGCTAGCCTATGCTAGCTAACCAGCTGGCTGGTCAAGTTTTCAAATGTACAGTCAGAGAAGATGAGCTCAATCTGATGATCATAAATGACCTGTTAACAGCAAATGAGACTAAGTGAAAAGAACGCTATTTTTATATAATTTTTTAGGATATTAATCTGAGCCTGTCAGTGGCAAAACAAGCACTTTTGTGAAGGTAAATACAAATTGCCCTATTAACTTACATTGTAGCTTGTTTCCCCGCTATCTCTAATCTCGCTTCATTCTGGACCAAGGTCAAAGATTGTTGTTCCCATCAGTCACTTAGACACAAAAACATAGGAAAATAAGGTCCAGGTTGAAAAAAACGGTAGTATGAGGTGATTGGCCCATTGCCCAATCAGTTAAGTAACAGGTCGTTCCAAAATGCCAAATGCCAAAATGCCAAAATGAAGGCTGACAGCCCCCCAGACTGACGACGGCGCGGAACACACCGAACAGACTCGAGTCACCGACCTCGCCAGACTGTCCAACGGCCAATTATCGGCTTGGTGTGTCTCGGGCTTAAGGAATCACTGTGACTCAGCAGGCAAACATACAACGGAACAATCTAGCTCATCTTAGTTCCATGTGAACTGTGAAAACGGTGTCTCTTTTTAACGTTTTCAGCTAAAACAAGAACCCTGTAAAAAGGTTTTCATATTGTGCTCAACATTAAGTATAAAGCTATAAAAAGCCAGCATCCTGATGATTCATAATTACTGTATTTACTTTTACTACTGGTATTTGTCAATCCACACAATCAACACAAGGTAATTGGCAGCTGAAATGTATATTTTGCAGCCCCCCTCTTTAAACACACAGCACACACACATGCAATTCAGGAAGGGTAGCGCATGAGACATGAGACAGCGCTCCTGGTGCAGTTTGGGGGTTCAGTGCTTTACTCAAGGGCGCCATGGCAGTGCCCAGGAGGTGGACTGTCATCTCTCCAGCTGCCAGTCCACACTCCTTACATGGTCCTTACAGGGACTTGAACCGGATCCCAAGCCAAGTCCCTACGCACTGAGCCCCAAGTAGAAGACGTGGAAATAAAAGCATTTTTCGTATTAGACATAAGAGCTAATTAGTCTTAATATCATAAGTATGATAAGAAAAATGAAAGATCATTCTGTTATTTTGTTTGGCTGCCTAGCTTACATACTTGTTCGTATTTTAGGTATATTAAAAAGACACAACCCTCACACTAAATACAAATTACCTGTTTTACAATCCCTTTTTCACCACTTTGACGTAGAGAAATCCAAACTTGACAGGCCTGCTGCGCCTACAATAGCTAGAATTTCAGCAATTGGTCAAGTGCTGAGGTTTAAGAGTAATCTAGATCCTCTGACTGATTGGTCAAATATCCATCCATCCATCCATCCATCTTCGTCCGCTTATCCGGTGTCGGGTCGCGGGGGGAGCAGCTCCAGCAGGGGACCCCAAACTTCCCTTTCCTGAGCAACATTAACCAGCTCCGACTGGGGGATCCCGAGGCGTTCCCAGGCCAGGTTGGAGATATAATCCCTCCACCTAGTCCTGGGTCTTCCCCGAGGCCTCCTCCCAGCTGGACGTGCCTGGAACACCTCCCTAGGGAGGCGCCCAGGGGGCATCCTTACCAGATGCCCGAACCACCTCAACTGGCTCCTTTCGACGCAAAGGAGCAGCGGCTCTACTCCGAGTTCCTCACGGATGACTGAGCTTCTCACCCTATCTCTAAGGGAGACGCCAGCCACCCTCCTGAGGAAACCCATTTCGCCGCTTGTACCCTGGATCTCGTTCTTTCGGTCATGACCCAGCCTTCATGACCATAGGTGAGGGTAGGAACGAAAACTGACGGTAGATCGAGAGCTTTGCCTTCTGGCTCAGCTCTCTTTTCGTCACAACGGTGCGATAGATTGAATGTAATACCGCACCCGCTGCGCCGATTCTCCGACCAATCTCCCGCTCCATTGTCCCCTCACTCGCGAACAAAACCCCAAGGTACTTGAACTCCTTCACTTGGGGTAAGGACTCATTCCCTACCTGGAGAAGGCATTCCATCGGTTTCCTGCTGAGAACCATGGCCTCCGATTTAGAGGTGCTGATCCTCATCCCAACCGCTTCACACTCGGTTGCGAACCGATCCAGTGAGTGCTGAAGGTCACAGGCCGATGATGCCATCAGGACCACATCATCTGCAAAGAGCAGCGATGAGATCCCCAGCCCACCGAACTGCAACCCCTCCCCACCCCGACTACACCTCGATATCCTGTCCATAAATATTACAAACAGGATTGGTGACAAAGCGCAGCCCTGGCGGAGGCCAACCCTCACCTGAAACGAGTCCGACTTACTGCCGAGAACCCGGACACAGCTCTCACTTTGGTCGTACAGAGATTGGATGGCCCTGAGTAGAGACCCCCTCACCCCATACTCCCGCAGCACCTCCCACAGTATCTCCCGGGGGACCCGGTCATACGCCTTCTCCAAATCCACAAAACACATGTAGACCGGTTGGGCATACTCCCAGGCTCCCTCCAGGATCCTTGCGAGAGTGAAGAGCTGGTCCGTTGTTCCACGACCAGGACGGAATCCGCATTGTTCCTCCTCAACCCGAGGTTTGACTATCGGCCGAACCCTCCTTTCCAGCACCTTGGAGTAGACTTTACCAGGGAGGCTGAGAAGTGTGATACCCCTGTAATTGGCACACACCCTCTGGTCCCCTTTTTAAAAAGGGGAACCACCACCCCAGTCTGCCACTCCTTTGGCACCGTCCCAGACTTTCACGCAATGTTGAAGAGGCGTGTCAACCAGGACAGCCCCTCCGCACCCAGAGCCTTGAGCATTTCTGGACGGATCTCATCAATCCCCGGGGCTTTGCCACTGTGGAGTTGTTTGACTACATCAGTGACTTCCGCCTGGGAAATCGACGACAATCCCCCGTTATCCTCCAGCTCTGCCTCTAACATAGAGGGCATATTAGTCGGATTCAGGAGTTCCTCAAAGTGCTCCTTCCACCGCCCTATTACCTCCTCAGTTGAGGTCAACAGTGTCCCATCCTTACTGTACACAGCTTGGATGGTTCCCCGCTTCCCCCTCCTGAGGTGGCGAACAGTTTTCCAGAAGCACTTTGGTGCCGACCGAAAGTCCTTCTCCATGTCTTCTCCAAACTTCTCCCACACCCGCTGCTTTGCCTCTTTCACGGCAGAGGCTGCAGCCCTTCGGGCCCTTCGGTACCCTGCAACTGCCTCCGGAGTCCTCCGGGATAACATATCCCGGAAAGACTCCTTCTTCAGTCGGACGGCTTCCCTGACCACTGGTATCCACCACGGTGTTCGTGGGTCACCGCCCCTTGAGGCACCTAAGACCCTAAGACCACAGCTCCTCGCCGCAGCTTCAGCAATGGAAACTTTGAACATTGTCCACTCGGGTTCAATGCCCCCAGCCTCCACAGGGATGCACGAAAAGCTCCGCCGGAGGTGTGAGTTGAAAGTCTGTCGGACAGGGGCCTCCTCCAGACGTTCCCAATTTACCCGCACTACACGTTTGGGCTTACCAGGTCTGTCCAGAGTCTTCCCCCACCCCCTGACCCAACTCACCACCAGATGGTGATCGGTTGACAGCTCTGCCCCTCTCTCTATAGACAATCCATGACTAGCACAGAAGTCCAACAACAAACAACCACTCTGGTTTAGATCAGGGAGGCCGTTCCTCCCAATCACGCCTCTCCAGGTGTCTCCATCATTGCCCACGTGTGCGTTGAAGTCCCCCAGCAGAACAATGGAGTCCCCCACTGGCGCCCCATGCAGGACTCCAGTCAAGGTCTCCAAGAAGGCCGAATACTCCGAACTCCTGTTTGGTGCATATGCACAAACAACAGTCAGAGTTTTCCCCCACAACCCCATAGCGTAGGGAGGCGACCCTCTCGTCCACGGGGTAAACTCCAACGTAGCGGCGCTCAGCCGGGGGCTTGTGAGTATCCCCACACCCGCCCGGCGCCTCACACCCTGGGCAACTGCCGGAGAAGAAAAGAGTCCAACCCCTATCCAGGAGTACGGTTCCAGAACCGTGACTGTGCGTAGAGGTAAGCCCCACCAGATCTAACCGGTAGCGCTCCACCTCCCGCACCAGTTCCGGCTCCTTCCCCCACAGAGAGGTGACGTTCCACGTCCCCAGAGCCAGCGTCTGCTGCCCGGGTCTGGTCCGTCGAGGCCCCTGACCTTCACTGCCACCCATGTGGCAGCGCACCCGACCCCAGCGGTTCCTCCCACAGGTGCTGGGCCCATGGGCTGGAGAGATGGGAGCCACGTAGCTTGTTCGGGCTGTGCCCGGCCGGGCTCCGTGGCAAACCCGGCCACCAGGCGCTAGCTGACGAGCCCGCCGTCTGGGCCTGGCTCCAGACGGGGGCCCCGGGCTTCCTCCGGGCAGGGTCACTCCATCTCTACCTCGTGTATTCATTGGGGTTTTTGAACCATTCTTTGTCTGGCCCCTCACCTGAGACCACTTTGCCTTGGGAGACCCTACCAGGAGCACAAAGCTCCAGACAACACAGCCCTCAGGTTCACAGAGACACACAAACCTCTCCACCACGATAAGGTGATGGTTCACGGAGAAGCTTGAATTTGATTGGTCAAATATCTCCCACAATATTCTCTGAGCCAGTAAAAAGGAGACTCAACAAGGACACAGGAAGTTGAAGTGATGGGCAGGAGGACGGAAGGAAAAGGGTCAGACAAGAAGGCCAGGTACACACACACACACACACACACACACACACACACACACACACACACACACACACACACACACACACACACTCAAATTTGGCTGGGAGGAGTGTTCTCCAGGCTCTGCAGGGCTAAGGTAAAGAGAGAGCTTGTTTTCTTCTCTTCTATTCCAACTGCCAACACAGTAGGGCTCCCTGCAGCCACACCTCAGTGTGAAGGCAAAGAGCATAAAAACCCCACACCATCCTCAGAGAGGCCTGGAAGGCACTAAATACCAAAGGAAGCAGGAGTGCAGATTTGACTTTTTCACCCTGAACCATAACTGCTTCGAAGCCAGGCATTATGAAGGGCATGCATTGTGGGTCACTGCGCTGCCTTTGACCAGTCTGCTGCATCCGCCGCGTGTATCTGTGACAGCGTACGGTGCCGCAGGACGGGTCAGAGGACAGCTCAGCGTGGTGAAGGCATCCAGGGTTCAAATGAGCAGATACATTAGTGACTGCTCTGTACTCAGAACATCTATCGCCGTACCTCGACCACTTCCTCGTGAGGACATACAGAACTACATGTGATGTGATGCTACTTTCCACGATTTATAGAGGACAAATTGAGGAATAATTGTGCTTGCCCTCTGTCTGTGTTACATAACTTACAGCCAAAAATTCTGCCTGAGGATTGGACTCAAAAAAAATGATATTCACGGTTTAATGTGGCTGAAAATAAAAAACTACAAGAGTGGGAGGAGCTCATTTTTGCTAATCAAAGGGACTTGGGCAGATGTCATATTTTGGGCTTCATGGTCATGTGGTGCATCGTTAGATTACATTGGGTCACGCTGCAAATGACGACTCAGTGGCTGCACTTTGTGCAGTTGACAGGTTGAGTGCAGCCCTTGTGCGTTTAAGTGTGTGCACCCATGCGTGGATGAAAGTTGGAGTGTAGAGCAGAGCAATAGAGCAAGGACGGTGTGTGGGAGAGGCAGAATGCGTGTGTGTGTGTGTGTGTGTGTGTGTGTGTGTGTGTGTGTGTGTGTGTGTGTGTGTGTGTGTGTGTGTGTGTGTGTTTGTGTGTGAGATCCCATTGGGCCCAGTGCGTTTTGGAGGATGGGGTGACTCATCTCACCCTCTGGCACTGCCTTTCAAAATACACCTCTTTTCCTTTCTCACCTTTTTTCCTCTCTGTTCATCTCATCAGCTCACTTCACGTGAAATTTACACGGAACCAATCAAAAATCAACTTTCCGCCTCACAATGTTCATTATGCCTCTTGACTTGTTGAAAGAAGAGGGTTGAGGGCTGAGGATGACGGAGAGTAAGAGAGACGGGCAGACGGGCTGACAGACGAGCAGCAGCGAGGGCAGAGAATAGAGCAAACGCTAAGGCTCATTCATCCTGACAGCGTTCATGGCACCAGTGTGGAGATCCAAAAGACAGGAGGGCAGACTCCACCAGTGAGACAGTCTGCACTCGCTGACCAGCATCACCTCCTCTGTGCACGCAGCAGGGGGGCTTAGGAGGCCACTTAGCAGTCCATCCCCAAATACTGGCCCCTGAACAAGGACACTCACAGCACCACTAGTTTTGCGGACGTATGCCTGTTGGTCATCCTACCCAGTATCTGAAGCGGGGATTTGTACTGATTTGTACCTCTCCGGTGAGAGAGCCGGGGCACGTTCAATCTCAGAACAGTGTGCACCGTCGCGAAACGCTGTGCAACTGCTTTGAGATCATAGACTGTAAATATTAAGTCTATGTTTGAGACATGTTTTCTCTTGTTTTGTGGGTGTGTCTCTAGTTTTTTGGCTCAGGTCACAGGTGATACCCAATTAGCAGAGACGTGTCTGTAAACTCGTGGTAATAAAAAGGCAGCGCGCTCTCTCTCCCCGTGGGGGGTCGAAAAATCAAGCTGTTCCACTTAGCGCTCCCCCTAGAGGCCTGGAGGACTTCCGTCGTGTAAACTGGATGCAGCATTTTTCTGGTGCATAGGTTTTTTGGGGGATTGTGTGCTTTTCTTTTTGCGTCGTTTCTGTATTTGTATGTGTTGTCAAATAAATGAAGAGGTTTTCTTAATTGGCTTGTGTTTTGTCTATTTGCATGTGTTTCATAAAGTCGCAGTTCGTTTGCCCCGGTCGGCCACCGTATAATGGAGACCCTCAGATACTGTAGGTATTCATCAAATAGGTCTCATCTGTTGTACTGATAAGAGATTTTCCCAACGTACAGTGGTACACACAAAAGCTCTCCAACTAGTATATAAAGCGATTCATCGGATTAAATGACTTATTTGTTACAACGCTCTGAAGTTAACTTTCACTGGAAATGTTTGGGTCAGCTGTGCCGGTGACGGCGCTATCTAGAAAATAGCTGCTAAATGTGATTTTCGCGGACGCACAGGAGCTAAATCTGTCGACGGAAACATTACTTTATTTCAGCAGATGTCTTAGTTACAACAAGATTGAGCTAGCAAAGTAGTTTGGTGTTTATACGTGTGGTAGTTATTCAGTTTGGGAAATCCAAATCCAACGATCTCTACCAAGCTAACGTTAGCTTAAGTTAGCTGCTGATTAACGTTTTACAGGGAGAGGTAATCGTCTGTGTTGTTTGAATTTTGCGGTTGTTTAGTAAATCTATCCATGGGGGAAAAAAATCATTTTTAAGGAGATATCTTAGTTATAACAGGATAGAGCTAGAAAAGCAGTTTGGTAATATTGCTTAATTACATCCCACAAATCTGCCGATGCACATAAAACAAAAAACTCAATAACTAATTTTGGCCTAAATCATAAATTAATATTAATAACTTACTGTTGAAGTGAGTTTTCATCATAGACTGTATAATATTAGTGGACAGAGCATGTGTGACGTCACCCATTGGTTTGTGGAGATATGCTATGAGTCGGCGAGTTTGCCGTTACGGGCGCAGCCGTCCTGGTTGCGGATGTGACGATTTTAGACGAGAGGGAGGAGCGAGGGAGGAGCCGTAGCTGCGTTACGTTACACACTTTCACTGCCAATCACATCATAGCCACGCCCTAAAACATCCCCTGCTTTATCGCCGATTTTAAAATCAACGAGACCATCATTTTAAAAAATTAACATCTTTCTGTGTTGCAGAAGACTTAAAACTAGCGACCGAGACCATAAACTCATTATGAAAATGTTTACTGAGGTAATAAATCAAGTGAGAAGTGGGTCACTTTCTCATAGACTTCTATAGAAACTGAATTCCTTTTGCAACCGCACGTGTCGCCCCCTGCTGGAATTCAGACTGAATGCAGGTTTAAGGCACTTCCTCATTTGCAGCACTTCGCCGAACCGGATGCTTTGTGCATTAATATTATACATCTATGGTTTTCATTTGATGTCTGGAAGGACTTCTTTACTACGTTACAGTGAAAAATCTAGAAATTAAATAAAAATATAAATAAATGATAGAATAGGATAGCATGAAGATAGTATGAAGAAAATGGGTCATTCAAATAATAAATCCTGGATTAATAACTACAAATATGCCCATAGCAGACAAAAACTGTTTCTGTGTGAGAGAGGCACTAGTGTGTGTGTGTGTGTGTGTGTGTGTGTGTGTGTGTGTGGGGGGGTCACTAAGTGGCCTATGGACACTAAAGGAGCAACGGGGTTCAATGGCACAGATGGGAAATAACTGGTGACTCATCATTCATAGCTTTATGACAGCTCAAAAAGAATTCCCTCTCAGCTAGTGGCTGTGGGAGACGTGGAAACACAAGTAGAGGAGGATTTTACTTTTATAATCTAAAGACCCTACGCGCCATCTGTACAACAGGTGTTTTTACTTTATGTGTCTGACTTGGCCTCTTATCAGGATTGGGTGGGTGTGTACACGTGTGCTTGATTGACACCTCCTGAACTTTGATGACATTGTGTAATGTCAACATATCCCCACGTTCAACCTAAGCAATCAGACAGAAGTTGTGCAGGGCCAAGTCCATAATTATTGGGCTTTGTGGCATACGTGCCTCATTACAAAAAGGACTAAGTGACATAAGCTGTGACTTAATTTTTAATTTTAATGGAATTATCAATACCTTTCTTAGTTCTTTTTCTAACAATTCTTAATTTCACCGTTCCATTTTTAGTCTTTTCTGGCATATTATCAGATTTCTCTTCATCTTTTGCAGCTAATATACCCCTATCTCCACAGAATTCATCTTTTATTATAACATATAACCAGAGGTGGAACGAGTACTAGAATATTGTACTCAGGTAAAAGTACTGTTACTTTAAAGACAGACATTTTAATAGTAGTTGTGTGAAAATGCTTTTTAAATAAAAGTAAAAAGTAGGTCAGTTATTATACATTTTTAAAAGGGAAAGGGGGGAGGAGGTGATTATGATACATGATACTACTGTTAAATTAATTCTTCTAGGCAACAAAATCAATGAAATGTCAAAGTGTACACTAGTGAAGGAACATCAGCAACATGAGCCCTGATCAAAAATTTGCCTCAGAGGGCTTTACACCTCTGTCCTTCTTAAAGTCCTTCTCTCACTTTCTTGATGAAAGATAAGAGGATTTATACCACTATACATATCTGTATCTGTCTGTTAAATGTCTGTTAAATATGGAGCTACTGTATAGCGAGGAGACAGATAGCTTAGCTTAGCATAAAGATGGGAAACAGCTAGCTTAGCTCTGTCCAAAGGTTAACAAGATCTACCTACCAGCACCTCTAAAAATCACTAAACAACATAGACAGTCATGTTTTTTTAATCTGTACAAAAACCAAAATGTAAAATTATTTGTATACATGCTTCCAGTCTTCTTGCTATGCTAAGCTAACGTCTCCTTAGCTGACAAGCCTCTGATGTGGCTGTGTGGCAATCTGACATAAACAATATACAATACAATATAAATATAAATGTAACTGTACAGTAAATAATTCTTAAAATCCATACAATACGAAATGTGTAAGACATAACTAATGGCTTAATGGTCAATAAAACATTTTAATACTTTCTAGATCAGTTATATTCCATGTAGAAGAGTAACTTTTGGGCAGGTTGTGTAAAAATCCCTTTTGCTGCTATCTTCCTCCAGCATTATCTTAGTCCTTTTTTTATCTAGCTCTTTAATTCATCAATGGGCAGTTCCATTGTGGAAAAGAGCTGCAGGCCACCCAGATCAAAATCCATTATTTGTCAGTATTCATGTTTTGGCATCACAATTTAAACATGAATTATGGTCAAATTCAATAAAATTGACTTTTTTATCAACAGTACATACGTTAGATATGACCAATATCACTACTTACAATAAAGACACCTAACAGCTAAAGTTCAAAGCTTATACCCAACAGAATGCTGCAAAAAATGCCATGACAGGAAAGGATGGAAAAAATATATTTGAAAAATGACATACAAGCTGGTAGGGAGATTATCTCCTTTGTCTTTGCCTCAGGCTCTTGGCTGATAAAGGACAAATTAGTGCATAAAATCAGTATCAGCAACGTTAGTGTGTGTGTGTGTGTGTGTGTGTGTGTGTGTGTGTGTGTGTGTGTGTGTGTGTGTGTGTGTGTGTGTGTGTGTGTGTGTGTGTGTGTGTGTGTGTGTGTGTGTGTGAGTAGCCCTGATGAGGCAGATCAG
The DNA here is from genome assembly GCF_004354835.1 of Perca flavescens. NCBI lineage: Eukaryota > Metazoa > Chordata > Actinopteri > Perciformes > Percidae > Perca > Perca flavescens. The sequence continues at coordinate 24,218,471 of NC_041351.1, read as the reverse complement.
TGTCGAATGAGTGGAAGTGGAGAGTAGGAACTATGCACTCAGACATTATTTTCTAAAAATCTATTTGTTTAATGTTGGTGGTTCATTTCTTATTTTACCTTTATTTTACCAGGGAAAAGAATCACATTGAGATCACAATCTCTTTTACAAGTGAGCCCTGGCCAAGAAGGCAGCACATAGAGGATACACTTTAACATAATAAGAAATAAAAACAGAAAGTCACATTTTAAAAACAAGTGCAGACATATATACAGATATATTTGATTTAGGTAGGACTTGAATTCAGTATGTGAAATAAAAACCTGCAGTTTTAGCTGATTGTGCAACTCATTCCATGAAGTTGGAGCACTGTAACTGAAAGCAGTTTTGCCAAGCTCTGTTTTAGTTTGTGTATGTATCTACTTGAGCTTAGATTGTATTCAGATCTACTAGGTGCTAACAGTGTAGTTAAATATGAAGGAGTGTGTCCAGTTATTGATTTGTATGCAAAGCTCATCCAATGTTTTTGCCTTATTGCGTTGAGTGAGGGTCCAACCAACCTTTTCATATAATACACAGTGATGGGTAGAGTACTTAGTATGCATTATAAATCTCAGTGCTGAATGATACACAGAATCCAATGATTTCAACAGGGTCTTTGTGGAGTGGCTGTAAAACACATCTCCATAATCTAAAACTGGCAAAAAGGTAGATTCGAACAGCTTTTTCCTGACTTTCTGTGTGAAGCAAGAACTGTTTCTGAAGTCAAAACCCAGCTTTAATTTCAATTTAGTGAGTAACTGCTCAATATGCAAATTAAAAGACATGTCTTCCTCCAATATAAATCCCAGGTATTTGTATGAGCGGTGTACGTAATGAAAGCAAAAAGGAAAGATGTGTGCTCAAGCTGGAGTTTTACAATTCTAGATAACTTCACATATACTGTCATCTTTAGTGATCTAAGATTCTCTCACACACACACACACACACACACACACACACACAAAGAGAGAAAAAGCCTTTGGTGAAATAGATTATTGTCAAAGGAAGGGAGTCCTCACATCAAATAAGGAAAAAACAAAAGGGATGACAAATAGGGTAAAGCAGAGTGTGAGAAACAATGAGAGGGGCTCCCGGGTAGCTCAGTCGGTAGAGCAGGCACCCATATATAGAGGTTTACTCGAGGCAGCGGCCGCGGGTTCAACTCCGACCTGCAGCCATTTGCTGCATGTCATCCCCCCCCCTCTCTCTCCCCTTTCATGTCTTCAGCTGTCCTATATAAATAAAGGCCTAAAATGCCCAAAAACATAAGAAATGTTGAGAGGACAGAAATGGGTGAATGTTGACTATGTTGAGCCAGCTAAGATGACAGAGCCAGGTGACGGGCTGCATAAACACACACTCAAAAGGTGTGTGTTGCTCCTCTTCGGTAGTGTGTAAGCATTTGTGAGTTACTTATGATTCGTGCTGAATAGATGCACCACAGCAAATCTGTCTCGAGGAGATGGTGAATTTCTGCGAGCAGGGATTTCTACTATATGCATTTGCCTTCTCCTGGTGAAAACCTTGCATTCAGCAAAATCAGCATCCACCTCATTACACCCGTGTGACCTTTTGTGAAATATACACGACCACACACACACACACACACACACACACACACACACACACAACACACACACACACACACACACACACACACAAGCAGACATTTGCAGTAGTAGTAGGTCAGTTAACCTGGAGCATCCTGTGCAGCAGTTACCATGACAGGAACATGAGGTAATGGTTGTGGTGGGACCTGGATACACCCCCCCACACACACACACACACACACACACACACACACACACACACACACACACACACACACACACACACACACACACACACACACACACACACAAGCAGACATTTGCAGTAGTAGTAGGTCAGTTAACCTGGAGCATCCTGTGCAGCAGTTACCATAACAGGAACATGAGGTAATGGTTGTGGTGGGACCTGGATACCCCCCCACACACACACACACACACACAAACACACACACACACACACACACACACACACACACACACACACACACAAGCAGACATTTGCAGTAGTAGTAGGTCAGTTAACCTGGAGCATCCTGTGCAGCAGTTACCATGACAGGAACATGAGGTAATGGTTGTGGTGGGACCTGGATACACCCCCCCCCCACACACACACACACACACACACACACACACACACACACAAGCAGACATTTGCAGTAGTAGTAGGTCAGTTAACCTGGAGCATCCTGTGCAGCAGTTACCATGACAGGAACATGAGGTAATGGTTGTGGTGGGACCTGGATACACCCCCCCACACACACACACACACACACACACACACACACACACACACACACACACACACAACCCTGGAGCCACCATCTGGCTATCTTACATAATTGTAGAGTAGACTGAGTCACAAACGTATGAATGCTTTTATTCTGGAGAGTTTGGAAGAAGCATAAGTAAGAACCCGTTTACAGTTTGACAAAAGAATCTTAAATTAAGACTGTGATTTTCAGCTTCAGTCAGTTTAAAATTCGGCGCTGAATCTACGACGGTACATGCACCTCCCCAGAAATGTAACAACAACTGTGATTGGTCCACTCGGTAGCATCGCATTTCTACTCGTACGCCAGACAAGCACAGAAAATTCACCCGTCCTTCTGCCTCAATCGGTTCAATGGTCGTACACACCCTCTCCTCCAAGGTTTTCTCTCTTTTCTGTGTTGCAGTAATTACAGTAGAAGTAACTGTTCAACATTTATTAGCTCCAACTCCAACATGAGCCGCTCAGTTTCGGTCGCCACCGTTTGCAGTACACAAAGAAAGTTAACACAGTGACGTAGAAACCCCCTAGCGTTTTGGCGGCATAATGGCACAGCGATGCAGACAACACCAGCGCACAAATACAGAGTAGACCACTTGCATAGGCAACAGCTTAGGTACAACTATAAATCAGCCTTTACTCGGTTTGGTATATGACCAGTAGCTTATGGTGGCTCATGTTGGCAAACATTAGACATGGCTGTGTAACATTGTGACATTACGGAGTCATTTTTGTGACATTATACAGACCCTCCAGAAAAACACGATTATGCGATTGCACAATTCAATGCATAATCAGTCAAAGTCTGCATATTTATGCAGGGCCGCATTTTTTCAAATACGCCGCACTTTCGGTGCATAAATTGCTGATTTCCGCACAAAATATGCGATTGAAAATATATGATTTCATAATCCCCGCATTTTTGTTGCAAAAAAGTCACATATATCTTAGCAGAAAGTTGAAAAATGTCGCGTTGACTACGTAGCCATTTTCCCCTGTTGCCATGGGAACGTTATGAAGTGACGTAATTATGCAACGTGAACATCATCGAAAACCAGGGTGTTGGGGGAATCACTTTTTTTTCTCTTTTTTTTTTCATCAAACCACAGTTTTTGCAAGTTCCCGCAATTTCATTGCATAAAATTGCATAAATATCCCACATGTTCCATCGCATTTTTTAAGAAGACGTGCCGCATAATCAAGGATTTTTGCCCGCAACAATCACAAAAAAAACTTTTTTTTCTGGAAGGACTGATTATAACTTTTCAGTACTTGTGCTAATGCTACGCTACATGTCACATATTGACCTTTTCAATGTTTTATTTTTTAAAGATGATTTTTTGGGGCATTTTTGGCCTTTATTTTGACAGGAAAGCTGAAGACATGAAAGGGGAGAAAGAGGGAGGAATGACATGTAGCAAAGGGCCGCAGGTCAGAGTCAGACCTGGGGACGATGCGCCGAGGAGTAAACCTCTACAATATGGTCTCTACCAACTGAGCTACACATAGACAGTAAACCAAGAAGTAAACAAGCCATGTTTATTGTTCATCGGTGACATGCTCTTAGAACCACACCAGTCACACCGTACTGTTCTGTATGTCTATCACTTAACCTGCTATTCCACCATCATGACTGGGATCCATAACAGCCAGGTGTTCTCCTCAGAGCTTGGGAAGAGATTAAAGCCTCTCTATCTGTCTCTCAGCCCGCTAAGCACCAGTTCAGCCTCATTCAATGGGCTGAAACCAAGGCCTTGAATAGAACAGGGGTGGACCAATCACAGGCAGGGGAGGGGTGCTTCTGTCCTTCCAAGAAAGTCACTTGGGAGAACAGTATGACAGTGTAGTTCAAGCACGCCACCTAGTGTTGGTAGAAAAGTGTGTAGGTTCCCTAAGGCAGGAAAATGTCTCTTAGTCCAAGAGAAAGAAAGAGAAGACGGAGCAGGTACCCCTTACTACATATATTGTATACAATTTTGTTGCATATTTAACTGAGCTGGATGGATGGATATTCATATATTGTTTATTCATCATGTTTTGACGTACATGTGAAAGGCAAAGTGAATCCTTAAGTTTAACTGTATCTGTAAATGGATAGCTATGAGGTTTTGTTTTACGAATAGGCCGATTTTTTAAGTGATTCACACTATATGGTATGTATTGAAGATGGATGTACAAGATTTAAAGTATAGTAAGTACATGAAGAAACTCAACACAGTGGCATGCGAAACATGACAAACATAATTAAAGTTTAAAATAAGACCCCAGGCAAGCCCTTTATTTTATAGCAACAGAATGAGATAATTGGCATTTTCTAGAAAGGAAAATTCTCTTTCAGTAGGATTTTGCATCTTGGTTTTGTGACATAACAGCTTCCATGTGGTCAACATATTGTTTAAATGCCTTCAGATTGGCTGTGATCCCCTTGTATAATAGATAGATGACAAAGTATTTTTTATACATTTAAATAGAGAGAAAAAAAGGTAAAAATAATGCATACTATAAGGCTGAGCCATGGGTCAAAGTTGTACTTACTTAGATACTTAAAAAAAAAAAATAATAATAATAATATATACAGTACAGGCCAAAAGTTTGGACACACCTTCTCATTCAATGTGCTTCTTTATTTTCATGATTATTTACATTGTAGATTCTCACTGAAGGCATCAAAACTATGAATGAACACATATGGAATTATGTACTTAACAAAAAAAGTTTGAAATAACTCTAAACATGTCTTATATTTTAGATTCTTCAAAGTAGCCACCCTTTGCTTTTTTTGGTAACTCTGCAAACCCTTGGTGTTCTCTCAATGAGCTTCATGAGGTAGTCACCTGAAATGGTTTTCACTTCACAGGTGTGCTTTGTCAGGGTTCATTAGTGGAATTTTTCCCTTATTAATAAAAAAGCAAAGGGTGGCTACTTTGAAGAATCTAAAATATAAGACGTTTTCAGTTATTTCACACTTTTTTGTTAAGTACATAATTCCATATGTGTTCATTCATAGTTTTGATGCCTTCACTGAGAATCTACAATGTAAATATTCATGAAAATAAAAAGGAAACTCATTGAATGAGAAGGTGTGTCCAAACTTTTGGCCTGTACTGTATACATACACACACACATATACACACACACTATTTATACATATGTTTTAACCTATTTATGGAAGGGACAATGATAGCCTCGTGGGACCGTCCTGATCTCGCGAGCTCCAGTTTTCCACTCGCAGATCAGTCTGGCATCTTGAGGCAGAGAAAATTTTATCCTGTCTATGGGAAATTTGGAGCCGTTAGCCAAACGACCGGGCCAATCAGTGTTGGTTTTTATGGTGGGTTAGGTGGTGATAGACAGATGGCTTATCCAATCAGCTAACCAGTATTTTCAGACAGCGGTAGCGCTAATTCTGTTAGTCGCTCGCTAATGCTTTTTTTCTCTTAGATCCTTCTTTTGGAAATGGTCCGGGAACCTGAAATGGTGCCTTTTATTCCTAAATTCTCATTACACAAATGGCAAATATCCTTTACCAACATGTTGCTTGCATGCTGAGCTAAGCTATGCTTTGCCTGCAGCAGCAGGGGCGGGCTTGTGGTTGTATTTTCATACTCTTCGTGGATCTGATTGGTTGATTTGGCCCGTCTATCACCAACACAGGTGATAAACAGATGGTTCATCCAATCAGCTAACCAGTATTTCCGCCCCTTCCCAAAAGTTCTCCAACGGAAAGTTCCCAGATGGATATACCGAGCAAATGCGAAGCAATCCATCTGGCGGAGTCAGGTTAGGACAATGAGCCTGCTTTAGTGAAGTAAGCCAGGTTCAAGTGGTGTTGTTCTGCCTCTGATTGGTCAGATTGTTTACCGGTGATTTTCCTGCAAGCTTGAAGTCAAAGAAACTTCTATAAGGCATCAGCTCTATATCTTAGACTAGCTGTGAATGATTTCTGATGAAGAAAAAAAATTACAAGTAGACAGAACTTGCCAACAAAAGTTGCTTTAATTGACGGTTAAAAATGAGTAAGGCTACAGACGCTGTAGAAGTAAAGGATGGCGTGTGTACTGCTAACCTGGAAGAGAGAAAGTCCCTGCTAAGTTAATGACACGCATACAGTATGCAGATGAGAGGGATGACAGACCTGCGGAGGAGGGAGGTGGTGGGATGAAGATGCTCGCTACTCGACTATAGTTTGACTTGTTTTCCTGCGTTAGTTGAAAACCGATTGTGTCAGAGTGTGTGGACAGGCCGCGGGGTTTCTACTTCAAAATCCACAAATCAAAAACAGGCCTGAGGCAAACCCGCCTCACTCCTCTCCCCTCAGACATAGTGCATAGCTAAGTAAGGTTACCCTCTACAAAACAAATTCATATCATTTCAACAGCAACAACTGTTGTCAAAACAATAAACCCAAGTAATGTTCATGTTTCATATATATATATATATATATATATATATATATATATATATATATATATATATATATATATATATATATATATATATATATATATATATATATATATTCATTCATATTCAATGTACAAAGATACATTCTGAATTGCAAAGGCTCAATCATTGTAAATAAATACTGAAATGGCTAAACTGCAATAACATTTCATTCCTGTCCTGGAGAGAAGCCACACCCAGACACACACCCAGACACACACACCCAGACACACACACCCACACACACACTAAGGACAGACCTCTGATATTGTTCAATACAAAGAGGACAAAACAAGGAACATACCAGTGCAGTGTACTGGTACACAGAGGCCAGAAATACATATTCTCATATTACAACCAAAAGAACACCTTGTGCACTGTACTGTAGAGAGAGTACAGTCAAAAAAAAAAAAAAAAAAAAAAAAAAAAAAAAAGTTCATAAAAATATACCTAAAACATCGGTTTGCAATCAGAAGGGGATATCACTGAGGAATTCAGATAAGCATCTTCCTGCACAAAGTGGGCAGAGCAGCGCAGCAAAACCAAAAATGTCAATGTTAGAATTCTGACCTAATGTCAAGATAAGGATTGGCAGGGAAGGGGGAGGGGGGGGGTTATGCAATCCTCAGTGTTACTGCTAGTTACCTCTCATAGTGACAGCTCTAGCACATTCTCTTCTCTTACACCCTGAAAATATGTCAATTTCCAAATATGAAAGTCTAAAAATATATCTTATCTTTACACCAGGAGTTCGGTTACAAAAACGTGCATGTTCTCTACATGGAGGCAGACTCAAACATGCTGCTCAATGTTAGATGAGATACTATTATTGTTTCAGCATGTGGCAAACTATCCATCTTTCTTTCTTTATCCTTTGGTAGCAAGCACAACATTCTTTCAAGAAAAAAATAAATACTTTGTCACACCTGAAAAGCATAGTAACTTCAAGTCCTTTCAACCCTTGATACCTAAGGCATATTTTTCAAAGTGTCTACTAGCTGGAGCTGGTGGGTAGACGGACAGCTTTGTCATGCAATACTGGAATAAATACAAGTCTGTGGTCTATGAATCTATCAGCATTGCAACCAACGCTAACTTAAAGGAAGAGCTGGTTTACAGTGTGTGGTGGTAGATGTAGCAGCAGATGCTGCTTTTCATTTCATAAGTAAGGGTTTTGTGAATGGAGTTACTCAGGCTCAAGTATGTGCCTCTAGTGTATTGTCATTACATTCAAGTCGCAGAGCGAAGTATCCGATTTTCTGAAAAATCATTACACGCCTGTACTTTGGCACAGTGTTGCTTTGTGCTGAATGCCAATATCAGCATGCTAACATTGCTCACACTGACTGGGGGACGACATGAATTTCTGCACCAAATTTCATGGCAATCCATCCGCTAGTTGTTGAGGATCAAAGTCTGGGTCAAAGTGGTGGACTGAACAACGCACACCGCCATCCAGAGAGCCATGCTGCTAGCGTCGCAAAAAAACCCAAGGAGGTAATTTACGCTTAGCGCTGTTCTGAAGGCATTTCCAGAATCGGAAACATTAAAATAGTCTTTGAGGATTCATTTACTTTTCAGAATATTGGATGCTTGGCTCTGTGACTGAAATGGAATGGTAATGCATGCATGAGAGGCATAAACTGGGGCTACCACAACAAGATCTTGAATATTGGGAGAAATACAGGGCCATCTCCTGATCAAGCACATCCTAACCAGATGAAGCTGATGCTTAAACAACTGGCAATCAATTCCATTTGTCTTGCATACAATCATAAGCAAAGTTCTCAAAGAGTGCAAAACTAAAAAAAAAAACATGATTTGGGATTCATCAAATAAGAAGCTCACATGATTTGCTCCCACACATAATGAGTATTACATTTTAAAGGGCAACAGGGAAGCTCACAGGTGATTATTTTCTGCTTGACCAACTGATTTAGCATCGAGTCGAGTCCAGAATGAGCGCGCAACAACTGAACTGAGTTAAGAGAAGCTGGCAATGTCAGGAGGAAAAATTCATTTCATCTGCTGAGCAAATGTAACAAAAAGTTCTGTATCCAATAACTGCTTTACCTCAAATAATATAAGAAAACATGACATATTGAAATTCAAATTCATTAAATAGGTTTTAAAAAGGAACAAATAAGAGACAACAACATGCAGATTGCTTAAATCTGTTTACACTGCTCCTGTCCAGTTTACCACTGAGTTTCTGCTTGTTTCACTGTTATTGTTCTGGTTTGAAGAAGAAATAAGTGCTGATTAAACTCGTGCCTGTAGAGGGGAGTCGGCCACCTGAACTCCTCCTCCATGGCAGCGGGTTTGAGAGAAAAGGCAAATCAGGCCTGAGGGGACCCGGGTCAGAGCTTAGTCCTCGCTGGCGAGGACCTGCCAGACGATGAGGTGGCTGCGCTCGGCTTTAGCCAGCAAGGGCTGCAGTTTCAGTAGGGGGTCCTCGTCCTCCACGCCATCCTCATCACCTTAAAAGACATACAGAGGGGCGTCACGGTCTCTAGGTCTCCCGTGGGGACTACAAGGATGCTTTTGTCCATTACGTGTTGCAAACTCACCCATCCTAAAGTCGATGTAGCCTTCGCCTCCACTCATCACCAACATGGACTTGGTTCCTTCCTGAGTTGCGGCATCTGTCGTCTTGTCACCTGCTGCCTCCGCTCCGCAGGACGTAGATGGAACGGCGTGACCTGAAAGCACAGAGCCACAAACTGTAAATAACAGCAAACAAGTCCAGACTGTGTTTATCTGGTACAGCCCTTCGTATCTGTGTACTGTATTGAAATGAGGTCTCAGCTCTCTGACTCATCCGTTTTGAATCTGCATTTGATAATATGACAAGTTTAGTCCGTTTCTAACACTTTCTTGCATTTTATACACAGAAAGAAGGCCTGCTGATTGTGTCATCTCATTTGAATATCACATCATATATTACAAGTGTATGGCAGAAGCAACTATGAGGACAACTTTCTTTCTTCTTTTTTTTATAGAAAAATAATATACAATAAAAAGTATAGATTTGGTAGGTCCAAAATTGTTGATAAAACCCCAAAGGGTTTGATAGCAAAGTTAGAACATAACATTGGAATATATAAAAATAAAAAAAGTAAAAACAGCCAGGTTTGTTAACCTGGGACAGCGGTGAAGAACTTGACAGCATCTCTGTGACCATGGAAACAGAGCTGAGCGTGAGCCATGGAGCAGTACGGAACAAATGTCCCAGCTGTCACTTTGTCACTGCTGTCGTCGCCATAGACACGAACTGCACTTCCAGGTTGGTTAACTGCTGCATTGGTTTCCCTGTTGGCTGCTGATGGAACGGTGGAAGTGAGAGAGGGAGAGAGAGAGACAGAAATTGAAGGGGCCAATCAAAATGCTCAGTCTGTGCAATCCACCTTCAAGACTGTGTGTGTAACGAATGGGATATTCTTGTTGCAGTACAATATTGTTAGTTTTCTGAATATCAGAAAACTTAAATCACAACTTGTGCAAACAGTATTTTCAGTGAACCACAAAATGTGGAGTGATAGTGGTAACGAGGGACTACAAATATATGGGCAGCAGCAAGTGTGAATGGGTGTGTCCACCAGAGGTTTAGCCCCATAAAAATATCTAGCTCCGGAACTCACTATCTGTCAGAGGGATGGAGATGATGACTCCATTTCCAGTGCCAATCCACAGGCGATTACATGACACCATGAGAGCTGTGATCCTCACAAATGAGAAACCTAGTTTCCCCGTACCTGAGGGAAACAACAAAAAAAAAAAAAAAAAAGATAACAAAATCGGAGCTGATGAACAAAGGCTGTCGTGCCTCTTGTTTTTCATGCATTTCAATCTTGTTGTAAGAATGAGTGAACCGACCCAGCATCTTGCTGACGTAGGGCTCGATGTCGACGTCCTGAAGGTGCTGGAAGGTGTGAGCGTGGTACAGCCTGAGAGTGGAGTCCAGTCTGATGGACACCCAGATGCCATCGCCATCCCAGGCCAGCTGACGTACCTGGCTCTCCTTGCGAGGGTGGGCGTCAAATGACTTCTGCAAAGGACGGAGGATATGCGGGAGAGATTAAGGGCAAAAATACACACGGTCAAGCTGCTTTGAAGCAACTTCTATAAAAGTGTGGGGAGAAAAAAAAAAGAGAAGTTGAACGAAATCCTTTTCTTGCTTAGTGGATCAAACAAAGTAAGTAAATACTTGATTGTTTTACAATTTTTGTGTTATATGCTGGTAGTACCCCAACCAGAACCGTCAGACACCGCCCACCAAGAGCCTGAGTCTGTCTGAGGTTTCTCCCTAAAAGGAAGTTTTTCCTCGCCACTGTCGCACTAAAGGTTTGCTCTTGGGGGGAATTATTGGAATTGTTGGGTCTTTGTAAATTATAGAATGTGGTCTAGACCTACTCTATCTGTAAAGTGTCTCGAGATAACTCGTTATGATTTGATACTATAAATAAAATTGAATTGTTGACTGCAGTTCTGCATGTGTGTGCAGAAGTCTAAATAAAATAATAAAAAAATAAATGACTGTGGCCGGGTTGGCTCAGTGGGTAGAGCAGGCGCACATATACTTGGAGGTTTATTCCTTGACGCAGTGGTCTACGGTTCGAGTCCGACCTGTGACGATTTCCTGCATGTCTTCCTCCTCTCTCTCCCCTTTCTCACCTAGCTGTCCTGTCTATTAAAAGGCTGAAAAGCCCAAAAAATAATCTTTAAAAAAATAAAATAAATGACTGAGGGTTAAGTCTTATCATACCTCTATCTTCATGGCTTTGGGCTGCACCACATAGATCTTGTTCCTGTAGCCACACCACACCTTGTCATGAACTACAGTCATGCAGCGGATGGAGTAGTGTGGTCTCCCTAGGTCTAACAGATGGTAGTTGGTCAGATCCCATTGTCCATCTGCCAAAAACAAAAGGAAGTCAAGATACATGGGGATACTTGCAGAGAAATCCCACATCAGGTAGATATTACTTGTTCAATTTAAAAGAACTTTTTGCACGTGCTTGTGTGTCCTTACCCACTCCTCTGTGGAAAATGGCTAAAGTGCCATCGGAGAGACCCACCAGTACACGCCCTTTCACATGCCTGTGGGAGAGAAACAGCGGTTACACACAAAAAAATAAAAGTAGCAACATGAGAATGAAACGGAGTTTGGGGTTATTTGAATGTACTTACACTATGCCGAGCACAGAGTCCTTCAGCTTTATAGAATGGAGACACTTCTTCCACTGAGCCACAGAGGAGTGGACGTACACACTAGAATCAGAAAAGTTGTCTCGATAATTTCATCGTCAATCCAGATTTCTTGAATTCTGGCCACAAACACAAGTGTGCTGGGCAACTGAAATGTAAAAAACTCACCATCCGTTCTGTGCCCCCAGCCACATAGTAGGCAGAACACTGCTCATTTTCTGAGCCTCTTCTCTCATCAGGTCCTGCTCCTCGGCATTGGGGTTTGAACTCACGCCATCTTTCAACAGATCACTCTCCCTGGTCATCAGAGTCAGCAGGCATTAGAGAGGCTGCGTTTGCATAATTGCACTTACTACGGCTAGACATTAACGTGTGAAGAATTCCCTATCAGATGTCACCATACACGGTGATTGGTACAGTGGTAGCACTGGATGTAAATTTGGGTTTTTCACTAGTTCTATGCCGGATACAATGTTACGGCCCATTCTGAAGAGGATAATAAGTAAAGGTAGCCAGGGGCAAAACACACGCGGCCATCCAGCGATGCAGCAAGGAAGTTTGACTCAAAGGTTTAATGCAAAAATGATTTACCATCAAACAACATATGCACACAGGTTTCATGAGCCAACAGAAAATTGTTTTGCAGGGATTTGATATTGTTGCTCGGTGGGTTTGTTTATGGTTGCACTGATAAAACTGACAGTTTTATTGGACAGACTGAATTGCAATACCATTGGGTTGTGTAATGGGCGTCCTGGTGTTACCTCTGAGAGTAGTTAGCCGGAGCCTCTGCGCTCTGCTGAGCTCCCAGTGGATCAGTGAAGACGTGTTCAGTGTAGACTCCCCTCAGGCTCTCTCTTTTGTCGGCAGGCCCTGCGCTGGCCTCTGTCGCCTCCGTGGCTTCCTCTGCTGGTCTGGATTCTGTAGAGAGGATCGTCTCTTAGTAAACTGGGCCGACTCACATGTATAGGTAATATCTATGGCGTCATTTTAGCTTTATTTCTGCAGGGGCCAGATGGGTGGAATGTTGAGTATATGTGTGCACCTTCCCTCGCTAAACTGCAGATTGTTGTGAATTAATTTTTTTTAGGTTCTTGATAGCTGACAGTTATCACCTTGTGTTACTTTTCCTCATCCATTTGACCACATGATCAAAAGGCAGATGAATGCATATTTGCTTTACCAAAACATAGTCTGGGCTTGTATTTATCAAGCATCTCAGAGTAGGAAATCTCCCCTAACTGGCTAAAAATTTTTGGTCCTGCTTTTAGGCCTAGAAGTTTTAGCAACTTTCTTAATTTAGACCTTCATTGACTAGTATGAGCTTGTTAAAAGTCACAGTTTTGGCATTAATTTACAGTCATTTCTTTGACTGACTGACAGATATATACTGGCCCTGATCACAGAGAATGCACGCTTATGTCAGGTGGAAAAGGGCTTGAACAGTAAACATCTCTGACCACTGTCTCCGTCTTCTCCTGGCCTGGCTGCTGTCTGAGGAACAGCTTCCGCTCCCTCAGCTTCACAGCCAACAACAGTGATGCCTCCGAGCACGTCGTCGCCGCCTGCTGAGTAGCTGTCGGTTGATTGTGATCCTCCATCCCCTGCTGGTCCTGCCTCAGAGTTAGGAGCTACTTCCTCACCAGCTGGGTAGTCGGTCTCTCTTGCACCTAAATAAAAAACAAACATACATACATATGTAAATCATGAACAAGAAAACATGACATCCCTTGTAAACGGTCCAGTTCCTCTGTGGGCCACTGAATACAAAAACGAGATGTCAGTAATAAAAACCCCTCTCTTTCACTGTGTGGACTTGCAGCAAAAGCCAGAGGCACATGTATTCATCCGCTGACCTGGAACACTGGCAATGCAGAGGACGTGGCAGTTACACACAAAGAAGCTCTCCAGGATGTTTCCAGCCTGGTTGGCGTCAATGACAACAGCTTTGGTGGTGGACTGGGTGCTGGTACAGATCCAAACCAGCGACGACAACTCATCCTGCTGCCGCAGCTCCTTCTGCTGCTCCTGCAACCACCAACAAACAAAGTGCCATTTGAATTATTTAGTAATTATGTATGTAATTATCTTCATCACCAGGTGTGGGAAAACTAGCAGAGTCTGTGTGTGTACCTTGAGGTCTTGATCCAGTTTATCCAGGCTGCTCTGAGATCCTATTTTCTTTTTAGGGCTCTCTGGTCCGGGGACGTCGCTGTAAAACACGCTGGCTCCTACGATCGAACCTCCGTCTCTGGTTTTACCTCCAGAGAGGTTCACACCAGCAGCACACCACAGCTGAAGCACAGACACACAGTTACAGCAGTCAAATACAATATCAATGCATCCCTATCACACTACTTAGATGTGTTGCATATCTCCTGATAGCTTTCAGACATGTATAACTATCAAGAAAATTACCTTATTATTAAATGCAATGCAATTACTAGAATGGTTTTCTACAGTATCTGCCTAATACTGGACTATCAGCACTTTCAGTCAAAACATTGGTTTCCCATACTGGTTTTAAGACTAGTAGTTAAAAAATATGTACTTAATGTCGCAGATTAAAAAAAAGAAAAAAAGCCAATACAATATTTTGCATGCAATTACAGTTATACACTAACAAGCTAAAGGAAGTAGAGCTGCAAAGATTAATCGATTAGTTGTCAACTCTTAAATTAATCGCCAACTATTTTGATTAGTCGGTTTGAGTAATTTTTTTAAGACAAAAGTAAAACTTCTTTAATTCCAGTTTGTTAAATGTGAATATGTTCTAGTTTCTTTTCTCCTCTGGGACAGTAAACTGAACATCTTTGATTTGTGGACAAAACAAGACATTTGAGGATGTCATCTTGGGCTTTTTGGGAAACACTGATCCACATTTTTTTACCATTTTCTGACATTTTATAGACCAAACAAATAATTGAATAATCGAAAAAATAATCAACAGATTAAATCGACAATGAAAATAATCGTTAGTTGCAGCCCTAAAAAGGAAGTACCTTCATAGAAGCATCTTTTTCATCCAGCGGTCTGAGGAAGACAGGAACAGGTAGATTCTTCACCTTACTCTCTGTCTGGCCACCATTGGCCTAAAACAAATAAAACAAACCCCACAATTGCATTACAGCTTGTTTCTTTTAGAGCTTACAACAGTTCTACCATCAAATGAAGAGGAGCAAACTGTTATCTTCTGTTATGAAGAAAACTTCAAAACGATGATGATGGTGCTCTTTGGAAAGGGAAGCCTTTAATTAGATGGCAATTTCATATCGCAATTTTACATTAAAAGTAGAACTGGGCATACATTGCTTGGTTCCGTTGAAACATTTTATAAGACTTGGCAACCCTTCGTTGATATAGTAGAAGCTAGGCAATAAATATCCCTTTGGCTCTTACTTTAACTCTTAGCTATGATAACTACCTGAGGTGTGATGTCAATAAGCAGGCGGAGCAGCTTTGTACTCCGATTATTATCTAATCAGAATTATCTTTGGTACAGGACCTGTTGTGTATGTAAATGTTTTTATAAAACTATTTCTGTAATATTTTACAGAATTTGTAAAATAGGTTTTGCCTTCTAAAATACCAATAAATAGACGTTTAAAAGTAGAACTGGGCAGCAACCCATGCGTATCGGCACAAAGCGGCAGACGTCAGCGTTCTTCAAACAATGAGCTATAATGATAACAGAAGACATAAAGTGCTACTGCATAAGGTTTTAGTGCTTATGTCCTTACTTTGTATTTCTTAGGCAGACTCCAGCCGCAAGCCTGCACTCTGTCGTCCTCCTTCTGGACGTGGGCTTTGACCTGCTGGTACTGAGCCCTCTTCTGCTCCCGCCTGGATACCACATTATCAGCTGCCACTCTGTGGGGGACAGAACAACAGCTCACTGACAAAGATGTCTGTTGTTGGACGGTTAGGGCTTCTATAGTCTATATCCTTGACGTTCCACTTCCGGGATTGCTCCGTTGCCCACAGAAAATCCACCTTTTCTCAGATCTCTGCAAGTTAAATCCAGACAGCTAGTTAGACTATCTGTCCAATCTGAGTTTTCTGTTGCAAGACTAAAACAACTTTTAAAACGTACACGTTCCACTAGAACAAGTTCCATCCGAGGCTTTTCCCGGTGCACCGCTCAAGATGATTGTGATTGGTTTAAAGAAATGCCAATAAACCAGAATACGTTTTCCTCCCATCCCCGAATGCTATGTGGAGTGGCCAGACCCTCCTCCAGCGCGCTTTGGAGGAGGGTCTGGCAAAGCGAGACTAGGGTTTCTACTAAAATAAATACAAATTAGAAAGTCACTGTGACCAGTTTGATTAAATTTGTTATTATTACACTCAATTTAAGTGTTGGATTTTAATTAATATTTTTCAGACCAGACATATGCAGAGCATTGACAAGTTACTTAATTGAAAAGGTCTACAAAACACAATTTACCTGGTTACTGTCAATGTTGTTCTAAATATTTCCGCAAGCCATGTCAATTAAATATGCTGTCTCGCTGATGGGAAGTTTCGAAGGACACTTTCACACCTGCAGTTCATGAAATGTGGTCCAGAAAAAATTATACATCGTCTTTTAGATCTTGTTCAAACAGACTTATTACAAACTAGATTTACCACGTTACGGTTGTATATCTCCGCCAACCAGTACAGTTGTTGCAGTTTACATCCATGTCTGTCCAGACTTATAATCTATGTAGTGAAGACTTTTTAATAAAAAAGGTATTAAGTGTATTGTTTGGCAAAATCTTCAACCCGGTAGCACAGAAGATCCATACAATCCCCACACTTTTAATTAACACTTAAATCCCTGCACTTGCATACTAAAGCGTGCATCAGAGTTAATCTGAACTGCACCAGACAGTTAAGGTTTGAAAGCACCCCAAGACAGTACAGCTGTCCGATTTAAAACTTTGAAAGCCATTCAAATGTGTTTCAGCAGTGAGGCCTCATCCACCAAACAGATCTGTATGCTTGGGTTTTTATAGCTTGGCATTGTTCCTCGCCACTGTTGCACCAAGTGCATGCTCTTGGGGGAACCGTTGGGTCTCTGGATATTATAGAGTGTGGTCTAGACCTACTTTATTTGGAAAGTGTCCTGAGATAACTTCTGTTAGGATTCAAGACTAGGGATAAAATATAATTGAATTGAGCGAAATAAAAATGGTCAAACTGTATTTAAAATCTTGACATCCCTTTTAAAAAGCGTGATGCCCGAGATAGTTGATGAGTGGCCCGTTATTCCTTTTTTCTAAGTGTTCTTGATCTTTGAGTCGATGCAACATAAAAGATCAACAGTGCCTCAGCATACACAGGTAACGGTAACACACGTTTTCGTTTACTCTACTTTACCCTGACTGACTTACTCCTCATTGAGGAAATCAAAGGCTTTGCTCTTGTCACTGGGCAGCTGCTGCAGTGTGGTGCTCCGCTTCTTGACGGACGGCTGAATCTGAGAGGTGGGCGCATTGTACTTGACGTTCACTGGGGCATCCGTTGTCGGCTTCTTGGCTGCCCCGCCCGACGAGCTGAACAAACGGCTGAAACTGGAGGTGTAAGGGTGGGGAAGTGGAAAGGAACGAGAAAAAAAGAAGAAGCACACAGACAAACATATAGAGGGGTGGACACAAGCAGTAGCTCCAGCGGCAGCAGTAAGGTTCAACATTTAAGGGTAAAAAGGTTCCTTTTCCCATGCCAACGCACCATGCCAGCTTCCACACAGGTAGACATTGATATGCATGTCCCCATTAACCAGAGCAGCTGTGCGAAAGTGCAGAGTGCAGGGTTAATATTGTGCACCAACTAGGACGTTAGTCAACAACACAGAGCAAAACTGGACAATAACACTTCATTTCCACCTAACTCTACTGTGAGAGCACACGGTATTTATCACACTACATCTGACCGTTTATAATAAGTCAGCAACAGATGTTTCAAATGGATACTTTAGCATATAATATACGCCTGTAACTTAAAGATAGGAAATGGTAAGTCTATCTTAATGGATTTGCTTTGTTTGACCAATACACTCCACCCGAAATTCCTGCATTCCCTCCCATCTCTGTAGCAACCCTGCCAACACACCTCCTGCACACAGACATCACAACATCAGCAGGATATAGAGAAACACACAGAAACAGGGCAGAAGAGATGGTGGATTTATCAGATTTTGCTTCTCTCATACACACATTTGTCCCAATCCCATTGCCAAAAAACCTGCCCCAAACAATGTCCTCGTTCAAACCAAACTCATTCCTTTTGAAACGTAACAAAGGAGAGCAGGGATCGGATAACAGAAATTCAGTTATCAGATTTAGTTCCTCTGTGAGCAAAGATGTGCATTCCACATACCTCCCTCAAAAGATTCTGTCACGCTTGATGTTTACAACTTTCTTTAACTTTTAATAAATACTTGTGACAGTAAAGCAGCTCAGATCTGAGATCAGAGCCACTGTTTCCTGGCTGGCTCTCGTCTGTTAAGTCTGTTTGTTGTCAAGATGAACATCGCAAGCCAGTCAAGATAGACACTGTTAACATGTCAACGATTTACCTACATCCTGGAGAACACAACCACACAACATGGAATATAAAAGAAAAGCAAAATAAAATGCATCAAAAAACATACTGTGGCTGATATTTGAGAGCTGAAGTGAAAAGAAAAGAGGAGCTTACAACTGCCAGAGGCTGGATTTCTTCTTCTCTGGAAGAGCTGGGTTCTCCTTTGATGCCCTGAAACAGACAATTCACTTTGAATCAAATGCCTTTGATGGGGTTTTACAGTCACTGCCTGTGTGTGTGTGTGTGTGTGTGTGTGTGTGTGTGTGTGTGTGTGTGTGTGTGTGTGTGTGTGTGTGTGTGTGTGTGTGCGTGTTAAGGATCAAGCGAAGGGAACCAGGGGATTGTATTCAATTGCAACAGTGCATTATGATCAAATAATAGCAGTGTATAGAAAGTTTAACAAATAATGGCAGGGATAACACTCTTAACTTGAAATTAGGGCTAAATGATTAACTGTTTTTATATCAAAGAGAGCAATTTTCTGGCAACACAACAAAAAAGAAATCGTTGCTTTGTCTGTTAATATGGTCTATGCATGCTGGCGTCTGTACTACTTACACTTGGCCAAAGATGGTTTTGTGGAAGAAGAAACATCACTCTGTGTATCGTATTTGATGTTGAAAAAAAAAAAAGGAGTTGTGGGCTGTCTTTTTTCTATTCATAAAAGACTAACAGAGTGGCGAGTCTTCTACTGCAGAAACCATCTAGGCTATCGCCTCACATTAGTTATCGAATAGATTTATCAGAATCTACCGGTTAAACTTAGACCACATTTTTAGGCTTATCACCTTAAAACTCTAATCTTTACAGTAAGGTTGACTCAATAAAATGTCCTTACTATCATTACTGGCCCTCTTCTGTACAGTATGCCGAATATCATGCTTATATGAGAATACCATTGAGTAATGTCCAGTATTCCACTAATGTTATAATTTTTTATTTATTTTTTTCCTTTACTTATTCAGGGAAGGTTCACTGAGAGGAAACCTCTCTTTTGCAGGAACGCCCTGATCACATTCACACAGTTACACATTCGCACCTGGAAGCTGCCCGGTACAACCACAGTCTGATCTGCTGGCCACTGAGCAGCTCCACTGGAGCCGTTGGGGTTAAGGGCCTTGCTCAAGGGCACCTCAGTGGTGGTGGTCACTTTCCCCACCCAGATTTTATCCTGTCGGTCTGGGGATTGAACCGACGACGTACAGGTCACAAACTTGCTTCTTTAACCTTTACGCCACCACTGCCACTATTTAATACATGTGAGCTAAATCAATTATTTTTCTTTAGACAAATAGGTAAATTGACTTTACCTAACTGGGTTGACCTATTGATGTACAATAGATACATGTGTGATTATTCAAGGTGCAATCATATCGTTTTTTAATACCATGTAGAACACGAATACAGGCCTGGTCAGAAAAACTGCAATAAGATATTTTCCACTATTTGTTCAGCCCTGCAGTGCTGCCTCTGTTCCTCCTCTCTTACCGGATCATCTCCGTCCATCTGACAGCCTCCTGCAGCTCCATTAGCCTCTCCTTATACTGGTTTCTCTCCATCAGGACTCTGGCCATCTCCACCCTGGTGAAGCGCTTCCTCTGGGCTGTAGGCACATCGCTCTGCAGGCACAACACCAGCATAAGTCCACTGAACCACTATTCAATACATATACATATTATATGTAACGCATGCTCACATTGGCCTTTTATTTCAAATCAGACGATGAATATGATGGCCATGAAGTAGGGGTGTAAAGATTCACCGATCCAAATCAGTATCCGGTTGTATTATCACAGATACGGCTACATCGATACGCTGACCCCTGCATCGGTCCACTCTAAATGGACCAAGATTCGGCGATGGCCCGGTTCTAACTTTACGAATCGGTTGACTAAAGGTTTGCTGTCAATTCAACGAAGCTGCTGCGGTGTGCGCAATGCTGTTGAAAGAGACGGGTGGTGTGTGTTTAATGTGTGACTGAGACAAAAGCCTCACCATTTGTGGGATGGCAGGGATCAGCCAATCTGTGCCTTTGTTTGGGTTTGCAGAAAAAAAACGTGCCGACTAGACTGCTAGGTTTCGTTTTTGGAGTTAGCAGTGAAAGTGGCAGAGAGAGGAATACGTGGCGGATATTGTAAATTGTAATAGCTGCGGTCTGTGAGTAATCCGTCCATGTGCGTGTTCATAAACACGTGAGTAGACTGGTATCAATACATATTAAGCTTTTTAAGGGGAACACTAAAGGCTTTATTGCTGTGGCATTAAAATATAAATATTTATAGAGAAATTTAAAATCAGGTTCAACATTTACAGTAGGTACCATTCCTCAACAAAAGTTGTTGAATGCTTTTACTGCTCTAATCCATACAGGTGTATCACACACTCAGATCACATTAAATATCAAAAGACTCACATCATCCTCGTTGTTGTCATTCTTGACCTTGTTTTTGGAGGCCTCGAGCTCTGCTCGAATCCTGCAATTGAGTACACAAATTATAATCCGCAACCATGTTCATACAGACTTACACAGACTAGATATAACAATAGACTGGAAGGCAGTTAGTGTTGCCTATTGTGTTTTGAAGCCAAAGTCCAAACCAACTCACTTCTTGAGTTCATCTTCCAATTCTTTGTTCTTGTCCTCCAGTTTGGTCTTGGCCTGAGTGACAGCCTTTAGCTCGCCTTGCAGACCCTCCTTCTCACAAGTCAGTTCATCCATTTGCGCTATCAGGTCATTTTTCACCACGTTCAAAGCATTTCTGAAAACAAATAAACATGCATATCAACATACTGGACATTCTAATGGGATATCTAAATTAAACACAAGGTGGCAGCATTGTCCTGTTTCTCAACAATGCAAGGGGGACATTTCTGTTTTTATGTATTCATGAAATTGCTTTTTTTAACCTCATAATCAATATCAATCTTTGTAATAAAGTGCAACAAGGCGCAGACCAAAAAATAGTAGCACCTCTTGGAAAAGGGTTCTAACTGAAGAAACGTAATCACAGTTACCGAAGTGGTTCATGTTAGTTTCAATACCAATAAACAGCATTCGTTAGCCATTAAATGTCTAGCAATTGGTGCTTTGATGTGCAAAATTTTAAATCAAATGAGAAAAATAACAGAACTCCAATAAGTAATTTGTATCCAAACTGCAGGCATCAGTAGACACTGCAAATTGATATGTCTGGGTAACAGAAATTTCGTAACCATATGCCAAACACAAAGGGCATTATCAAGAAACGATAACAACAAGCATATACAGAATAAATAGGGAAGCTAATGCCGGTATTTGGCATGTAACCTTACATAACCCACTAAAGCAGCAATGTCTGCAATTTACTTCAGTGTTAAAAGTCTTTTTTTTTATTAAATTGGCTGTACTCTATATTCAGAACATTAATATGGCAGTACACAACTATTTGCTATGTAATGGAGTGCATCATTAGCACAGAATAAAAATCACACTCCCTCTGTGTGTGTTTGTTGTATTCTGAGTTTGTCTGTTCTTTGTTTTAATAGCCAGTCGGGCAGCACGTGTATGGGAGTGCTTTGTGAGTGCCTTGTGCCTCTGTATCTGACGCTAAGGGCCGGGACAAAGCGCGGGTATTTAACGAGCTGGGGAACGGTCTGTGAGAGTCATGTTGAGGTAGTCTTCTAAATATCGAGTACAGCCCCTTTCGTGCGTTTGCCATTTTTCTGGCTGCTTAAATATACACGTGGGGCAGAGATGGCTTCAGAGAAGAGGTTACGATTACTAACTTGGTCTCCAGCAGCTGGGCGTTCTCTTGGATGAGATGTTCAACTTCCCGACCCATGCCTGAAAATAATCACCCATAATGTGAATACAGAATGTTCTGAATCTTATCATGTGCTCCATCGTGAAAGGAAAATCACATCAATAAAGACGCATTTCTTATGTCTATCCTACACACCAACATATTGTTCTCTCAGTCTTACCTAGAAATTTGTAGTCTGAGAGTCATGCAAGAGATGATGCAAATCAGAAAGAGGTTTATGACACCGCAAGTAAGTTAAATTGGCTCGTTTGAACTAAATCTGAAGTCTATAGTATTACTGCCCTTCTCAACACAGTGGCACTATTTACTATTCTGCACATCCATAAGGAAGGGAGGGAACTGAAAGTGAACCCAGAATCAAGAACACAAATGATGATAATAAGGAGCTGGTAGATAGATCTTCGGGGAATTCATTGATACACACCAGAAAATTCATCTGTGAGGATAAAAGCCCGACAGCCAAAGAAAAGACAATTCAGAAAATTCAACAGGGGAAGAAAGCAGTTTGTAAAAGTAGAGATGATGATGAAATTATAACATCAAGTCAGGAGGCTTCTTACCCAGCATGTCGGCTCCTTCATCCATGTCTCCTATCAGGTCGTTCCCTGCAGACGACAGCTCCTCAAACAGAGAATCAGTGTTGCGGTCAAACGCTAGATTCTCTATGCCACCTTTAGCTGGTGTGCTGGGTGGACAGATAAGGTAGGGGGAGGAAATTGATATATAATATCGCAATCATACATGTGAACACAGCTTTTACTTTTAACGCTATTTTTTAACACTTTAGTACAAATGGATACCAACTGGGATGATGTGTATTAGTTGGGATGAATCATTCTGAATCTATGTTTTTTCATATTGTCAACAAATTCAATGAATATACCATAACCAACAATGAATTGTTTCTACTAACAAATACTACCTAATATATTGCAACTTATTCCTCTGTGACTTAAAGCTCCACTGCTGTCCAAAAACTATTAAAAACACATTAATGAACCAGTGAAAAAAAAAAAGGGGGGGAGGAGACAATATATTGTTTAAATATGGGGATCCCGGGAAGGGGGGGGTCTCAGATCATAGGATATGATTAAAACATACTGACGCATCGTTGGTTTTGGTCTTCTCATGGGACTTGTCAGACATATACCGTATAATGCCTTATCCTTTAACGTTTTCCTAATTGTAGGGTAATGATGATAAAACATCTAATCATCATTCCTGTACCTTGTTCCTAAGCAGCCATCGTGGTGCATGTCCAGCTCGGGAGTGGACTCTATGATGGCCTGCACCTCAGAGCTCTCCTGGTTGTGTGCTCCATCTAATATAGCCAGCAGAGATACAAAGAAGAGGAATGAGCGAGCCAGTACACTCAAAACGGCGGATAGATGATGTTAAAGTGCTACTAGTCCTGTGTTAACATTACAGACATAGGTGTATATACACTCACCTAAAGGATTAGTAGGAACACCTGTAAGATTTCTCGTTAAAGAAATGATCTAATCAACCAATCACATGGCAGCTACTTTAATGCATTTAGGGGTGTCGTCCAGGTCTAGACAATCTCCTGAACTCCAAACTGAATGTCAGAATGGGAAAGAAAGGTGATCTAAGCAACTTTGAGCGTGGCATGGTTGTTGGTGCCAGAGGGGCTGATTTGAGTATTTCACAATCTGCTCAGTTACTGGGATTCTCACGCACAACCATTTCTAGGATTTACAAAGAATGGTCTGAAAAAGGAAAAACATCCAGTATGCTGCAGTCCTCTGGGCGAAAATGCCTTGTTGATGGTAGAGGTCAGAGGAGAATGGGCCAAGTGATTCAAGCTGATAGAAGATCAACTTTGACTCAAATAAACACTTGTTACAACCGAGGTATGCAGCAAAGCATTTGTGAAGCCACAACACGAACAACCTTGAGGCGGATGGGCTACACCAGCAGAAGACCCCACCGAGTACCACTAAAAATAGGAAAATGAGGCTACAATTTGCACAAGCACACCAAAATTGGACAGTTGAAGACTGGAAAAATGTTGCCTGGTCTGATGAGTCTCGATATCTGTTACATATCTGTTGAGACATTCAGATGGTAAAGTGAGAATTTGGCGTAAACAGAATGAGAACATGGATCTGTCATTCCTTGTTACCACTGGGCAGGCTGGTGGTGGTGGTGTAATGGTGTGGGGAATGTTTTATTGTAACACTTTAGGCCCCTTAGTACCAATTGGGCATCGCTTAAATGACACAGCCTACCTGAGCATTGTTCTGACCATGTCCATCCTTTTATGACCACCATGTACCCATCCTCTGATGGCTACTTCCAGCAGGATAATGCACCATGTCACAAAGCTCAAATCATTTCAAATTGGTTTCTTGAACATGACAATGAGTTCACTGTACTAAAATGGCCCCCACAGTCACCAGATCTCGACCCAATAAAACATCTTTGAGATGTGGTGGAACGGGAGCTTCATGCCCTGGATGTGCAGCCTACGAATCTCCATCAACTGCAAGATGCTATCCTATGAATATGGGCCAACATTTCTAAAGAATGCTTCCAGCACCTTGTTGAATCAATGCCACCAAGAATTAAGGCAGTTCTGAAGGCGAAACGGGGTCAAACTCGGCATTAGTAGGATGTTCCTAATAATCCTTTAGGTGAGTGTAGGTGTTTTAACTGCAGTACTAACCATCACCTTTGAGGGGTGTAGTGGCAGAGTCCTGACCATCATATCCAAGCTCACCCTGCTGTCCTTTCACAGCTGCAATGTCCTTACTGCTCTTTGGTTTTCCAAGGTTCCCGTCTAGGTTCTTGAGCCCATCTGAAACTTCCTGGTCCACAGACTCCATGGCAATATCCAAAGCAGCAATAGACGCAGGTGTGACAGAGGCAGACCTTATTCCGGTGGACAATCTATCATGAGGAGATAGTGGTGTGGTGGACTGAGAGTTAGCACTGTCTGTAGATGTGGGGGTGTTTGATTTAAAGGAACCACCCTGAGAGGACATGGGGGTGTCGGATTTGGAACCTCCAGCTTGTAAAGATACAGGAGTTCCACTTTTGGAGACACTTCCCCGGTTGTTTGGAGTACTGGACTTGGAGCCCCCACGGTTTGAACCAGCCAATTCATCCTTAAGACGGAGGAGGAGGAGGAGGAGGAGGAGGAGGAGGGGAGAAGAAGAGAGTCAGGGGATAACAAGGAAAACAAAAAGGTAAAACTATGATCTTCATGAAGTCAACAATACATGTCTACTTGTTAAACATTATCAACCTCCAACACGTTAAGCTGTAAATACAGTTAATGTGCAGCACATTTGTATAAATGCAAACCAAACAAAATAACACAAAGTATAAACTAAACAAATAAAACAAAAGTGGGATCAAGCCAAAAAAAAAAAAATACACTATTCCCAAAGTAGATTAAAAAAGATAAACACTCAAAGTTGACATTAATTTTGTAAATTGTAGCTTGACAAAAGAATCTTAATTCAAGGTCCAATGGCTAGCTTCTTCCTGAGCAAGTGGACCTTGAATGAGGATTCTTCTAACTGAGGAATCTTCCAGAAAACTACATTAGCACATACATCTACCTTCCTTTTGTTTACATCAAATGAATGAAAATTAAAACAAACAGGGCTCACCTTACCATGCAGCTAAAACCAACACAAACATCACAACATGCAACCAGGACACTCCATGTTTCACAAATCATATTCGTTATGGCAATGTATAACCACAATCAAAATTAGGTTTGGGTGTCAAAACAGCCTTAAAAAAAGGCATGTCAATCCTGACAGTTTTAAGAAGTTATGAGCCCATGCTCCGTCTCAAATAGACCTTTTTCACAGCAGACATTTTGACTTGTCATAGCAGGAAATGCAAAGGAGAAACAAATTTCATTAGCAATAGCTTAGTTGCATTGACTGTCCCAGTAAGCCACTAGCTTTGGCTAAACATACAATAGGCAGTGCCCTATCCTGGGTTAAGAATGCTTACACCAGGCACTGCAAGAAAAAGGCTAGGAGAATCATTAAGGATCCAAATCACCCAGGTAACAACTAGGATCCCAAATGAGAACACTGGCTAGGACTGCCCCCCACCCCTCATAACACACACATATATGTATAATTATTACTCATTATATGTTTGAATGCATAAATTGTAGGAACTTAAATAATTAAATTAAACTGATGAATAAAATTGACTTATTAATGATCACATAAATGGAATGCAGCCTTTTTAATGTTATCAAATATAAAAATATGTGCTTTTCCTGCTATGACATCCCCAAAAAAAGAAATTCTGTTGCTTTTAAAGAGGACCTAATATGCTCATTTCAGGTTTATACATGCATTTTGTGTTTTTTTTTTTCATTCTGCCCATAGCTGCTGCACTTATGGTGTTTTTTCCATTACATGGTACCTGCAATTGAACATGTTTCAGCAGGAATGTGAGCTGAAATTGGGGAGAAATTAACAACACCTGCAATCAAAACCACAGGTTTCCCTGGGCTTACCATGCAGCTACATATAGCAGTGTATGTAATGCAAACACTGCAGTACCGTGCCTGGAGCAGATGACCATATAAACAAATCCGGCACAGATTGACGGCACCTCGAGAGTGGAGAGTAGAATTTTTTTTGAAAGAGGAGTGTTCAGAATCGTCTGAAACCTGAGGGGGTTGCTCACAGTGATTTTTCTTATTATTATTTCTTTTTTACATAAGTTTACCTCATTATTTGAAGCTTTGGCCACCTATGAACATCCTAAATTGTAACTTTATATTTATGGGACAGAAAAAAAGAAAAAGCATAATAGGTCTCCTTTAAAAAAGCAACATACATTTAGTCAGCTGAATATATGGTCAGCATCAAGCAGTTTCAATTAGATATGCGGTATAGCCAGTTTGTTAGCACCGTTGGATTTAATCACACTACACACTAAATCTGCAACACAACTACTAAACCAGATAAGTTGTTGCTGTGGTTAGAGGTTCTCCATGGGTGACAGACAAGTCTACCTGGTCCTGATCAGCCTTCTGATTGGGCAAATTCTCCTGCGATCTTTCACCTTCCACTTTGCTTGAGGAGAACTGTCCCTCAAACTGAGGGTATATTAAAGACCTTGATTATTAATATTTCCTAACATTCATTCCTTAAAACTATTTTAAGCAAAAAAAAATAAAAATAACACAGCTAACAACCAAGGCTATATGTAATATATAGGGATGTTGCAACAACTCAAAGGAACAGGAAAAATATGTTTTAATTAGAACTGATCTGAATGTGTCCAAGAAAATAAAGCAAAGGTGTGGGGAAAGCTTGAACTCCATGAGTGAACTGTGTAGCGAGCAGTATTTATGGCTTCTTCTGGTGTGCACGGTGACCTGCTGGTTAGAGGCTGTATTCTAAATGAAAATGAGTAGGATATACAGTTCAATCAATCACTCTAAGGTTTCATCAGCTCTTAGAACCCCCCCGGTGGCACGCAGAATTGCTAACACTGTATTGTTGTGATACATTAATGCCAGCGGCTTAGTCCTATAAATAGCACAGTGCCTGATGGAAAAGCAACAATCAGGACAACAACAAAGCATCCATACAGATCCTTTGCTCACCTTGAAAATAGACAAGAATTTAATGTAGGGCTGTGCAATATGGAGAAAATCAGATATCCCTTGTTATTATTGATCATATACCTTCAAATTGATATTTTGCGATGATATCGTTGGGTTGTATAACATAATAGAACAGCTCGAACAGTCTGGTAAGTTCAGAAAATTACATAATTTCATTTGTAATGCTCCCTTTCAAACCAGGAAAAGACAACACTTACCGTATAACAATATTACGATATCCAAAATCTAAAACCATATCTAGTCTCATATCACAATATAGATATAAAAATCGATATACTGTATATTACCCAGCCCTTCTTCAAAGATTTCACAGACATTAAATGAGATACTATTAGAGAATTAAGCTTTCTCTATACTGTTTTTTCTCAAATGTATTCCCTTTTCTAGTGTCCGGTTCATCTGTGTGAACACTGATGGGAGTATTTCCTTTCTTGTCTGCATGCTGCCATCACTCTTTTGTTGTTACAGTAGCACTCAGCAAACACACACACACACACACACACACCTTCCCATGGTGAGAGGGAAGAGATCATTAACCGTGAATCTTTGGAAAATGTCAAGTCAGAGGACAAAACACAAAGGAAAGGCACTGCAGTATATCTTCACTGAGGGTTGCCTGGTAAGACTGTGTGTGTAAAAGTTGTGAGAAAGACGTACGCCTATATTGTACTCAGGGTGAGATAAGAATTATCATTCACATTTGCTGCCAGTAATGAAACAAGTCCTGATAACGTGGGTCAAAATAACGGTTATGAAAACTCAAACCTTAGTCTTACAATTTCCATCTGACCCTGTACTAGTGTAATAACAGCAAATGAATACTTATTAGGTGGTCATTAATATGCATGATGGAGCCTTGCTTGCAGCATGGTTTCCAACAGCAACAATGTGAAGACACTCTGTCTTTCCACCCTCCCTTGAGGTTAAAGGCAGGCCCCCGAATGGTACCACTTCCTCTGATTGCTGGGCTCCAAGCCACCCCCTTACACACAAGCTGCTGCTAAAAATTCTGGACACACTGAACAATCCTTTCTCTCTGAATAGAAATGTACTAGTTCTTTGGTGTTTGCTAGCCTTTAGTGCTTGCATTTTGTTTCCTCAGCCTTATTTAATTGAACTGGGCATGATGTCACTATTCTGATCCGTGGGAAGCTCTACTAGCCAACTTCAGACAGTAACTTTACACTTTATAACTAGTGATATAAAGACCTCTTTCTTTTTAATTCTTTAAGACTTCAAAAGCAGGACCAATGTGTGCGAGTGTAGCTGTGTGTCATACCTTGAGGCTGGTGTTGGACCGCGGATGGCTAATGTTGTATCTCCATGGCTCTGAAGGGGTGTCCACAGATTCCCTCTGGAGGTCAGGGGTCATACCATCAGTCCCAGGAAGTTGGAATATGCCCATGGAGATAGGACGCTCCTTTCTGGATACAGAGACAAAAGAAAGGAGGGATGATTCAAAAGAAGAAAAAAAAGAGCAATTCTGAAACCAAGGAATACAAAAAGTGCCTGAGAGATTGGCCTGTTGGTTAAGTTATTCTTACGTAATTAGAACAGACAGAAATCTAGACCAAGAGTCTACAGCCATTCTAGCGGCTCTATAAGGGCTGTACTCAGGCACAGCGGTGCTTTGAATTAAATTCTAATGTCACCATGCTCACAATGACAATGCTAACATGAAATGTTAACCATGGTCACCATCTTAGTTTAGCATGTTAGCATGCTAACATTTTCTATAAAGTATAGAAGAGGCTGATTGGGATGTCATTGTAGGTACATACAAAGTATTGGACAAATTGCAATTTTGACCGTGATAATGACAACTCTAAAAGAAAAAGTTAGGGGTTTGCCAAAGTTATGACAATTTCTCCTGAGAGGAGCATGAATGTGGGCGTGTACTAAATGTCTGATCAATCCATCCATTAAAACCACAAATGTCAACTTCATGATGGTGCCAGAGGAGAAGACAGGGGATCAACAAAGTCAGTAGGATACATCATCTGGGAACCATGAATGTCTGCACAAAGTTGTTGTTGCACTCCCATCTCACAGATGTTAAGATACAGTTTTAGCTTTGTCCAATTTGTTTTTCCTCCATGATTTTTCAGTATTTTGAAGATCTAATGTTACCACCTACCTTCCCTTCTAAATACAATAACTGTTGCCCTGGTGTTTATCAGTGGATAAGGGAAAACTTTGACCGACTGGTAGTGCTAAGGGAGAATAACAAAGTCATTAGGATTCATCCTCTGGGTACAAAGGATGTTTGTAGTGAATTCTGTGCCAAGACGACAGACCAACATTGCCATCCCTAGAGCAACACTGCTAGTCTGCCTGATTGCTTTGGGAGTAAATAAGACCTTAAGCGGGGAAAGCAGTCCTGACAACAGCATGGTGAAAGAACATGTGATTTGTACTGTGCAATAAAAAGTGCAAGGTACGGAATATATTGCATACTATATAAACCAGGTTGGAGATGTTCTCATTAGTTTGAATGTGTTGGCCCTCTCTCTCCTACAGAGAGACTGACACTTGGTAGAAAAGGCTGTAGTGTGAAGTGATGAATAAAGTTTGGTGCAACAGCTATTGTACTTCACTAAGGCTGAACTCATTTACACGACGTGTTATACATTTCATTTGCTTTTGCTAAATTTAAACGGGCAGGCATTTTAATTTGCCCATTTTTCAGTGCCGTGGAAGCAGAACAGCATAACGTAATCAGTTAGACCAAACAAAACAGAATGTGTGATGTGAGTCAAGACTTCACAGAGAGGTGTTGTAGCAAAGACTCCCTTGGGACAGTTTGGCACTGAAGTGGTAGGAAGAGAAATAAAACCCATAAACTCCACTACCTCCCACCTATTAGCTTAGGCAATAACACACATCCAATTAGGTCTGTGTGTATCTCTATGACTGGAGATGCATTCTGCCATGTGCGTCATTAGAAGGAGGCCAGCTGAGAGACACAAAGAGGCAAGGAAACATCCCACAGCTCTTATATTAAAACTCACAAACTAGCTCACTCTTGCATGGAGGTGTTCATTTTCAAACTCCCATTTCACAACAACTCTAATCACTGAAAGTCCAATGATATTCAGGAATGCATAGGAACACACGGAAATAAATACAATGCACTCTCCACTGCATCAGACCAGGTACACACCAGCAGTTATCCTCACTCCAGTGGCTAGGTAGAAAAAAAAAAAAAAAAATTGTACAGTCGAGCACAACAATGGCTGCCACTGAAAAGAGAAGCCGGCAGGCAGCGATGAAAAGCAGCAGCCCAAAAACAATGGACACGCCACCATATTGAGAGGTCACATGCAGGCCACTGATGGTGACCAATGCTGCCTTTTGTTATTTGAACTGAGGGGTGAGGAAAAAAAAAAAAAAAAAAAAAAACTCACAGTCCTCCACCACTGTTTCATCTGGGGAAAAGATGTTAATTAAATTATGAGAATAATCGTGCAACAGCTATAAACTCTCAAAATTAAAATATCTAAGGTGGTGTAGTCTTTCAGATATTCCTGTCTCTCTTGACCTACTTTTAGAGTGCAGTCTCATACTGTCTGACTATAACACACCCACATGGCAGCAACACTACGACTGCATGGCTATAAACAGGCATTATCGACATAGACACAGATTACAGCTGGGAAGATACATACATTTAGCGCACACACACACACACACACACACACACACACACACACAATACCTGCTGGCTCTGGGTAAGGAGGGTAAGGAAGGCAGGGCAGGTAAGCCGCCGGTAGAGACAGAGTAGTGAACCAGCAGCAGCACTGACAGAGAGACTAGTACAGCAGAGTTGATGACCACCGCTCCCCCTACAAAGCCAAAAACAAACAGCAGCATACACCCGGGGCTCATGGCCCCCCCAGATCATGGCCCAGTGTCTTAACCAGGAGGTTGAGGGGCACAGACGATGACAGCAGATGAGGTGGAGATCACTGAAGCGCCAATTTCACCTTGGCAGACCTCTGATTGGACATTACCCACTGTAAGTATATCTACAGCAGTAGAGCAGTGAGCTCTGTATACTGCAGCTCAACTGTGAGGCAGACAGAGAGTGGGAGCAGGTCAAAGCAGACAAAACAGTAATCCTGGTGGCTTGAGCAGCAGTGATTGATTGAAGCAGAGCAGCAGCACACGGAGCAGAGCAGTAGATCGTCCACAGCGAGCAGGAAGAGGCTGGCAGCAGCTCCTCTCCTCCAGTGTCTTCCTACAGCAGGTGATAACTGGTTTCCTTCCTCCTTCACTCTACTTATCCTCTGGTGAGTTGCGACTGAGCTGACACTGTGCAGTGTCGAACACTCCGCTCTCCCTCTCTCACTCTGATGGCAACCAACCCCCCCTCCCTCTACATCTCCCTCTCTCTTTTGGGTGCTGAGGCAGCTCGTTTCGTATGCCTTCTCTCAGGCTGCAGCTTATTGGCTGCAACACAGGAAGACTGATCAAAAAGTGCGTGTGTGTGTGTGTGTGTGTGTGTGTGTGTGTGTGTGTGTGTGTGTGTGTGTGTGTGTGTGTGTGTGTGTGTGTGTGTTTGGCAGTGTGTCTGCATTAACTGCAGGGATAGTGAAGAGCTAGGAGATACAGGGGGCTGCCTGAATGCACAAATACATTCCGTGGTCAATTAAAATATACATGACAGTGCCATTCTTTTAACCACCAGTCACTCCTCTTGGAACTGTTTCATGTTTTGTCAATGCCACAGTGATAACACATTTCTACAAACTAAACTTTACGTTAAATAGTGGCATTTATCATATCATTACGGACACACCAATTTCCCTCACAGGTGCAGCCAACTGGTTCTATCAGTTGCATAATAAGTTGAACGGAGAGATTATCCAACAGCTGTTGGATGTTCACTTTTTTGGCAACAAGAGTCAGCTCACGTCTCTGTGAGGCTGTGCTTGAGCTAAATGCGCTAAAATCCTCACAATGACAATGCTAACATGCTGATGTTTAGCAGGATTTAGAATGTTCACTATCTTTGTTTAGCATGTTAGCATTTGCTGATTAGCTCCCAACATAAAGAACAGCTGAGGGTGTGAAAAATGTCATTAGTTTTGCAGGTATTGGGGCATAAACATAAACCCTATTAATTAGACAAATATAAATTTTGACCTGATGGTGACGCTAGAGGAACAGTCAAACAATGACCAAAGTTATTAAAGGGGGTCGTGAAAGTTAGTACCATTTCATGGCAATCCATCCAACAGTTGTTAGGACGTTGCACTCTAAGCAAAAATATATGAAACTCAAGGTGGTGCTAGATAAGAAGTCTGGGGATCACCACAGTCATTGGGGTTCATCCTCTGACCATGAATGTCTGTAAAAACAATTGCGTGGCAATCGATACAATAGTTGTCCAGATATTTCAGCCTGGAACAAAGTGGTTGACTGACCAAATGACAACATTGCCAGTACAAGAGCCATGCTGCTAGTGTGGCTAAAAGAAAACACATCGGTAGGACAAACACACATTTCCCAAAAACAATATTGTTGAATAGAACCAATCAGGATACAATGAATTGTCCACTGAAATACTGAAAACCCCTCACAAATATATGACACAGCTGTAAATGTGCCTAGAGCCGGCCCTTCTCAAAAACTCAGGAGAGCCTGTGCATACAATAACTGTTGCCCTGGTGTTTACCAGAATGGATAACAAAAAGCCACTGGTGAAAAAAAAGATATACAACATCTGAACTAGTGTTTACCATAAGGCAAGTGGAAGACATTGAGACTAAGTGAAAGAAAGAAGGACCATTGAGCCTTTTGACCACTGTACTTAACGCTTTATTAGTAAAAACCAAACACTACCCATTAGCATAACCAAACATCACGGAAGCATCATGCTGTGGATGTGCTTCTCTGCGCCTTTGGAAGGCTTGGGAAGGTAGGCGGTAACATTAGATCTTCAAAATACTGAAAACTCATGGAGGAAAAACTAATTGGACAAAGCTACAACTGGTACTTGCTGACACAAGGCTGAACCAGTATCTCTGCATAAACCACACCTTGACTCTAAAATGGGGGTGCTGACCTCTTGGTCCCCTGCAGGTGGCATAATCTGCTCTGCAAGTGAGTTATCCACAAAATTCATCATCCTATTGATGGAGATTACTCTGACAACAGTCAACCTACAGCCTGGATTTACAAAACATCCACAGCATCCTCTTTGCCACTGAGTTCCAGTTGAATTCCTTCCTTTAGTTTATAATGAAGGTTATTCATTCACTATTCATAAAAATCGCAGTTGGAGTTTAATTTATTTCATAAGGTTTACCTGCAGTTAGTGTCAATATCTTAAAACAAAACTGAATATCACTCTACACTTAAAATCAAGAAAATTCATCAACAACCTTCAAACTGTCCACTGGCTGATTTTTTATTAAAAATCCCTGATACCAATTACATAACAATCCGTTTGCATATACTGATTTAACAATCAGTATTGACATTGCGTCGAGAGCCGTCTCATTGATTAAACTGCTGTTAAAAGTCCAAATGGATCTTCGAAGACTTTGCTATATGGACATTTTAAGTCAAAGTGTTTATAAGACTGACGAATGATGTAGGTTTCGGGTGAACATAGTGACTTTGTTTAGAATTAACAAACCCAGTATGGGGGGAGGGAGGGAGAGACGGAGACGGAGACAGAGACAGAGACAGAGACAGAGACAGAGAGAGAGAGAGAGAGAGAGAGAGAGAGAGAGAGACCGGTGTGGTTGGGTTGTCTCACCGTGTTCTGGCTGATGTGCCTGTATCTGAGGAATCTGCTGCTGTGACCGCATGTTGGTGTTTAGTTCGCTCCAGGTGCTCCATGTAGCTGTGGATCATCTGGAGGGTATGCAACACACAGGGAGTCATGGAATTAGTTCAAATTCAATGTTCTTATTATTCTTATTATTTTGCAATCTGGATAATACAGATTTGTTTCATGTTTTATTATGCTGTATTAAAATCTACTCTGGAATTATGTGTAAAAGACTCCCCAAAGAGCCTGTACTTAAAGGATTCAGAAAAAAAATATATGAATGTGTTACTATCAAACTTGTATTTGATTATAAATGGTCACGAGAACTCTTACCACCAGTAACCGTCATTGGTAACTCACATATGAGGTATATTGTGTCCAGGCACAGCTGTGACAGTCAAACACACAATAATGTAGATGTAGCAACAGTGTGTAAGTGACAACTTTTATTAGTCTTTCATCTTCTCTATTCAACATTATTCAGATCAGCAGTTGGTTGCTGAAGCCTGAGAGGTTTTGGAGCATCTGTTAGTGATGTATAATGTAGAACAGACCAAGGCGGACCAATGGCTCAGCGGAAACATTATTCAAGTTTGGATACTTCATCACTTAATCAGCACCTTTGTTTTTCTGTCACTCACAGATCAGCTATACAATTCTCTCTCTCGCTCACTCTCTCTTCAACCTTTTACTATCACTCTATTTTGTTCACCCCTTTCTGGATTTAATCTCAAATTCAACATACTTTTTCTAACAACAGATTCTTACATTTCTGCAGGTAATGTATGTTGAGTCTGGTGATAACAAATTACTCATTGTCACTATTTCCTCTTTATATGTTTTTGAAAAGCTCATGGGCCTTATGTGGCCACAATCACATTTAACAGGTGATAAACTGTGTCCAGTTAAGTTCCTCCAGGGAAACTTCCTTCTGGCCACTATATACTGTAGCATTACAGTGCGGGACATCTCCCAATTTAGCCATAGGACTCAGTATTTCAGGGTGATTCTTGGGGTCTTTCTCAACCAAGGTCCTTGCCTGGTTGTTCAATTTGAGTCAGAGACCACTTCTAATATGTTCTATTCTTTTAGCTTGGTTCTGTTATTTTTCAGGACTTTAGAAGTAGTTTTATACCTTTCTACAAATTTGCCTCTTTATGATTCTATCTCTGCATCCTAAACATCATTCGTTGGATTTGTCTTTGTCTTCTATTTCTTTGTTCACTTGTAGTGCACAATGCACTCATGTACAATAGTATATATGCATCTCTGAATCATGACCCTGGTGTAAAAGACACAGAAAATAAAAATAAAAATGATATACACTGCCGGTCAAACATTTGGGGTCACTTAGAAATTTCCATTCCACTCCATTATAGACAGAATACCAGCTGAGATCAGAATTGTTTTTTTTAACAAGGGCAGCTGTTTTTAGATTACATTATGTGCTTTCGTAATTGCAAAAGGTTCTCCAATGTTTTCTCAGTTAGCCTTTAAAATTATATCAGATTACTAAATAGAATGTGCCTTTGGAACATTGGATGAATGTTTGCTGATAATGGGCAATGTAGATAATTGCATTAAAGATCAGCCACTTCTTTCTTTCTTTCCACACACACACACACACACACACACACACACACACACACACACACACACACACACACACACACACACACACACACACACACACACACACACACACACACACACACACACACACACACACACACACACACACACACACACACACACACACACACACACACACACACACACACGGGAGAACAAGTATTTGATACACTGCCAATTTTGCAGGTTTAACTACTTACAAAGCATGTAGAGGTCTGTAATTTTTAATCATAGGTACACTTCAACTGTGACAGACAGAATATAAAAACAAAAATCCCAAAAATCACATTGTATGATTTTTAAATAATTAATTTGCATTTTATTGCATGACATAAGTATTTGATCACCTACCAACCAGTAAGAATTCCGGCTCTCACAGACGTGTTAGTTTTTCTTTAAAAAGCCCTGCTGTTCTCCACTCATTACCTGTATTAACTGCACCTGTTTGAACTTGTTACCTGTATAAAAGACACCTGTCCACACACTCAAACAGACTCCAACCTCTCCACAATGGCCAAGACCAGAGAGCTATGTAAGGACATCAGGGATAAAATGCACAAGGCTGGGATGGGCTACATGACAATAGGCAAGCAGCTTGGTGAGAAGGCAACAACCGTTGGCGCAATTATAAGAAAATGGAAAAAGAAAAGTTCAAGATGACGGTCAATCTCCCTCGGTCTGGGGCACCGTGCAAGATCTCACCTTGTGGGGCATCAATGATCATGAGGAAGGTAAGGGATCAACCCAGAACTACACGGCAGGACCTGGTCAATGACCTGAAGAGAGCTGGGACCACGGTCTCAAAGAAAACCATTAGTAACACACTACGCCGTAATGGATTAAAATCCTGCAGCGCACGCAAGGTCCCCCTGCTCAAGCCAGCGCATGTCCAGGCCCGTCTGAAGTTTGCCAATGACCATCTGGATGATCCAGAGGAGGAATGGGAGAAGGTCATGTGGTCCGATTAGACAAAAATAGAGCTTTTTGGTCTAAACTCCACTCGCCGTGTTTGGAGGAAGAAGAAGGATGAGTACAACCCCAAGAACACCATCCCAACCGTGAAGCATAGAGGTGGAAAAATCATTCTTTGGGAATGCTTTTCTGCAAAGGGCAAAGGACGACTGCACCGTATTGAGGGGAGGATGGATGGGGCCCATGTATCATGAGATCTTGGCCAACTACCTCCTTCCCTCAGTAAGAGCATTGAAGATGGGTCGTGGCTGGGTCTTCCAGAATGACAACAACCCGAAACACACAGCCAGGGCAACAAAGGAGTGGCTCCGTAAGAAGCATCTCAAGGTCCTGGAGTGGCCAGGCCAGTCTCCAGACCTGAACCCAATAAAAAATCTTTGGAGGGAGCTGAAAGTCCGTATTGCCCAACGACACCCCTGAAACCTGAAGGATCTGGAGAAGGTCTGTGGGCCAAAATCCCTGCTGCAGTGTGTGCAAACCTGGTCAAGAACTACAGGAAACATATGATCTCTGTAATTGCAAACAAAGGTTTCTGTACCAAATATTAAGTTCTGCTTTTCTGATGTATCAAATACTTATGTCATGCAATAAAATGATAATTAATTACTTAAAAATCATACAATGTGATTTTCTGGATTTTTGTTTTAGATTCCGTCACTCACAGTTGATAAAAATTACAGACTTCTACATGCTTTGTAAGTGGGAAAACCAGCAAAATCGGCAGTGTATCAAATACTTGTTCTCCCCACTGCATTTGGTTATTGTGTTGAGGCCAAAAAAACACAATGCGAGATTTTGTTACTGTATGTATGCATTACTGTGTAAGCACATGAAAAGCACAGATGGAAAAACCCTGTGCTGAACCTAAACCAACACACACGTTTATCCCAGGCCGGCATACCTCTGTGTGTCTCTGATGAAGAGTATGATACTCCTTCTTGAGCTCTGCTTCTCTCTCCTCAAATCTGCCAACTGGATGAAAAAGAGAAACAATTAATCAAAGTACATGATAAAACAATCCATTGGATTTCAGCAAGATTGACTGAAAACAAGGAACTTTGTCCCAAAACAGCAATTGTTCTATATGAATTAACTAATGTAATTTTGTCAATTATTTGACAAATCATGAATCAAACTGTTCCATTTATTATTATTATTTGCCCCGTGGGAAGTCAAGTAGATTTACCCCACATGTACTCATGTATCATTTAATTCTGAAGTACTGAATGTGGTGGCAATGTGGTGCAGTCGTTGCTGCAATAACATCTCAGAGCCAGAGGAGGGCCACCATGCATCAACCAACCACTCCTAAACTACACCAAGCACAGAGCATTGAGAGGGTCATTTCACCTCTCTGAATCACAGACTCTGATAAGAAATAAAAAACAATGGTCGTCATCATTATCATCATCATTAAGGTTTTAAGTCGTATTAAAATTTCAATCAAACACTCCACTTAAACAGCTAATGCGAGTTTGACAACAATAATGATAAAAGCATCTATAGAAAATGACAGCAGCTCCTTGGCTCTCGGTTAACGGTGGTCATTTTAATGTATGTGGTTTGTAATAATATTAGTCTAAGTAAAGTCAAGGTGAAGAATGGAAATAACAGTGGTGAAAAAATACAAGGTAAAAATTACACATTTCATGTTTACCATCCAACAATAAAAGAAGGGGGAAAAAAGCAGGTTATAAACAATCCACATACACACACCTCTCCACAGAGCAACCATCAGCCTCAGTTGTAAACCATTGTTTGATGCTCTAAGTCGACATCAGTTTGTAGTCAAAACAGCCCAAGAAAAATGCCATCTAACAAATACAGGACAGTGGCGCAAATCCAAATGAAGTGGCCATGCACTGAGCATTTGCTGAGAGTTGATTTCTAAGTACCTTTCCTACTTCACGCTTTGCAGCACAGGTTTCAAATAGCCTTATTCACAGGTGTTTAACCAGGCTCAAGTACAGGATTTGGTAAAAAATAAAAAAATAAAAACACCTACGCGATCAATGAATAGCAACAATTCAGACAGCAGCTGCATAGAATGATGTAAACTGTGACCGGTGTGCTAATAATAGAGCTGATAGAGGAACTAGTGGTTCAAGAGTGGAGCAGAAATAACCATAGTCAGATACAGAGGTGTGAAGAGTAAAAGGAAGTGATCCTAAAGGAAAGCCCCACATGAAAAGCCTGAATACATCTTGTTGAAAGAAATGATCTTCTCATAACAATTTACTTAAAATACTTACATTTGAGAGATTATAATTTGAAGGTAAACAAAAGATTGTTAGGGTGTGGCCCCACTGATTCAACACTGAATAAACCGTAATTTCATAGGGAATGTTTTGGTTTACCCGTGTTGGTTTCAGAATTCCTTTGATGCAATTTTTAGGGAACATGGATGTCAAAAACAATAAGACAATAAGACAATAAGACCTATTGAGTTCTATTGACCTGGGGTGTTCTGCTGTCCCCTGGTCTGAGACTCATGCATACCATGTAGCTGTGAAGTCCCAAGTAGGGTTTCGATTTATGATTATTTTCATTATTGATTACTCTGCAGATTTCTTTTTCTTCAATTATTAAATTATTGGGTTTGTCTATAAAATGTCAGGAAAAATGTAAAAAATTGCAAATGAACGTCAATCATAACTCCCCAAAGCCCATGATGGCATCTTCAAATGTCTTGTTTTGTCTGACCAAAAGTATAAAAGACATTCAGTTTACTAAGACAAGCAACAAGTTGAAACCGGGGACGTTTTTGCATTTTTTCCACTTGATAAATGACTGACACAATTAATCTATTATTCAAATAGTCGTCAATTATTTTTCTGTTGATGACTTACCAATTATTCGAACAGGCTAACCATTTCAGCTCTAGTCCCAAATTCAAGTCTTTTCACCACCACCTATCCCTGAGTTGTGTCATTCTATATTTTAAATGATCCAGTAAAGGCAGCATTACATTAAAAAATAAACTAATTTAAAAAGTAATGCAATAAGAAAAATTAATAAACAGAAAAAGAAGTTGACAGTGTGTTCGCATTCATTAAAGTGTCCTTGGGTTTATAGTTAGACCAGGGGTCGGCAACCTTAGGCACGCGTGCCACCATGGGCACATGGAACCTTAACCAATGGCACGCTGGCAATATGTGTGCAAGAGAGTTATTTATGTGTTGAAATCATGGTTGAAATGCTGAAGCACTCTCTCATCCGTACGCCAAATTACAACGTTCACAGTTGCGCGACCTGTTATTTACGGTAGTTTCATAGACTCATATCTCTGACTGGGAACAATACAAAGAGGATTACCAACCGGCGCTGGGGCAGATTAACTAATGCTAGTCTCGTTACTGTAAGTAGGCTACATTAAACCCTTCATGAGTTAAAAGTCAATACTTATCAATGCACTCACCTGTGTAGACCGGTATAAACATGTAGGAGGCGATATTTCAATCTGCTCTGTCTGCTCAGTACACTCTTGTCCACTGTGCTGTTTTACACAAACACAGCTCTACTCTGCAAATAGCACATTTTTACAAAACATGCTAAAACAAAAGCTGTCGGATTGTAGTCTAACGGTTTATCTTAGTTTGCAGGGAATCTTGAAATTTGGACAAATTCTTATAAACTTTAG
This sequence comes from Perca flavescens, assembly GCF_004354835.1. Classification (NCBI taxonomy): domain Eukaryota; kingdom Metazoa; phylum Chordata; class Actinopteri; order Perciformes; family Percidae; genus Perca; species Perca flavescens. The sequence goes on along the minus strand of NC_041351.1, from coordinate 24,177,441 downwards.
CTGGCTGAAGAAACCATCCTCTCCGCTGGAGCGGTAAATATGGATGCATTGTAAGACCAAAAAAAATATACATGTGGCTACTTAATATGCGCGTGAATGACGCAGTCGTTATGTTCGTGTTCTTCATTCTTCATAATGATGCTGGTTGTGTTATTATTTTGCCACAGCATCGTTTCATTGAAAATGAGGCATACAGGACCTGCTTATCAGTCCATTCATCATTAAAGCTGGGCTTTTCGCTTCAGGCTCTTTGACAGTGATATTTTTGTCAGCCCATTTTCCACCAATCAGGATGCTGCATACTAAAACCATGTTTCCATAAAATAATAATAATAATAATAATAATAATAATAATAATTATTATTATTATTATTACTACAAGGTCCTGATAATGAGAAATAAATGTTATCAAATGTTGCTATGGAATAAAATTACAGACTCTCTGGATATTACATTTTGATGTCATGTCATAATTAAACTTAATGTTGACATGGCACACTAATAAACAAGACATTTTGAAAAGGGCACTTCATATCAAAAAGGTTGCCGACCCCTGAGTTAGACTGTGTGTTCTCCTACTGGCATGATCACACCCAGATTAGTAATGTAACTCACATTGCTGCCAATTCAGTCTAAAAACCTAATTACAGACAAATGAAACTCACAAAACAGAAAAAGGGAAGAGTCACGTCGAAAGAAATAAAAAGAAATTAGCTGAGAGCTCTCAAATTTTCCCTGAGTGTATGGTCAGTCCTGCGGTGAAACAAAAACAAGCAGATGAGCAGATTTTTTAAGTTAACCATAGGAAGTTTATCATAGTTCATTTACACATACTACCGACATTTTTGTGATAAAAAGCTGGTTGAAAATCGGCAAAGTACCCCTTTAAAAAGGAAGACTACACTGTCCTTTACATTCAAAATGTCTTCCCTACCTCCAAGAAAACAATGATTAGTTCCTTCTAAGTGAATGTTTTAGGCATTTAGCTGTGCATTTTGTCCTGAACTCTAAACTTCTCCTGTACTCCAACTGAACCTTTCTGGGTTTGTAATACATTTGTATATACATATATTCTATACCAGCTTATTTAGCAGACTTGACAGGCACCCACTCATAGTATGTATTAATGGCCTTTATTCAGAAGGGGCATGGGAGTCTATCTGCCCTCTAGCACATCAGGCTATCCAACAGTCACAAGACCTGCTGTCAATGCTGCTTTCAGGGTATATAGCCTGTGTGTGTGCGTGTGGTGTGTGTGTGTTACACTTTCCAATAATAGAGCCAGTACATGAAAACCAGTGTCTGTGGACTTACTCTGATCTGCATAGTTTCTAGTTTTTAGCTCTAGCTGACGCGTGTGTGACTCCAACATCACAACCCGACACTGGAGATCCTTCTTCTCGCCGTCCTGGGAGTCTTCTAAGGCGATGTACCTCTGCAGATAAAGACAGGAAATAGAGGGAAAGAACAGAGCAGTTTATTATCAAAGCACTGGAATTCACTGTAAACTTGTGCAACTCCTAGTGACTGACTGATGAGATGGTTTGTTTATGACAACAGGAAACAGAAATGTGGCAGTTCAACATCTGGTCATCTCTGATTGACCTCACAATTGGGGCAGCTGTGGCTCAGTGGCAAATCGGAAGGTTGGTGGTTCGATCCATGGTTGGTCGAAGTGTCCTTGGGCAAGACACTGAACCCCGAGTTATCTGTGGCACCTTGTACGGCAGCCTCGGCCACAGTGTGTGAATGTGTGTGAATGGTGAATGGTTCCTGTACAATGTTAAAGCGCTTTGAGTAGTCGTTGAGACTAGAAAAGCGCTATATAAGAACAGTCCACTTACAATCATCACCATCTATTGTGTGTGTGAGTGCGACAGTTTCCTTGACAAGGTAGTAACACTCGATATCTGTGGCGCAGCCGTTGTTACTAAGCTCAGACCTTCTCTCAGGGGATCGGGGGACTAAGAACTCTATGACTGTTTTCATATCAGGAAAAACTATCACACAGCACATTTGGTGCACTCTAAACACCATCATTTACAATAAACCATTTAGATGATAAGAATAATGTTCATCTTTACCGATCCCAGAAAGACAAATGGATATCGGTGGTCAGGGTCAGAGACAGAATGGACACTTGGGGATTCGACCCAGCTTCCCAACCATTGTGTATGTTCAACCATTGCTTCCTGATGGCAATATACACTTTCTTTGTGAATAGGTTAGACTAGATGGATCTTTAATGAGCTCTGACCAAAAGAGGGTCTCTGAAGGGACAAATATCCAGAAAAAGTGAAGAACAACTAGAATAAAGTAAATGCCTGAAAACACTGGTGAAGCACACTAAAGACATATGAGAAAATAGGACTGTGTGGGAATTCGCACATGCAGCAAAAAGAATGGAACATTTCATAAGTACAGACCCGATTTAATATTAAAATAAAACCTTAAGCAGGCCCCATTTGCCAGATGTGACATAATTATCAGCGGACGTCATTCACCAAATATAACATAACATTCAAACTGCTCTGACAAGTAAATGTGAATGGCTACAGCCTATGATTCTAAAAATAATAAGTATTCGTGTTTCATCTATTGATATCTCAGCTGATTGCTGAGTCAGGTGTCTGATGAGAGACAAAGACTTGCAGTCTGTAAACATGCAGTCTTGTGATTTGAGTGCTCACTGTGGATAAGAGGCCCTGTAGCCGGGCCCCGGGCAGAGGCTGGATGTCATCCGCAAGGAGATCACCTGAGCTCCCCGTTACAAACAGCCTCTTCTTTATACGGACATCAGACTGGAGGTGTCTAACAATGGGGTTTCTTCAAGATGCTTTTGTGAACTCTCTCTGAAGACCAAGCCTGGTTTTTTCTATAAAAAACAAGCCAGTCATTGACGGGCTGAGATGTTTTTCTCTGCCTTCAGGCTCTCAAAGCTCTTTCAGTGTAGAGCTCTTGTTTTGCCATTATTCATCATTGAATGTGATGTTTAACTATGGAAGAGGATTAGGGCCACTGGTGAAACATTTATTTGAGTTCAGAATTCTGACTTTATTCTCAGAATTCTGACTTTCTGAATTGTGAGATTAAAGTCAGAATTGTGAGATTAAAGTCAGAATTCTGAGAATAAAGTCAGAATTCTGAGATTAAAGTCAGAATTCTGAGTTTAAAGTCAGAATTCTGAGAATTAAGTCATAATTACATGATTACATACATTTTTCACAAGTGGCCCTAACCCTCTTCCATATTTAACAAATATAAAGAAGTGAAAAGTTTTTGCCTTATTGTTAAATTTGAGTTGTTTTTTTACACCTATAAGAGGGTAAGGGAGTTATTTGGGTCTTGAGGGTGAGGATTTACGGAGGGCCTTGTGGGGTCTGGAAAGCCCACGGCAGGGAGCATCTTAAGAACTAAGGTACTGGTAGTAATGCAGCATTTCCCATGTAAATCTACTAAGAGCATTAACATAGCACTAAGCTAGACAACAGACAGGAGGGTTCATAGTGGCGGGTGCCCCCTAATCTGCAATTGCACATAACTACAACACAAAGACAAGCTAAAACAGTTACAGGCCGTAGCTTCTGATCATTTTAAACTGCGAACAGCAATAAAGATTTACAGAAAATGCAGGATTCTCCTTAGATTTACACCAATTAACACAATCGAAGACTCTCGTACTTTATGGATGACACATGTCGACAATACCCTCCTTTTGTATCAACACAGTCTTTAGAACAACATCCAACATCTTCCTCTCTCACACTGCGGTTGATCATATGACCCAGGAAGGAGGTTTCTGCATATGACAACGCTCCAGAGAATGAGTGTTCCTGCGTTTCAATGTGCAATCTTCCCCCTACGCTGCCTGTATAATGCTCCCTTTGTCCCTGAGTGCAAAGAAACACTTACACACACACACACACACACACAAACACATGTGGGTCCAGCACAAGTACGTGCACACCCACACAGACAGGGCTCCACTGTATTGGCACTCAATTGGCAGAGAATGTAATCAACTCCTTTTGGTGCTTTTGGCTGTGGGTTGCTACTGGGACATTTGTGAAACGACAGTGTAAGTAAGGCCTTGGAAATCAGAGGCAATGAACTGATCGAAGAACTACTGCAGTGTGTCTAGTAGGATCACTCCATTATAATGACACCGTTAATAATACTGATGTTACGAACCATGCAGCCATTTTTGGTAAGAAGAAAATTGAGCCTGCAAATTGAAGCCTACTGAAATCAAGTTATTTATAATGCATGGTTTTTCCTGGGCTGTGCACGACACACACAGCTGCTGATAAACATACTGGCTGCTGCAGTGGTTAAATAAAAGACAAGACTACAGCCATGCTGGCAGCTCTGTGCGACTGCACTTAGCCACAGCGCTGCTTTGAGCTAAATGCTAACAGAGAAATGCGCTCACAATAGCAATGTTTTACGTATTGAACGAAACTGACTCTTCGCTGCAATACAAAACACATATTTTTTCACCTCTAATCACACACAATGAGGCATATTTTCATTTAGTTTTTTGATTAAACTGTATTTTTTGAGGAACTGTAGGTCTACAAAATTAATTTTACAAGAAAAAAAAACTCAAAGTAGGCTAAGTATGAAAGCATTCATAATGAAACTAATTGCATATTTGCCTCAGTGGCAAAGTGCATTTGATTTTTCTTGGCTTTTGGAAAAATAACTCCAAGGCTCGGTTATAGGGGAATTCAGAAAGAGGTGGCCCATTAATGCTGAGTAGCATACATGATGCTAGATGGTCCCCCTGTGGCCTGTTCCTTAACACTACAACAGCCAGGACGGTCATTTTGACCGTTTTGAAATTTATGTGTAATAACTTTGCTAAATAAAAAAAATACAATCCTGCTGGTACCTGAGTCTGTATTTTCATTTAAAAAATAGTTTTTAAGCTATATACATTACACAAAAGGCAAAGAAAATATAAAATCACATTTACCTATTTGGCCATATATATTGACCGCTCGGATTTTCGCGGTTTTGTTTTTAATCTTTTGCGTGGTTGAAGATGCATCTTGGTTGCTTAGTAATAATCATAGTCTCTGTCAGAGAAATGTAACTAGCGGTCTCGAGTAACAAGTGTGGGCATCACTGATGGGCCGAAAGCAAAGCCAGAGTCGGTAACGCAGGCTACGGCGTGGATGGACTCCGTTCTGAATCAGAAGAAAAGCACCGGGCGCTCGCTCTGTGAAAGGCGCCGTAGGCCTACACGTAGCCTAGATGGCCGGTAGCTGTCTACGTGTTCATATAACTTTATACGTGCTACAACTGGCTGGAATCATTGCACACATCCTCTCCAAGGAGAGCACCAGCTGTAAAATGTCCCGGAGGAAGTTCATGCAGCAACTGGCAGAGGAGCTGAGAGCGGAGTTTATGGATGAAAAAAAATAGCAGCGGCGCACGGTCCGAGCAGCGGCGCACGGTCCGAGCAGCGGCGCACGGTCGGAGCAGCGGCGCACGGTCGGAGCAGCGGCGCACCACAGCAGACACCAGTTATTTGGCTGTGAATTATGTTGAATGAATTTCCCCCCAAATATGTTTCGGGACATGAATGTATGAAATAATCACGGTTTAGCCTACTATGCCATGATTAGAGGTTGACCGATTCATCAGTTTTGCCGATTAATCGGCACCTATACTTGATTGATGGAACTATCGTTATCGGCAAAAATCCATACCGATCTGGTTGCGTCCGTTGCTGGAGCGGCTGACAAGTCATTCATTACACAGTACGCAGAGCTGAGACGGGTCTGCTGGCATCATGCATTACAATAGCGGCCTCTAGAGGCGAAATAAAAACTATCACTGATGCCTCATGTTGTTTATTTTCGACACGTGTTACTGCGCGCTGCACGGAGAGCACATGCTGTGCGGAGAAGGCTGACATCAGATGCGCGTTTAATGCATCGACAGCAAAAATGTATACAGAACATTTTGTCATATCATTATAAAGTTATTAATTTGTTGAATAGATGCTGCATTAGTAGAGAAAGAACAGCACAGTAGGTTTGTTTGCTTTCGAGGCTGAAATGACGCTAAACATTAGTAGTAGGCGAACTTACCTCGTTTGGCGGTTAAAACACCGACAAAAATAAACACAAGTCCGACCCAAATGGATCGTCCATGATCCCAAACGGCACCTCTGATTCATAGATAATTTAATAACAGTTAAACGTAGAGACTTACTGATTGCGGCAGCTAAAAGCTAATGAATTAGGGGTCTTTGGTGTCTTTGGTGTCTTTCTAGCCTTTACAGGTGATTTTCTATCCAGCCTGGAACTTGTGCCTTTTCGGTTACATCCAAGATTTATCCACTTGATGTCCATAATTCATCACATTTTCGGTCATTTCTGCCGCTAACTCCGTGCTACCGACAAGGGAATCTCCCATGATGCCTTTGTTTACGTTTTCAACCAATGGGAAGGCAGGTCCGTCACACATTACGCCTTATATGGGTATCCAAGCGAGAACAGAGAGTATATAGTGGGAAAGATAGATCCCTCCAGGTCAGAGATCGTCTGTTACCGTTCTAAACCGTTCTACAGAGAAGAATGGTGTCACTGTTTTGAGATTTGGCATACATTTGGGCCTTTTTTGAAGAAATGTAAATAGTTTGTCCTTTATATGAATTATAATGCTCATTATGTTTATTTTTGCACTGGATGACTCCAAATATGTAAGAGAACTGTTTTAGACAACACACATGCTTGTGTAGCATTGCTGTGGGTGTATCAATTCTAAATACTATCCGTCAATTAATCGGTTATCGGCAAATACGGCCCAACCTAGCTATCGGTAAAATCCACTATCGGTCGACCTCTAGCCATGATATGATATCAAGGGCGTTGTATTGAATCAACAGCCACGTGCAATTTAGCTAGCACGTCAAGGTGAAACTAAAAATGTGCAAAAACTATAGACTAATACAGGCTTAAATGAACTGACAATATAAGTTATACGACTTACAGTTCTCAAGGATGCACACATGCCATCTCAACCGAGTCCTCCGGACAGCCAGTCTCTTTTTTCCTTTTTCCCCTTTTCTCAAAGTGGCACGCGTGCCCACTCGCGTTGTGAAGCATTTGTCAGCGCTATTCTCCTACTCTCTAACAATCACAGCTGATAGACGGCTTTTTGTACATTTCTATAACCGTGGCGGGAGAAATCTAACCGTGGCGGACCACCACTTGCCAATCAACATAGAGGAAACACTGCTAACATGCTGATGTTTATCAAGTATAATGTTTACCATGCGCATGTTAGCATGCTAACATTAGCACTATAAAATTACTGCTGACAAGAGGACTAGTCAGGGGACCAATAGGATTCATCCTCTGGGTGCCATAATTGTGCCAACAAAATTGCATGGCAATCTATCCCATAGTTACTGAGATGGATGATGGAGTTAACAGTTGGCAGACTTAGCCATTGCACTGGCTAGCACGGCTAAAAACGTCAGTCACGTTTTGGTCTTTCTTATCACCGGCCAGCATTTCGCTCATGTCATAGGAGGCTATGTCTCGTATGTTACCATATATACCAATACTCTTGCTCTGTGTATTAATAGATTTCATGTTAATGATGAAGGCTAATCAATCAGCTGGCATTATATGTAAGTAGTCGGTGGCCTTTTGCAGGTCAGCAGACAACTCTGAGTGGACAAAAGAACTAAAGGGAAGTGCTGTTTTTCCCCAAGAATTTCCTGCCTTTCCTTTTCCTCCCCTTCTGGTGAGACAAACTACTAAGAGGAGGTATTCCTCTGGGCTTGCAGCAGCGAAAAGCAGGACTTGGCTCGTACAATGGGTTTGTTTGGTAAGATTAATGTGCTTATTTGCTTCAAGAGCGACTTGTCACCCAAACGAGCAGCTTAGTTGCAAAGTCTGTGCCATGCTTCACATTCGCCTCCATTGAGTTTGGTGCAGTGGCAGACTTTTTAACAGTTACATTTAAACAGTCTGAGGGTGTTATGCATTTCTGTCATTGTGTGACAGTTTAACAACATGAAATGCAACTGGTATCAACTTGTGAGCACACAAACGTCATGGATTTCTGGATCTGGCAATTGTTGTAAAACTGGACTGTGGTGGACTAAACAGGTGTACGTCTATAGAGAAAATTGACCATCACCTGTCTTACTCAATACTATCAATGATGTCCAGCATGCTTTCAAATACATACATTGCCATTTAGCGCCTCTGACAAAACAGTGATATAATTATTTTTACATTTTGCCTAATGCCCTTTATTTTTAGTAAACTCCCAATATCTGGTAGGGCTTTCCCGACAGAACAAGGAAGCAACAGTAGTCACTAAGGATGAATGAAGAGACAATGGGGGACAGCTCATTGTCTCTTCATTCATAAATTTCATTCATACAGAAAGTCAAACTTCAACAGCACGTGCAAGGAAAGAGATACTGCTGTAGATACAGCTGTACTTGTCAATCATTGATCATGACTCCTCAGGGGTTCAGTGCACCAATCATTATTCACAGGAACTTAACGACATTAACATGAACTGTGAATTTTGTGGAGAACACCGAGACATGCTGGTGCATTTGTTTTGATTTTGCGCAGATACAAAATTGTGGAAACTGCTGAGATTTAGTGCTGATCACACCTAACCTTGATTTATAATACTTTGGAAAGATGTACCTTCTGCATTCACTGAATGTGATAGCAACTTTTGGTCTCAGTTTTACTTTTTTTGTATTCAATTATTATTTTCACCAACTTTTATCATAAATCACATGTACATTTATTGCTTAATGTACCAACATGACGCTGTGTAAAATATGCAACATGTGTAAGATTTACATTTAAAAATCACCACACACACACACAATATTGCTTTTAAATAGGTAATTTAAAGATGTCAAAAGTTTCAAAAATTGCATACTGTGTGTGTGTGTGTGTGTGTGTGTGTGTGTGTGTGTGTGTGTGTGTGTGTGTAGGGATGAGGTATTTTACACACAGTAGCGAGAGGTAACAAGCTCTTCACAAATGAAAGCCCATAACACACCAATGGGAAATCCCGAGTGCACCGCTCTATCTAAAAGCTTTAGCAACATGTTACAACAGGACATAAATTATTAAAACACACTGCTCTGTGACCTGCTGCACTTGTCATTCAACATTTAACGATCAAGTTAAATGTCAACAACTGAGAAGTGGCAAAAACTGCACATGAAAACACAGTTTTCTAATCCTGACTCGCATAACTTAAGAAATTAATTTTATTTTTATAGTTTGGTATAGTATAGTTTGATCTTTTTCCAGTCTAAATCATGTTGGCCACCACTAATTATGCTGGGATTAAAGACATAATATTTAATACTTCTGCATTCAAATGTCTTAAAAAAAAAAAAAAAAAAAAAAAGACTATACCTGTATTTAGTGTGTGTGTGTGTGTGTGTGTGTGTGTATATATATATATATATATATATACACACACACACACACATTTTTTATTTTTTTGTTTATTTGTTATCCCAAATGTTTCCAACAATGGTCAAATCCAGAAAATATGTAATTTTAATTGATTAATAGAAGTCTATGGGGAAATGACCCTACTGATCACTTAATTTAATACCTTAGCAAAACATTTTATAATGAGTTTATGACCTCAATCGCTAGTTTCAAGTCTCCTTCGATACAGCAAAATCGTCATTTTGTAATTATGATCCTAGGGAGGTGTTCCAGGCACGTCCAGGTGGGAGGAAGCCTCAGGGAAGACCCGACCCAAAAGTTGACTGGAACATTTTGGTGGTCTACAGATGTCTTGTTCATAGTTCGGTAGCACATTGCCAACCAAGCCTATCTTCAGGGAAACTGGCTCCGTGTACTGCCGTGCAGATGAAGGAGGTACCTCTGCCGGCAAAACTGCCAGATAACAAAAATCTGCACGTTTCACGCTTTCCCGTTTAGCTTAGCACAGCTCTGTTGAAACCATAGACAACACTGGCTCAGCCGCGTCATCCTCCCCAGCTCCACCCTCTTTTCCAAATATGGTCACGTCAGGTTTAAAAAAAACAAAAAAACAAAAACAAAAAAACAACATGGTTGCAAGACCTTCCTCCACAGCGCTGGGGAGGAGGGTCTGGACAGTCCACACAGCATTCGGGGATGGGAGAAAAAGGTGCTCTGGTTTATTGGCAGTTCTTTAAACCAATCACAATCGCTAAGCGCCGGACAAAGCTACGGTGCCTCTGCAAAATAGCCTCGGGAAGGAACTTGTTTTGGTGGAACATGTGTACTAGTCCTCATAAATCCAGTTTAAATGCGAAAGGTGATGGACATCCGGCGGAATTTCCGGCAGCACCTGAACAATCCCGGAAATGAAACGTCATCGATAGAAACTACAAAAACAAAACGGCGACGGACAAATGCCAATCTTGAGGCTTTAAAACGGTAATCAACAAACCAATGGGTGACTTCAACGCTGCAACGTCCATTCTTTTTTACCATCTATGTGACAGCATGGTAGATGGACAAGCTAGCTAGCATAGCGACACTTAGTATATCCACATTCCCTTTTTGAACAAACTGAGATTTTTGGCCAAGACACAGGCGACGTGAGGAGACACCACAGCCCGCCTTCTAGTTTGGTATACCTGGTGAAAAGGGAAAAAAAAGGCTATTTCTCTGACAAATGTTTTTTTTTTTTTTTCCTTTTCTAATAGCTTTACATTTTATGATTCCAACAGAAACAGGAATAGACATTTTAGTTTTAGGACTCTTCAGCTCTCTGGCACACCAGCGTTTGTATGACAGATGTCTTGCAACCAATCTCATTATCACCCATATCATCCCGAATTACACATTGTTAGTGTGATTACTGCAACAGGAGTTACAGTACCTTGGACCTTATTACATACGGTAACCACTCCTATCTAACAATAGGTTATGACAGCGGGAGGAAAGAGTGCATACGTGTGTAGAGGAGTAAAGCTGAGAGTTATGAGTTTGTGCTAATAGGCTTCTAAAGCAAAGCACAGAGCACTGTTGATCTAACCGCTTTCATCTCATCAGTGTTCCTGTTGCTACCATGGATTTAACACAGGCTTAGTGTCTGTACATTCAAGATTTAATACTGGATGACCACTGTGCAATTGTAACCGTTTTATATACATTATAACACAAACTTTCATGCAGTGTAGTAGAACAAAACTAGGACTTCTATTGACTTAATAATCGCATAAACAACACACACGTAAGTTTGAGACCCAGTGTGCTAGTGCAGCACCATAACAGCTGTGAACCTGTCACCATCCAAACACGGACTGCACTGTAAGCGGCGAAGGAATGAACAGCGTGTCAATAGGTGTGTCATTTAGGTTGGCTCAAATGAGAGGGCAGTGAGACTGTCATTAGTCATGTGAATGTGATCACTGAGGTTCAAATTTGTATTTTGGAGACAGCAGAAAGCAACCATCGGACAAACAAACCACTCATTGGTTTGCATTTGTCTGAGCCTTGACTGCATGAATGTTGAGATATCCTGGAGCTGGGCGATATATCGATATTTTATCGATATCGTGATATGAGACTAGATATCGTCTCAGATTTTGGATATCGTAATATGGCATAAGTGTTGTCTTTTCCTGGTTTTAAAGGCTGCATTACAATAAAGTGATGTCATTTTCTGAATTTACCAGACTGTTCTAGCTGTTCTATTATTTGCCTTTACCCACTTAATCATTATATCCACTCATTACTCATCACTCATTGTGTAAATATTTTGTGGAAGCACCAATAGTCAACACTACAATATCTTGGTATCGTTATCAAGGTATTTGGTCAAAAATATCGTGATATTTGATTTCCTACATATTGCCCAGCCATAAGATATCAACTCATTGGTTTGCATTTGTCGGAGCCTTGACTGAATGAATGTTGAGATTTTCAAGATAAACTAAAGTGGCGCGCATCAACTGCAACTGTGGGTCCCAGGAGTAGGCTGGCATCCATGGTGGCATGAACGGCCAAAGTACAGTAAGCGCTCCGGCAAATGATCGGACCTGGCTGCTACAGGGCGGTCTTTTTAACCTCTTTCTCAAACTCAAGAAGTCAGGAAATGCAAACACAAGACTTCAAGTTGCTACTCCATCAATTTGTCCTCCGGCAAAATGCCCGATAGTGGGCCATGAAAAGTATCAACAACCACTTTAGAAAGTGTAATTCTTATTCGTTCTAATGCTCTGTAAATATGCATAATGAAATAATGGTTTATGCCTTTCATAAAAAAATAGCTAATTCGTGATTAATGTGACATGACATAGTTGATCAGCATCGCCAAAAGTGAACTGCCAGATTTCCGAATTGGGTCTGGCGTTTCATCGTTCCATGCCAAAGCACATAATACGAGCCTCTAATCTATAAACCAGGTTATAAATTAGTTTGGCAGTGATGTGGTGAAACCAGACCCACCTCCTCTGTGTGTTTTCTCAGTGCCTTCTCTCTTTCGTACTGGGTGACGAGTTGCTCGTTGTCTTCCTTCAACAGCTCCAGCTCCACTTCGTGCTCCTGGTTGACAGCGAACACCGAGTCCAAGTTCTCTAGTACGGCGACGACCAGCGGCATCAACTCTTTTACTACGTCCTCGTCGTATATTTGGATTAGCCGTTCAAACTCGCGGTATATTGAACTGGCCAGACCTGAGACCCGCTCGGACATCATGGCAGAGTTGCCCGAGTCGTCCTGATACAGGACTACGTCGTCCAGCTCCATTTTCTTGCCTCCACTTGAACGTCTTTCCCAGCTAACGAATAAGCTAGCCGCAAGCTTCAGCTGGCCAGAGGCTGTCCGCCTTACTACTTTCAGCGCAAAGAAACGGTGTTCCTAAAACATAGCTTGAATATTGTGTACTCTACAGAAGACAGACTGTACTTAAAAAAACAGAGTCTGTATTAATTAGTCGTACGGAAAGCTGACTTTAAAAGCTTGCTAGCCGAGTAGCTAGCAGTACTGAAAAGTCTTTAGTTGGCTCCTGATTAGTTTTCCTGCCCAACAGATGAGCTCCTGCTGCTGCCTTCAAGTGCTGTCGGAAAGATGGAGATGAACGCATTTAAACGACATAGCAAAGTAGTAAACACTGCAGAAAGAACGGATCGGATTGTAATTTATCTGTATCTGTATATTCAGAATATCAGATGTGTAATTTTGCAAAACGCCAAAGCTGAAAGTGCACACAAAAACATTTAAAGCACTACAATGTTGTAAAAATGTGTGAGTGGCAATAAACATTAAACGAATTAAAAGAATAATTTGTTGTGTCCCGTTGCTAGTATTATATAGTTGCAATGTGACGTTTGAGGGGCGGAGAACAAGACGTATCAACAACTTATTTAAATAAATCCACACAGTTTATATTTTTTTTTTTTTTTTTTTTTTTTTTTACAGACGTAAGGGTGATGTGCGATTCTCATAATTTTAATGTTCCATTTTTGTCACATGTTGGCTATTTACCTCTCAAATTAATTTTAGTCATTGGCTTACTACACATTTCCTCCCTTTCATTATAAAGCTCGAAAGCTGCAGCACAAAAAAGTAGTTATGTGGGAGACATTTAATTTCTTACATAAGTTCAAAGAGAAAAGTAGAAATGTGTTGTTTAGCCCACTTTGATACTTTACAGACTATCCGCTCTGGAATGTACTATGTCCGAGCTAGGAAATAGGAGCTAACGAGGATCACTTGAAGATGCCATGTGCTGATGACTGGACGTCGCGCTTACGTCACATGCCAAAGAGGACTGATGATAGAGTAAAAACTGTGGGTGATCCTTTGGTCTATTCATTGGAGAAATTTCAAAAAATATGTACAGCCCATCCCATTGACTCATTTGGCTTTGGGCAACTGATTAATCCCTTTTTCTTTTTCTTTTTTTATTTATGAAATTTTCCTCAAAATCTAATTTGCTTGCATTCAGTTCAACAGGTGGCTGTTGCTGAGGTTAAGAGCTACTTGTATTTATCCCATTAGAAATTCAAAGGATGGAATGTGCTTCACAAGAGTTTTTATTCGTATCAATGAGTCCAAGGCAATCAAATTGGGAATGTGAAATTGTTATGCAGGCATCAATTGATTTAACTTTAATATTAAATATTACCGGGGGAAAACAAATTGTAATATCTATGGCAAGTAAACAGGTTCCCACACAATGTACAATCTTTGTACCTCTTACATCTTTCATTTATTTTGCCAAACACCATGCACTATTTAGAAACAGAAACTTACTGTAAACACAGTGCACTCATCACAGTTATTTTTCTGTAAAGCATTTCTGTGACTTATTTATGTGTATAGGCACTGTTCACCCTGATTTATCAAGATATTAAACACAAGACAGACAAACCACAGTTACTATACAATGACGACGTAATGCTTCGGTCCACATTTTGAGGTAAAAGTTACCTATATAAGGAAGACAGCGTCTGACACATTCAGTGACCACGGGGCAGCCTCTGCCAGGCCTACGGCACTCACACAAACATAAAACACCGACATTACAGTAAAGCTGCAGCACTATCAAATATTGTACACAAAGCACATTCAAAGATCATGGCATAAAGTTCCTCATGGAGTAACTCAGAGAGCTGAAATGAAACAAATTATTTAAATGAAATTAATAAAAGTGCAATTTAACGAAGTACTGTACTTGTGCCCCAACACTTGAACTGATCAAGTGTTTTCATGGAGTCTCACTCACAATGTCTCTATGGTTTCATGTATTGCATTACAATCCAGTTTCCAAATGTCTTAGTTAGAAAAGGGGGCTTTAGGATCGGGCCTGCAAACGAGATGCAAATGAAGAGCATGACGGATTTGAAATGGTCCTGTATCAGGTGTTGAGAAAATCAGACATACAAACCGGTGGGTTTAAAATACTGCAGAGCCAGGGAGCACAGACATAAGAGTTACGTCTCTATATCACATTCAGATAGTATTGTGCTGGCTGTTGGTTGAAGATGACGGGCAGAGGGAGAAGGGCTTGTCTCTGGTCAGGCTGTCGAGTGCTCGGAGGACAGCGTCGGGCATGTGATCTGCAAGCATCCTGGGACTGATCAAAACACTCCTGAACGCCATTTCATTGGACCAGTCTGCGCGGTACCGGACCTGGGAAAAACAGGATCTGAGGGGGGAAAAAAAAGACAAAGAAGGAATTTGGTGGCAAATCCAACTCACAATTCTCATTTCAAAAAGAGTCTGAAGCATCTTTCCACCCAACACTGATACACATCTGGTTTTCAGGTTGTACAATATGTTGTTATATAGGTGTGCTAGCATTGTCAATGTGACTTCCAGCAAAACAGATCAAATACTGAAAAAAGTTGTATTTGAAGTGGCACAAAATACAATTACTGAAAAAAATGGTTCAAATGGAAGTGCTGAAAGAAGTTCAATGGCAAGCACTGAATTAAGTGTTATGTGATGCAAGGAGCTGAAGAGTAGATAAAAGTCTGAATGCACTGAAAGGAGAAAAGTCAGTCGTAGGTGATGAATTGAGCTGGGAATTTGAGGTTAAAGTGTAAGAAGTGTCAACGAAAAAACACTGAAAGCAGCTGGAATAAATTGTATATAAACAGGACAAACAGAAGTTGTGGAACTTAGAAGAGCTAAAGAAGATTTTGTTGTTGTTCAAACACTGAACCTGAAACCAAAAAGGGTTTAAAAGGAGCTGAGGCATCGGTTAAAGAGAAATAAATGAATGTAGTTCAAATGTGTGTTGACGCATCATTTACTGCTTGTGTTGACACCGTTAGTGCACATTCAGACTAAGGATGCACCAAATTCAGATTTTTGGGGTTCTGCCATATACCAAATCCACTGGTTAAGATTCTGCCGCATCTGAAACCTAATACCGAATCCTACTCCCATCCCATAAAGTCTTTAGCCGTGACTGTCCTTCCTTTGCTGTACCTGAAGTTGCTGAGTTTTGGCTGCTGTCTGTAGATTCCTTCATGCACAACTCGTATTCTTTCGGATGTTTCATACGCAAATGTTTTAACAGTGGCCATGCTGTGTATTGTTTAGGGTCCTCGCCACCATGAGACCAATCGGCATTGCAAAGTGAACTTGTAGCTGGACTTGAATGGCCTTCTTTTGACTGAAAGTACTACCAAACAACACTTTTTCTGCTCACGAGTTCCATTTTCACTTTCTCACAGCCTACTGCATTGAACGCTACACCTACGTAAACACCTTCCCGTAATCAACGGCGGCGTCATCACGTCGACCAGTGTAGCAAGCGCAGTGCAAGCGTAGGGTTTGGTGGGAAAAAAATTCTAAGCCGAATCCTGGATTGGGTGCATCCCTACTTCAGAACAAGGATGGCCCATTTGTGTCACGTCCTGTTGTGTTCTTTAACCCCCCTTCCCCTCCCCCCCAATGTAACACAAGTAGACTTTATAGTACCGTTTTCCGTCAGATTGTTTATAGATTTCAACATTACCGACCACACTTGAAGGCAGCTTCATTTCACAGAGAAAGGGACAGTGCTTTGTTGTTGCAGGGAACCTGCAGCTGGCACACAAATGCCTGGGTGTCTGAGTGCTTCACTCTCTTGTGCATGCATTTGCATTGTATTTATTTATTTATTTATTTATTATGGGGAACTGTGTGGTGTATGGGAATGTGTTTATGTGTGAACTGCTGGACACTCACATTTCCCCACTGGGATGAATAAAGAAAGAAAGTATCTATCTATCTATCTATCTATCTATCTATCTATCTATCTATCTATCTATCTATCTAGTGGCAGCTATAGAGGCAGTGATGTTTCCTGTTTACTGTACGAGACTCTTACACTGCCTCAGAAAGGGACTGACAAAAATGGACTCACACATGATTGGAAACGGCAGCGTGACATCGGGTTGCGTTTCTTCAAAAGTTTAATCGGTCTCAACTTTTTCGCTGCAGGCCCCTGCAATTTTTTTCGGCTCCTCGCTGCTCCACCTACAGCTGTAGCCACCCGCTTTCAAAATGAAAAAAAGACCTGCGTTTTTGCCGCACCATCTGACGACCGCCGCAATGTGTGTGAATGCAGCCTTATACAACTTGTTAAGCCAGGTTGGGAAATGTATACTTTCTAGTTCTAATCACTACTAGGGTATGGGGGGGGGCGCACATAAACAAGTATTCCTATTTATCAGCTCGTATGTAGGGTAAATCTGTTATGAAGGGAATTGAGAGATTAAATAGTATTTGTAGACAGACCTCCGTGACGGCCCATCTTCTGTGATATGCAGAACGCGTCCGGGCAAGAAGAGAGGTAAGTGGGCAGCAGTATGGGCAGGTGAGTCATCAGACGCCAGGCTCTGATAGGACGATGAGTGGCGAATCATCAGTGACTCCTCCCCCAACAGTGGCTGGCTAAGCTCCTCCTCCCTCCTGTTGTCCATCTCAGTGGGGAAGTCATCGGGGTCTCCTCCGAAGAGCTCGTACCAACATCCCTGCAGCAGGATGCGGTACTGAAACACACACAAAAGTATTATTATTATTTTTATTTTTTTTTTTTTTAAATGGCAGGGACTTAAGACAGTGTTTCTCAAATGGGGGGACGTGTACCCCTAGGGGTACTTTGGAGTACTGCAGGGTGTACATGAGATTTTTTTTTTATATATATATATATATATATATTTATTATATATATATATATATATATATATATATATTTTTTTTTTTTTTTTTTTTTTTTAAAAAGGTCCCATGTCATGAAAATTTCACTTCAAAAGGGAGTTTTTTTTTAACATTAATATGCATTCCCCCAGCCTGCCTAAGGTCCCCCAGTGGCTAGAAATGGCGATAGGTGTAAACAGAGCCCTGGGGATCCTGCTCTGCCTTTGAGAAAATGAAAGCTCAGATGGGCCGATCTGGAATCTTCTCCCAATGAGGTCATAGGGCAAGGTTACCTCCCCTTTCTCTGCTTTGCCCACCCAGAGAATTTAAAAGAAAGAAACTTCAGATACAGTATTAGGGGACCACTAAGGTCTATATAAAAGAGACTTCAGATACAGTATTAGGGGACCACTAAGGTCTATATAAAAGAGACTTCAGATACAGTATTAGGGGACCACTAAGGTCTATATAAAAGAGACTTCAGATACAGTATTAGGGGACCACTAAGGTCTATATAAAAGAAACTTCAGATACAGTATTAGGGGACCACTAAGGTCTATATAAAAGAGACTTCAGATACAGTATTAGGGGACCACTAAGGTCGATATAAAAGAGACTTCAGATACAGTATTAGGGGACCACTAAGGTCGATATAAAAGAGACTTCAGATACAGTATTAGGGGACCACTAAGGCCTATATAAATGCATCCAAAGAGCACCATGTCATGGGGCCTTTAATGCATAATTCCTAAAATAATTATACACTATAATAATGAATGAGTGTAGTGATTCTGAATATTTAAAATTTAACATTTGAGTGTTTTTCAGTTACAATATTGTTCAATCAAAAATGTATTGTGCCCCTTTATATAGCTAGGCGTTGTTTTTGCTACAAATGGATGAATACATATTTCAAAGGAGGTACATTATTGAAAAAGAGACTTACATCTCGTGCCAATGTCAGTGCTTTGAATGGTTCTTACCTTGGGCTTATTGCAGTTTGAAACTATTTTAAGAATCCTTCTCTTCAGATCCTCCATATTGGGAATGCTCAATCTGTACAAAAAGAAGATTGATTATAAGAGGGAATTATGCAAAGAAAAAACATAACTTTTGAAAAACACTGAAGGAAAAAGGAGCGTGTGAGTTGCTCTCATTTTCTCTTTCTCTGGGCCTGTAATAATAGGGTAGAGCCAAATATAGTCTCCATCACACAGTAGTCTTTAAGAGTCTGGCCAACACCACAGCACATTCATATTGGCCTTTCAAAGACAAGAGGCTGCATTACTGCTAACACAAACATATATTTACCTTCAGTGTTCCACAGATAAAAAAAAAAAAAAAAAAAAAAAGTCTCCATAAAACAAAAACTGCTCTAACCAGTATTAACATAAAATATGTATATATTATGAATAGGGCTGTCAAACAATTAATTTTCTTAATCGCGATTAATCGCTGAATTTTAATAGCTAATGCCAATTAATCGCATGTTTTATCACATGATTCAAATTCTATTATTTTGCATTTCATAACTGTTTTTTAAGTCTGTGTTATCAATGTAAACCAATTCTTACCAGTGGATCTTGATTGGGAATCAAATGAATGCAAAGAAAGTTACTTCATGAACTTGACTTTTAGATTTAGTTGATTATTATAAATCAAAAGATGTGCAACGAGACTGAGGTAAACACAATCGTCTTCAGGAATATAGCTTGCTTTTTAAAAATGTAAAAATAAATGTGTTAGAGGCTACATTGTTATAAAGGCTACATTCATTTAAAAATCAAACATTGCAGTTGGTGCTAAGTGGAGCGTCTGTCATAGTGTGATTGGCTAGGTCGGTGGCATTGATTCTTAATTTCCCACGAAGCTGATCGCAGTTACGTGTCAGTTAAACTTTTTTTAAGGGCGTGCGCTCGTGAGCACCCACGGAGGAAAACCGAAATCGGCGCCTATGCTTCGTAGCAAAGATTAAATTAATTAATTAAAATAAAAAATCTTTGGTGCACACGATTAATGTCAGCATTAACGAGAGACGCGTTAATGCTGACAGCCCTAATCATGAATTGTAACTTTGATTAGACAGCATCTAAAAGGCTAAGAAGTATATTATGTAAAAACACACACACAAAAAAAAAACATCAGTCTAACCTGGGTACCAAATCCTTTCCCAGCACAACCGAGACCACAAAGTCCTTGGAGTAATCAGCTAAGGCTTTACTGCATATAGATAAAACAAAGAACAGAAAACATAGTTAGATCAGTCCAATAACTAACATCGTACTTTATATGTGTACATACATTGCAAATGCTAAGTCAGACCTGTAAAATCATACTTGTAAGGGCTCATAATTAGGGCTCAAAGATAGACAAAAGTTTTTTAAAACAAACCTCAATTATAATTTAACATTTAAAACATACGTTTTTAAGCATGCAATCGTTATTCATCTTGATAATACATGTCTAATAGGAACAAAGAAAATCTTGGACTCCTGTATCCATTTCCAACACACTTTCATAATGACTAGGTGGCTTACGAGCATTTTGAATTAATATTAACACTTTGACTTCAAAACCAGGAGGCCAGCCCAGTTCTATCCACCCTCAGCTGGTTGCACTTGCCAAAGTGTTACAGTACAGTCTTCCTTACCTCAGGAGTCCCCCTGGCGGAGAGAAGGAGTAGCACTGCAGGGTGGGGAAGGAATTGCGCAAGAGGATAGCTAGCAGTGATGCTGTGCCAGCACCCAGACTGTGACCTGTGATGACCAGTTTATACTCCTACAAACACAGAAACACATTAGAGGATTATTCATGAGCTATTACTTCTGCAAAGCTGATGTTATTTCTTGACAATAAGTGATTAACAAATACGGTATATAGAGGATATTCTTCATGGAAGTGCACTGAGTAGAAAGCAGTGGTTTTTTTTGTTTGTTTTTTTAAATCAGAAGAGTAGTCTATATCCTAAGCCACTTTCGAGATTGCTCTGGTGCCTCAGGAAATTCCGCCGAAAGCATGTATTTTCACCGATGTCCGCTTCCTTTGTTTTGGAATTTTAAACTCCGGTTGATTTCTGAGGACTATGGTTAACTGCTCCTCAGATCTCTGCAGGGTAAATCCAGACAGCTAGCTAGACTATCTGTTACATCGGAGTTTTCTCTCGCATGACTAAAACAACTTTTGAATGTACACGTTTCACTAAAACGAGTTCCTTCCCGAGGTTATTTTGCAGCGGCTCCGTGCGGAGCTTGGCGCACGCCCCAAGACGAGTGTGATTGGTTTAAAGAAATGCCAATAAACGAAGAGCACGTTTTCCTCCCATCTCGGAATGCTGCGTGGACTGGCCAGGACCTCCTCCGCAGCGTGTGGAGGAAGGTCTGGCAAAGCGAGACTATTGGAAGAGCAATGCAATCCAGCATTGTATTTTTCAACTGTATCATCCCTGTAACCCTGTCCCATAAGTACAATTTCAGCAGGTATCTAACTGAAAGGAAATACCTTCTTTGGCTGAAATGTCGTTTCCAACCTCCGTTGCATTTCTTACCGGTGCAATGGAGAAGGCCTGGTTCAGGATGCCATCAGTGACCAGCTTCTTGTAAATGTAACCTGCTGCCTGGCACATGCCCTGCAGGAGTCAGGGACAAAGCAGCAGCACTGATCTCTACTGAAACACACGTTACACATGAAACGCTTCTACTTAAAGCAGGTGGAGAGCTCTGTGTTTAAATGTGCATTCACCTTGTGAGCGTAGCAGGCTCCAGAGACTCCTTCTACAGGCAGGTTCTCACATTCAGCAGACAGGTCTGTTAGGACATCCTGCAGGACAGACACCGAAAAATCAACAATAAACTGGGAAATCTGACTGGCCTCGTATCAGAAGAATCAAAATCTTTGGCTGTTGAACGAAATGCTTTGATCGAAATCAAATGTTAGGACAAAAGCAGAAAGATTCTAGTATGTTTCAACCAAATCACCTCAATAAATCTTTCACTTTCTTTATATGTAGACAAGGGTGGATACTCTTTATACACATGCCTCCGTTACAACACTCATGTCTTCTTTTTCTAAACAAGAGTCATTTTAAAATTTCTTTAGAGGAATGGTCACATCGCATGCCATCAGATATAGACCAAGGGGCACCTATATTTTTATCAGTCCCCTTCGACACTCTTCTATCAGTTAGCGAGTCATCTGTACAAATAGGGAAGGGATTCTGAATGAAAAGAGGAAGCAGGAGTATAACACACAAAAGCAGTTGTACAGAAAGACTGATGGTAATACTGAGAAAAAAAATAATAATCCTGTTCCTTTTTCCATGTACACACAATGGACAGACTGAGTTCATGGTTCCGGGTTTCATATTTGATTTATAGTACTAGAGGAGGAAATACTGTATAAAAGTAGATTTTAGACTTTCATGGTAATACATTTTGCAAATGTTCATTCCCTCGAACAAATTAAAAGGCGCAAATCAGAACCCCAATCATCTAAGATCGCTATGAAAATATAATATATACGCAAACTACGATATATCCAAAACTCAGCCGCCCGTCTGCTCACTCACTCCAGGACCAGAGACCACATCACTCCGGTCCTCCTAGACCTCCACTGGCTCCCCCATCCAACACAGAATCCAGTTCAAAATCCTCCTCATCACGTACAAAGCTGTTGATAACCTCGCCCCCTCCAAAGTCTCTGACTTCCTGCACCGTCATACTCCCACCCGCAACCTCACATCCACGGACGCCAACCTCCTTTCCCCTCTCGCTCGCCCCAAGCACCGAACTTGGGGAGGGACAGGGCCTTCTCCGTTGCTGCCCCCCTCCCTCTGGAACTCGCTCCCCCAACACCTCAGACTTTCCACATCACGTACTCACTGAATTGCTTTTTTTTTTTTTTTTTTTTATCCTGCTTCTATGCTGCTTTGCTTCACCTTTTTAATATCCAGTCCCTCCAGAAAAACGCGATTATGCGATCGCATAATTCAATGCATAGTCAGCCAAAGTCCGCATATTTATGCAAGGGCCGCATTTTTTCAAATACGCCGCACAAATTGCCAATTTCCACGCAAAATATGCAGGGCTGGCATGATTTCATAATCCCCGCATTTTCGTTGCAAAAAAAGTCCCATATCTTAGCAGAAAGTTGAAAAATGTTGCGTTTACGTCACACAAGAGCAGCCACTTTCCCCTGTTGCCCTGGGAACGTTATGAAGTGACGTAAAAGCAGGGTTTTGGGGGAATCACTTGTTTTTCATCAAGTTCCCACAATTTTCGCAAGTTCCAGCATATTCCAGCGCATTTAAGAAAACGTGCCGCATAATCAAGGATTTTTGCCCGCAACAATCACAAAAATACTGGAAGGACTGAATATCTATTTCTGTTGTACTGATCTTGTAATTCTTTTTCTTTTTCTTACTTTGTAAAGTGCCTTTGAGTACCTTTTAAAGCGCTATATAAAATAAATGTATTATTAACGTATTTTCTATGCTCTACAATTCACAAAAAAGGGAGATGAGAGTCCCAACTCACCCTCAGTGACAGTGTTCCTCGGACAGCCACAAGAACAGCCTCTCTCTTATGATCCAGAGCCACGTAGAAGGGGATCTCATAGATCTGTAACGAAGAGAGAACACACGTATGACCCTTTGGAATTACTGAGACTGTTGGACAGGTGCAGGCAGCTGAAACTGAGGGACATTTTTTTGAACATATGGAGTATTCCTCACAGGAGCAACTAGTGAAATTCCTACCTGGTTGTGGAAGCTGACGTAGATGAAGTCTCTGTACTGCAAACCAGTGCTGTGCAGGATGGATGTAAAGTGACAGCCGAGGTGGTCCCCTCCGACGATTTCATACTCGGCTGCACGACCTCTACAGCTGATACGCACAAACACAGTTTGTCTTGAATCAGAACCGGGATCAAGTTGTTAAGTTTGTAGTTGTAGTTTGTAACCTTGTAGGCCAGACTATCTGCTGTCCCAAGAGTATTTGGCTTTTGGATGTTTCTGAAACACCTTTCTCTAGAAGCAGGAGACAATGCAACCTTTTTTTCATGAGAAAGAAACAAATAACTTAACTGTTGATGCTTCTTGGGACAGCACATTGCTACATTCAGTCAGCAGGTGTTAACCGAACCTAAATGGTCTTGTGACTTATCAGACAGGTTCCCAGTGTTTCCTCTATGTTGATTTTGTAGTGGCGGCCCACCATGGCAAAATTTCTGCCACCACGGTATCAGAAATAGGGCTGTACCGAAAATCTTTGAGTTGTGGTTGCCTTTTAAATGATCCTGCCGACATAATGCACCCCCACCCGTTAGCTGCCGCTCGCATTGCAATTTAACAACAAGTAGAACTATTCAGAGGTTACTGGGCCCGTCCAGTTTAACTCCACATACTGTTGATGTGTTCACTTTCTTCCGAGTCGACTATAAAACGAACAGCTCCACCAAAAACGTCACCGCGGTGGGTCCGTTCTAAGTGTAGGTTGTTCGGACAGACCTGCTCCCACTGCAAAAAAAAAAAAAAAAAAACGAAAAAAAAAAAAAATCCTAAAAAAGGAAACACCCGATTAACACACATAAGCAAAGATCTTACCAGTCTCCACTAAGTTTGCAGGGCCCAGTTAGGAGGTTGGAGTAAACGTACAGCGGCCAGCCATAGGCTGCTGCAGCAAATCGCATACAGTGAGCTGCTTTCTCCAACTCTGTCTCCATATCTTCTCCCTTTAAAACATTAAAAGATATACAAGAAGAAACATTTTGTTTAACGGGGCATTCACACCGAAAAAAAGCAATCTGGCAGGGTTCACAGCGGGGGGAGTGCCACTGAAACGGCCCATTTGTGTGACGTCCTGTTGTATTCTTAAACGCCCCCAACTAAGCACTAGACTTTATATTTCACAGTAACTATTTTCCATCAGATCGTGCATAGATTTCAACATTTCCCACCGCACTTGAAGGCAGCTTTATTTCACAGTAGAGAAAGAAGAGACGAGCGAGACACAGCGAGTGCTTCGTTGTTGCATGAAACATTCAGCCATTTAAAAAGACTCCCGGGCAGTTCAGTGCTTGTGTTTCCTAGGGCTCGATTAAAGAAATTCTAGTCGACTAACACTCATTCAATTCTAACTAATCGATTAGTTGATTTAATCAACAGATCTGTAAATCTGAGTTTCTCCGCAAAGAGTCATGCAAAAGCGCCACTTTAATTCTTGTGTTGACCAGAGATGTGCTCGTACGTTTCTTGGAAATAAGTCATTCAGCATGAAAAAAAAGCATCAAACATGACTAATCGACTAAAGAAATCTAAGTTGACTAAGACCAAAACGACCGATTAGTCGACTAAGACGGAGCAGCCCTAGTGTTTCCTTTTTTTTTTTTGACCCTTATAGTGTTTCAAAACTTTCTTGTGTTTGTGATAAAGTTAGCAATGTTTCCCGTTTACTGTACGGGATTCTCACACCGCCTCGAACCTTAGCTCAATTGCGTTGAGTCAGTCTCAACTTTTTGCCGCAAGACCTGCTGCGTATTTTTGAGTGTCCCTCCCCGCGGTATCTAGTCTATCAGTCTAAACCCACTACCCCCATTCAAAATGAATGGAAAGACCTGCGTTTTAATGCTTTTAGGTCTACAGTACCTACGTGACCGACAGACTCCGGTACTTACGATGGGAGAGGAAGGGCTGTGATCGACCATGACGTCTGGGTCTCTACTTTGCTCCATTTTATCCTGCTCCTGGTGCAGCAGAGCCAAACCAGCTGCTATGTCACTGGGGACCAGGTCTGTGTCCTGCAACACACACACACAAGCACCATACCGGAAAGCATCATACCACTAGACAGTTCTTGTATATGTTACACCAACACAATTTGCTTTAGTCTTTCTTGATGTATTCCATTATGTGATCTGACTGAACGCACAAACCCTCTAACTGCTAGATGTAGAGGACAGCACAAAGAAGAGAGAGAGAGAAAGTGTCCCTTACAGAGAAGAATCCACCGACGAGCTGCGCGATGCTGGAGAACGCTGCTCGGTGGCTTTCGTCCTGCGGCAGACAACAGCACAGGAGCCGCAGCCTGTTTTCCCACACCTTGACAGCCAGAGAGCGAGCCGTGGAGAAGAACTGGGTGCCCTCGTTGCTCTGCAGGTCTCTTACTCCCAGCGGCTCCACGGCAGCAGGCTGAGGACGGGGGTTCCCCATCGGGTCAAACACAAATACCACGCCCAACCCAGTGAACAGCAGGATGATCCAGCTGTTGTGACACAGAACAAAAAAAAAAGATGCTGAATCAAAACCTCTTTAACATTCAACAATTATAAAATGATGAAACTATGAACTCGTAACCCTAAACGACCTGTACCTAGCAACCACTGCTGTGATGACAGCACCCACTGTGGCGGGATCGCAGCCTTTGCTGTCATCAGACACCCAGACAGCTCCCAGACAGGCCCACACCAGCTCAGGGATGTACAGGATAGCTCGCAGGTACACCAGCGCAGGGATAGAGCGCCGTGGGCCGGGGTTTGTAATAGTCCCTGTGAAGAAATCATAGACATCTGTGTAATCATCAAAACAATTACGCAACTGTGCTTTACACCTGTTACAAGTGGATGTTTAATGAGCTGCAATCCAGAGGTTGATCAGAGTAAACTAATGATTAGAAGTTGTACCATCAATGTTTCATCAGAGCAGTTATAAGCAATATACAGATGTGTCTCCTTCCTCCTTTTGAAGAGCAGTGCTTCCATAAAATTAAGCCGTTTGCAAGTTTAAAGCCGTTTTCAATATGAAGGCATAATATGATGCCACTTGTGTACATGTTGTCTGTGCACTGAAGGAGTTACATTTAGTGAACTTTGTTTTAAATTGTTTACCACCCCTTTCTTAAACAGTGTGTTGTGTGGCACAGCAACGGTCTTACGGAATAAGCTGTATTTCGACACTATTGCTGCTTACGGCAAAATTGTGTGAAATGCTTTCAGAAAATCATTGGGATTTCAACTCCTGCAAAGGTTGTCCATGTCTAGTTATCTTTGTATTTAAATGTAAATAAGGTATAACTTATTTGATTATTAGAAGCTCTGGAGACCTGATAAACCACAACCTGATTTACCTTGGGCACTGACGTAGACAATAGCACAAAGTGACAGGATGATGAGCGCCAGCACAACCAACAGTCCGACCAGATAGCTGTGAAGAACTCCTCTCCCATTACAATCAAAATGACCCTTGTGATAAGTGAATAGGATCATGGTGCCAATCCACCTAAGGAGAAAACAGCAGCAGAGAATGACAAGAGCAGACTCATTTTACATGTTGTCATTATGCTTAAATAGCTGGACGTCAGGTGACAAAAGTCCTGTGTAATCACGGACATTCATGAAGGTAAACAACATACCAAAGCACACGGACGAACAGTTCAAAGGAGCCGGGGAAAACAAGGTCGTCGCTGGCGATCCCCCACCGCCGACCAAACACCACGAGGCCAGGCATTTTGCAGGTAAACAAGACCAAATATCCCACCGATGGTAATTAACCTTTTACCACTGCAAAGGTGACAGGATTATCTGGAGCAATGCACACTTCAAGTCATGCCTGACTTCGCCAAAGCAGTAGCTACACTGGCTGGCAACTCAAACGTCACTTTCCTGCGTTGCTTAATATAGCCCAAATGATTTTGTAACATCTAACGTTGGCGTGTAGCTAGCTAACGTTAACCCTTACACACGCTAACGTTAGAGGAGTATTGGGCGAGTGTGCATCCGCTAACGTTACCTCATTTGAGGACAGTTAAGACCAAGCTAAAATTTAGATGTCATATACAGTGTTGCGTTTTTCGACGTGTCAACACAAAGCTTGAACATATTAGATGTAGCTAATGCGGTTGACGACAGCTAGCAGAATCGTACTATTGCGTGACTAGCATATATTAGCTAAAAATATTAACGTTAGCTAAAAATACTCTAAAGCCATACCTAAAAAAAAGCTAGCTAACGTAATCCCGTATCACAAACACTACCATTGTTTAGCTAACGTTGCGCTAATATATCAACATGTTAGTATATAACTAACGTTACTGATACAAAAAGTTTAAAAAAAAGTACATAACAATAAGCATAGCTAAATTGAGAAAGGGTTTGTTTGAAAACGACAACTACGTGTCCGTCCGCTGGTGGTACCCTGATGCAACAGAGACCACCGTACAATAGTTCCGGTGTCGTGCCAAGGTACTCCTATATATAATAATATAATAATCTAACTATTGCTAGAAAACAGCAGACATCTCCATATTATCTCAGGTTGTTTATTATGACCTGGTAAAGTCAGAAAATAACACACATGATGAGGACAGGACCTTTGCATGTTAGGGGAGGGGATATTATATCAGGTGAAAAAACGGCCTGATATTTTGTGTATCCCTTCTGTAACTTACATGGTAGACAAGTGAACAAAGCGGTTAATTGAAAAGCCATATTAAACTAAATTAAATGATAACAGAAATCACGTTAGAGGGCAGTGAGGGACGGGTTAGCAAAGACGAGGAAAAACTATTGTTCATAAACCTGCATGACTCACTATCGGTTGGCCTATGTAGCTAAGGTGCATGCCAATATGGAACTTTTGGAAAACACTGTCGATTAATCCACAATAATAAACGAAGCATTAAACAATTTACACGTCGCCTAAATGCAACAGACAAATAAACGTATTTATGTAGATAAATGAGACCCTTGTTATTATGGAAAATCCTGTCAAGTATTCCACGTCGCTATTTGTTCCATTTAAGAAGTGAATTCGAAATGATTTTGAATAAAGAGTGCACGCGCGCTCTTGTGGCCAGGGGATACAAATCCTGGCGGGGATAAGTACCTTGGCACGATACCTGTCAGCTTACCGTCTGTGTATATATCTATGACCGTCTATGGTGAGACTAGCTAACAAGCTATCACCCGCCGTTAGCATTCCATTGACTGCCATTCATTTTGGCGTCACTTTGACAGCGAATAACTTTACATCTGAAGCGTTTAAAGACTCTATTTGTCCATTGTTTATTTCTAAAGAAACACGACAATGTATAAAAGGCTCCATTACATTGTATCTCATGTTATGGCTCCGTAGCAGACGTTTTTGTAAAAATAGGCTAACAATTGTGTCATAACCACTTGACTTTCTGTCGCACAGTAGATCAATTACCGTAAAGTACAGGAGAAGCTCGCAGGTAGTTTCGACTCACGTTAGCTGTTTTAGTTTAATTATTAATGTTAACTAGCATTTTAGTTAGCAATAATTAGCCTGTGCCTATGTTATCTCCTTACATATACCTACGCTCTCCATCTCTGCAAGATTGGGAATGATTGTGATTTCTCTTGGCACAGCTACCAGAAGACTTAAAACTTTTCAGACAGGTTGCTCACGTCACATTTACGTCGTCAAGCTCAGTTTGAGGCTGCGTAGTAACGCTCAGCGCTCACCGGAAAAGTGCTTCACTGGTCTCTGTCGAACCAACCCGATTATCGGCCGTCGGACGTCGTCGGACAGTCTGGATATTGATTATTGATTATTGGATTGGATTTCTGTTGGGTTTTTGGATCACCATGACTCTGTGGACCGAAGCACTCGAAGAGGTGATGATCAACATGATCGAGGAGAGGCCGCCGCTGTACAACGTATCTGAAAAGAACTATTCTAATCGAGAAGTGAAGAGAGACTGCTGGCGTCAAATCACGGAGAAAATAAATATATCAGGTAAGATGTTCTCTTCTGTCTAATTGTGTGTACGTCCCACCTTCGCGCAACGTGTAGGAAAAAGGGCAGAATGCACGAAAGACAGGAAAGAGACCGCAGGGTCGAAACGTTGCCTTAATTTATTAATCGAAATAGCCTGTGATGTGTGTGGACATTAAGCCTGCCTCGTAAGTGTATGTGATCTCGATAAACGCAGGCCTTGCCTGAGTGTTTGTGTTGTTGTGTAGGTTGGTGTGCTGTCACTAAATAGAACTCCTGCTCTGTAAACTTTTTCAGAGAAAGAGACGAAGAAGAAGTGGGACTCCCTGCGAACACAGTTTTGCCGCTATCGCAAGCTCTCTCCCTCAGGAAGTTCTGGGACAGACAAGACTCCCAGACAGCGGTGGATATTGCGGAGGTTACGGTTTCTGGAACCGCATACGAAAAGCAAAGAAAGTGGACTTAACCTCACTCACACGGTATGAACTTCCGCTGTCCCATTGTTAAATAGTACTCATTTGGACTGCTGTCCAAGCCAGCCGACACTCGGATCTCCGCGAGCAAATCAGCCGACACTAAATTTTGTAGTGCGCTCTTATACCGGTACGCGTGCTAAATGCATTCAAACGGCCCAGATTCGAGCATAGACTGTTAATATACAGTCTGTGGATCCGAGTAGCGAAATTAGCGAGATTATACACATGGGACCACTTCCGGTTTTCAAAATAAGGTGTTAACACAATGTACATACAAAAACTAGATTAATGGATTATATTCACCAGAAGTAAAACATATGTAACCTGTGTCTGTCCTTTATACAAAACAAATAATGTGAATAGGAATGTATAGTTTGAGTTTACAAGAATACAACATTAACAATGAATAATTCCAGACAACGATTTATTTCAGGGGACACGTCTGACTAACCTGACTCCGCCAGATGGATTGCCTGACTACACCCATATTTAAAATCAAGCAATTAAACGGTATAAATTTGGAGATTTTAGGAAGTAAAAGTCCCACATTTCTAGGGTAAAATGACGTCAAATCTGCAATTTAAAGTGCTATAAAAGGACTTTCCAGGGTATGACTGCCATATTTCAGTAGATGACATCATTGACTACACCCATACTGACAATCGAACAATTTTACTGTATAAATATGGAGATTTGTGCTGCTTTTGTTATGAATGCATTGATTCCATGACATTAAATCCACTCTTATGATTTTTTATTTTTTATTTTAAGGAACCACCGGCCTCTACTGACACCAGTTCAGGCGCCCCTGTTGATGACTTGGACAACGACCGGGATGAGATGGCTGTTGAGCCGCCGATTGCAGAATCTACTGTTTTGGTGGAGCCAGACTTTGAGTCAACCAGCACCAGCACGTCAGCTGGAAGCCCGCCAAGGCCTCCTGCAAAGCGCAGCAGGAAATCTCACAGTGATTCGCTGGCGGACACGTTGATGGGACTGATGCGCACAACAGACGCAGCGCTTCACAGAATGTCTGCGGAGGGCAGACCGGACTTCATTGCAGTGGCCTGCCAATGCATAGAACACAAGTTCAGGATGGTGCCACCACATCTCCTGCCTCAATTGGAGAACAGAGTTCAAAACCTCATTTTTAATTTTTTCGAGGAGCACAACCTGTACACACACACAAAGGACTCTTAATATACAGCATCTCACAAAAGTGAGTACACCCCTCACATTTTAGTAAATATTTCATTATATCTTTTAATGGGACAACACTGAAGTAATTAGACTTTGCTACAATGTAAAGTATAAAGTGTACAGCTTGTATAACAGTGTAAATGTGCAGTCCCCTCAAAATAACTCAACACACAGCCATTGATGTCTAAACCACTGGCAACAAACACCCCTATGTTAAATTCCCATAGAGGCAGGCAGATTTTTCTTTTTAAAGGCCAGTTATTTCATGGATCCAGGATACTGTGCATCCTGATAAAGTTCCCTTGGCCTTTGGAATTAAAATAGCCCACCCCACATCATCACATATATCACACCCTTCACCATACCTAGAGATTAGCATGGGGTACTTTCCATAAGATCATCTCTCAATGCAAATCAACCCAGCTATTAGGCTAAAGTACCCCATGCCAATCTCTAGGTATGGTGAAGTGCATGTGATGATGTGGGGCTATTTTAATTCCAAAGATCAAGGGAACTTTATCAGAATGCATAGTATCCTGGATCCATGAAATAACTGGCCTTTAAAAATAAAACTCTGCCTCTCTCTATGGGAATTTAACATACACTGTTATACAAGCTGTATACTTAATACTTTACATTGTAGCAAAGTGTGATTTCTTCATTGTTGTCCCATTACAAGATATTATGAAATATTTACTAAAATGCTAAAATCTTTCTTCTTCCACAAGAGGAAGCCCGAGAGCTGACAACGGCAGTAGCTTCTTATTACTAGCCATCGTATTTTTTTCTGTTCAGCGAGTAATGACAACAACGAACCTTCTTGACTACTACCAACAGTGACTGACGACAGCGTGCTCTGTGTTTACTAGGTCTAGAGAGATGTTCTGTCATTTACGTTTTTCATTTTTTGGGGCGAGAATACAGATTAGCGCCGCCTGCTGTTATGGAGACGTATTACGTCTCACGCACGCGAAGAACGCACGCTCAAGTCGACGTCGCTTCGGTGTGTTCCGAGGAACTTTTTTGAGAGACGGGAGCCGACTGATCAGTCCGACTGCCTTTTCCGTCGACGGTTGGTCGGCCACCGGGTTGGTGTGTCAGAGCCTTTAAGCACCTGAGCCCTCTCTTGGCAGATGTTGAGGAGTTTTTTTTTTTTTTACGACTTTTGTGTACACTTGTGCTCCTCTAATGCTGAATTGAAAATTGGACAGTCCATCCTCCTAACCTGCACTCTTGTTTTACTTTTTTTCTTTCAGGTAACGTTACAATATACAACTGAAATGGAATAAAAAAAACAAATCCAATTATCTGTGCTTCATGGTATAATAAATCCAGAGCTTACAATTGTGACGGTGCATGTCCTTCAGTCATCTCATCCATTAGTTTCTGCAATAATTGGCCGATTATATTAATTTGATCCCAAATAAATCAGAACCTTCTTTTGCCATTGGACATGTCAGCTAGGATATACAGTTAGTCATTCGTATATGAGAAAGGTATGTATATTTAAAATCATGTTATAGCTTAATTAATTGATAACTTTTTATCAATTGAATATTGTGACGAGCTGCGTTAAAAGATTCACTCAGGAGACAGTTATCGATGTCTAAACTATTTAATTTGACATTTGACATACACTCTGCCCAAAAGCCATCAATCCACGCGTGTCCTGGTAATCGGAGCCAATATTACATAAACATGAACACTAAATTAATCACACAACACTAAAACCCAAATAACATAAACGCACATCCAAAACATTAAGAGAACATCATTAAAACACACTTCAACTAGGACAGGAACAGTTGAGATCACAGTCATGAGCTTGCACTCCTTCAGCGCAAAACAGTCAATAGGCTGTCCTGTCCGTTACAATATAATATATATTGTTATAATTCTTGCGCTTTGTACGTTAGTAAATTACTTATTTAGTTAGTTAGCTATAGCCATTTTGTTATTTTTTATTCTGGTCTACATAGCTGTCATTACCATTAGCTGCCTGTGTAGTCTGCTGCACAAGCATGTCATGTGCACAGGTCTTCATCATACATCATAGAATCCATGAATGTTTTTGTCGTTCGTTTTGTTGATTTTGTTTTTACCCAGGTGGCATACGATTTTCTCCTAGAAATATAAATGATTCATGTTACTTTTACAAGTATATTTACATCCAATCCAGATAATGACACAGACGGTTCCATGGTGTAATGGTTAGCACTCTGGACTCTGAATCCAGCGATCCGAGTTCAAATCTCGGTGGAACCTGACTTTTATTTTCTTCATAATGGCGTTTTGGCAGCAGCCAAGTCTGTCGCTATTCCTGTACCCACACAATACATGCTCAAGTGTCATACATATAAATCCATCTCTCCACAGCGCTGTGGAGATAGGTCAGGTCTGGCAATGCGAAACTAGTTCATGGGCCATAACCAGATATGAACGGGCCATACATAACCATCATAGACAGTTAAAAGATAACCATAGGCCAACAATGACGTCAGTCCAACATGGCGGCGCACACAGCACGTCGTTGCTATTTACTCTGTCGTAGTGCAGGAGTAAACTTGATTCCACAGCAAGTCAAACTAAGGAATGTTGCGACGAGAGACATTAACAACACTATCCAGCCGAGCGTTGGTTACGGGAGCCGAGGGACAGACACCACACAGGTCAGTTAAATAAACCTGAACACAGATCTTCGATTAACAATGTCACGCCAAAGTCCATTAAAACCCGGACTGCATTAAACGAGACTATATCATCCTAGCCCCAGTGGGAATCGAACCCTTGGCGTTCTTACAAATAAACAGGATTCGTTTGAACATAAAATGCTTTGTGTAGCGATCTGATGAGTGTAAGCTCTTGCAATAACCCAGTGACGCTGTCTCTAATCAGCACCTCTTTCCTGGTTCCACTTATTATTTATTCATCATTCTCATTTCAGAGATGTTCATATTGTAATATAATACTTATATCATAACAATACTTATTTGTTCCAGCATCCTTTGCACTATGTTCCATAATTAAAAAAATTATCATAAAAATAATTTACTCCTGCACACTTTGCACTCTTCACTGCACTACTGCCTCAACCTGTCTATATTGTTTCTGTTTATAGTGTGTATATATTGTTTGTTTTGTATGAGTAAGCACATTGTGCAAAATTCCTCTTATGTGTCCTCATACCTGGCATATAAAGCTGATTCTGATTCTGAAAAGTATAACATGCATCTTAACCTCATTCAGGAAAAATGGGTCACACTGCAATATTATGGGTAAACCAAATAAGCACCCAGTTATTGCCAGTGCCATATTTGACATCCCAACGACGTCGTCACAAACTTAAGGGTCAAAATGTTCAGGCTCAGGACAGGAGGAACAGATAATGCTTGGGATGAAAACGATAGCATATCATTTCAGGATGTACTGACTTTAGCTGCGCTAAGCTTTTCCCTTCAAAAAACCGCAGAAGTCAGTGTCGTGGCAATGTGGTCAGACCTGTGAATGGACTTTGTTGTGACACTCTCTGCATGAAAGAGAATAGATGAGAACTGAGATGAGGACAAATAAATACATTCATAAAACTATGTAAATAAAGGCTACTGTATCATAGTCTGATGATGTTGTTAACGGTATAATGGACTTATCCTGGATGCACAGTAAAGCAAAAAATATTGTTTTATTTTTTTTCAGGACACCCAAGTGCACATTCCAGTGGGTAAATATAGAAATATAGTTTCACTAAGCAGAATAAGAAAGTATTTTCATTCTCTTTTTTGTATTTTACAACAATATATTTCTTCTCCTTCTGGTTCTTAGAGCGCCTGACGGTATCTTACAGCAGAAGCAGTGGTCCCGGCGGTCAGCATGTCAATAAAGGTTGTCAAAGTTGAACTTAATTATATTTAGCATACATGCCAAAGTGACAAGTGACTCCTCCTGACAGCTTACAAGGACTTGAATCTTGAATTCCTGTTCTATCATGCACAGTGTATTCCAGTGTTCAATGACGTCTCAATCCACAGTCAGCACAAAAGCAGAGGTCCGATTCCATGTGCAAACAGCAGATTGGATCCCAGAAGACGTTCGACGGAATATCTTTGAAAAGGTTTGTTTTCAAATGCCGTGGAATCCGGATAAAAGCCTGAATTGTCGATCGCAACACTTTTGTACTTATTACACTTTGTATTATTGCAGTTTTCCCAAATAAAATGCATGCAGTACTATTAGTATTTTTTTTTATCCCTGTCATTTTGAATCTGTAACTATTCAAACCAACTGTACACATTTTCTGCTCCGTGGCACAGAACAAAAACCGCATCAACAAGGCCGGGGAGCTGCTGGTGACCTCGGAGCTGAGCAGGAGTCAGCAGAGAAACCTTTCGGATTGTATACAGAAGATTTCTGCCATCGTAGCTGAGGCCAGCGAGAAGCCACGTGAACCAACGGCTGAGGACATAGCTCTTAGGGCAGCCAGGTATTTCCCAGTAGTAGAGGACATTGCTTTATACAGTGCTTCTCATGAGTATTGGAACCCCTGCTAAAGTTGATTTAAAAAGAGGAATACAAAAAATCATCTTTTGGAAATTGATCTTAATGCCTTAATTGAAAAAAATAGGAAAAATCCAACCTTTAAGGATGCCAATTTTCTTTGTGAATGAATAATGTATCGTAAATAAATAAATGTTCTTCCTTAAAATAGAGGAGGCATAACGCCCCTATGTTAAAGGGATACGCCACCGTTTGTTGAAATAGGGCTTATCACGGTCTACCCTGGCTGTAGATAGGTGGGCCAACGCAATTTTTTTTGTCTCAGTGCAAGTAATTAGGTTATTTTTTTGTCTTTTGTTTGCTCACTTTTACTCACGACATGCTAACCGGCAACATAGGATTCCATTCACTACGCTAAGCTAACTAGCGGCGGCGCTGCCGGTGTTGCACCGGACTAAAACAATGCATGCACAAAAAACTGCGTTGGCCCAGCTATCTAGAGCTAGGGGAGACCGTGATAAGCCCTATTTCAACAAACGGTGGCGTATCCCTTTAAATTCCCATAGAGGTAGGCAGATGTTTCTTTTTAAAGGCCAGTTATTTCATGGATCCAGGATACTATGCATCCAGCTAAAGCTCCCTTGGCCTTTGGAATTAAAATAGCCCCACATCATCACATACCCTTCACCATACCTAGAGACTGGCATGGGGTACTTTCCATAAGCTCATCTCTCAATGCAAATAAACCCAGCTATTAGGCTAACCGAAATAAAACCATGCCAATCTCTAGGTATGGTGAAGGGTATGTGATGATGTGGGGCTTTTTTAATTCCAAAGGCCAAGGGAGCTTTAGCAGGATGCATAGTATCCTATATCCATGAAATAACTGGCCTTTAAAAAGAAACATCTGCCTGCCTCTATGTGAATTTAACATAGGGGTGTCTATACTGATGTCCCCTGTATTTTAAGGAAGAACATTTATTTATTTACAATACATTATTCATTCACAAAGAAAATTGGCGTCCTTAAAGGTTGGGTTTTTCCTAATTTTTTCAATTAAGGCATTAAGATCAATTTCCAAAAGATAATTTGTTTTATTCCTCTTTCTAGTCAACTGTAGCAGGGGTTCCTATACTCATGAGCAGCACTGTATCCACCTTGCTTATGAATGAGTCTTATGTGTGTGTTGATGTGAAATGTGTTGTGCAGGTTAGAGAAGGGGAACAAGGAGCGACTCAAACAGAAGAAGATCCATTCAGCTACCAAGAAGAGCAGACGAGTAGATTTTGACTAACAGATGGACTGTTACCTTTCTACCTCCCATGATTGTATTGTCAATAATAAAATGTAATTTATACGCACGCAGTGTTCATTATTTTGACTTTCATTTTTTGTACAATAAAGTAAGTAGCAACATTGTTCTAACTACGTACCAGAAATATGCAGACCAGTGCAGGTTTTATAATAAACAACTGCTACCGTTAACTGGTGGTGTTAAAACTGCATTTTGTGAGCTATCGGTACTTTTTCAGCAGCGTTGCCACTGTACACATATTTATCATGCTTTATTTTAATACCTGCTAACCAAAAATGTCAACCTTGTATATTCAGGTATTGGGGGCGAAAGAGATAGCTGTGATAGCACACACTTTAGCGTATAGAGAGGGCTGTTTCAGAAAACAGGTTTAACAAACTCGGAGTTCAAACCAGAACTCTGGGTTAACTCTGAACTTTGAAGTTCTTGAGTTTCCGGATTCAGAACAGCTAGTCTCGCATCGCCAGACCTTCCTCCACAGCTCCGCGGAGGACGGTCTGGCTAGTCCACGCAACATTCCGGGATGGGAGAAAAACATGCTCTGGTTTATTGGCATTCTTGAGCGGCGCTAAGCACCGGACTCCATGACGGTGCCTCTGCAAAATCGCCTCGGGGAGGAACTTGTTTTGGTGGAACAAGTGTGCGTTCTAAAGTTGATTTTAAGTCGTGCAACAGAGAACTCAAATTGGACAGATAGTCTAGCTAGCTGTCTGGATTTACCCTGCAGAGATCTGAGGAGCAGTTAACCATAGTCCTCACAAATCCACTGGAGGTTAGAACACCAGCACAAAGAAAGCGGAAGGTGAGGGACACTAGGCCGAAAATCCGGCGGAATTTCCAGCGGCACTTGAACAATCCCGGAATCAACGTCGTCAATATAGACTGCAGAACAGGTGATAAGAATTAGGTCAATCAATTTAACTTGGGTTAATCTTGAGTAAAGTGTGTGCACTAGCATAAATATAGAAAGCCCTCATCAATGGAGTGCAGATAACGTGATTCATCATGGCAACAGGACAAAAACAAGCATGAACGTCCTACTTCTCCCCAGTGGAGTTAGAAATATATACTTGTGCGAAATATATACATATATTTAAAAAAAGAAAAAGACAGAAAAGCATCAAAAGAAAGTGAGCAGAAAAGTGCTGACCATGTCAATATGTCAGTATTAATTTAAAAAAAGAATTGAAGTTCTATCTCGAGTATTGCACTTATTCAATATTTGTGTGTATGCGCAAGTCTTTATATTTCTGTATTTATTTATTCGTTCTCCACGATATGACGGCATCTCATGGGTCACAAATTCCTGTACACCGAAATAATAGCTATAAAAATTAGGGACCCTATCTAACTACTGATGCCACCATTTCTGCAGATATACCTAGGTCACCTATTACAATTAAGTAGCCTATGTCATAAGGTATGATGAAAACATTTACAGTGGCAATATAATATAAGTCCAGTGTTACAGCAGAAATTACTGAATTAAGTGTGAGGAAAGGATAAACGAATGTTAATTTAAAGCAGATATGACAATGATTGTTGTAACTCAGATATGTTGTCAATATGTGGACGGAAATAAATTAAAAACCTCGCACAGAATGTTTTCGAACCGCCGATTGTTATCGGTCATATATGTCAATGTATGGGCCGAGCAGGCTTCCGTAAAGAGATTGTTAGTATTATGATGACGTCTTTGATTCCGCTGCGCGGATAAGTGTCAATAAAGAGACAGAAATGAGTTAACAAAATAGCAGAGGATGGTTTCGATCCATCGACCTCTGGGTTATGGGCCCAGCACGCTTCCGCTGCGCCACTCTGCTTCCACGACACAACAAATGTCGTAGTCCAAATTTAGTTTTAATGTAATCTGTAGATACTCGTCCTTTATACGCTTTGTTTCTTAATAATATGTTCCTACATTTAAGTACAGAAGGCTACATTCTCAGGACCTCATCCTAGGACCCTAGATTTTTTCTACAGCGCCACTAAACCTGGGCTGTATTTTCAGGACCGCATGTGTATCACCCAAGTTTTTTACTAACGTTACAGCGCCACCTACCGAATAGGATGAGCACAAACGTTTTAAAGGTTGATTCCATCCAGATACTAATTTCTGAAAAAAGTACTACAGCATAGGGCTGGGCGATATGGACCAAAAGTCATATCCCGATATATTTTGGCTGAATATCGATATACGATATATATCCCAATATTTTTTTCCGCAAAGTGAGAGCAAATGTTCAGTCAAAGCCAAAATCAAATATGACATGTCACAAGTAGTTTCATAGAAACAGTTGCAAAATCAAATAAATAATAAACCGGTTTCTTCACCTGGTTCATGATTAAATGCTCAGCTGTTCAAATAATAAAATGTAAACCTAAATACTGTATAACAGGAGTACCTTTTTTGAAATCAAAGCTCCATATTTGTGATTCGTTCCAAAGGTCAATTAAGCTTTTGATATTAATATAATCTACTTTGTTCAAAATGTAATGCCTCATGCCTGTAAGCCTAGGTTTATAGTCCCATTCTTCCACTTGATACTGCTTCCACTTAAGTAAACTAAAAGATGAACTATCGACTACAAAACAAAGAAACTAATTAATGTGTTAATACAAAGAATATTTATTATGATCGGTTCACAGATCTGAGTCCAAACGGAAACTTCACCCTTCTGAACTAAGAGTTTCTGCTTCAAGGTGAAGTTTAAAACAGACTGAAATGTCCAGGCTCATTCCTCCACTATTTATTTCTGTATGTATTTATGCGTTACATGTCATTTTAACGGGCACTGAGCTCCAGATCCTGCAGCCGCAGACGGTCTCTGCTGCCCGCTGTAGCTTCTCTCCGTCCGCCTGCTGCCGGCAAACTTAGTGGAACTTTCCGCCGATATCGACATACAGGTCGTCCTGGACTACGTGTAAGATCCTACCGATCACCACTCTGTCTTTGGCTGGTCCGATCTGGATCAGCGGGGACCCGGCGCAGCAGCGAGGCAAAGCTGTGTTTTTCCCGGGGGAAGAGACGCTGCGGCCGGCCACGGAGCTCTCCGCCTCCCGCTGCCGCCGGAGCTCAGATTGCTGGTCGAAGGCGGCATACATAATCATAAAACACATTGTCACCTGTTAAATGTTATTCATTGCTGTTTGTTCTTTTCATTTCCTCTATCGAACATAATTAAGCAGTACAAAAGTCCGGCATCTTTAGCGTTGATCTGAATGCTTCGGACCCCTGTTCCAAGATGGCGGCGGTTTTGACGTATGTTTAGAACCTCAAGGCGACATCTGTGTATATATCTATGGGAGCAAGGATCACATTTGAACTATATCGATATATGCGATATGGTCTAATTCCATATCTCATTTAAAAATATATCGATATATTTTTTATATCGATATATCGCCTAGCCCTAATCACTATCAGAATATGGAGGAGAACAGGACTGGAGGTCCACCGTAGAATTTACAAAGAATTCTTAGTCACCTATAATACTTACAAGCATTGCCAAAAGAGCCTACTTTTCTAAAATCATTATAGAAAACAAAACTCTAGAATACTGTTTTCTACTATTGACAGACTGTTAAATTCTCTCTCTTCTATTTTATGAATTGCTCCAGTGTGTGTATTATTTAATTATGAAAACCTGTAAGTCATGCTGCTGGTGCCATAATCTAACGTGAGCCTGGTTTTTGCAATTATAAAGCAAATAATGTCCCTGTCTGAAATTAGGCTGGTAAGGGCCGGAATTGCCAGGGCCGAATTTTTGTCCCAGTCCGCCCCTGCGCACGACTAAAACAACTTTTGAACGTACACATGTTCCACCAAAACAAGTTCCTTCCCAAGGCTATTTTGCAGCGGCACGGTGGCTCCATGCAGAGCTTAGCGTCGCCCAAGACGATTGTGATTGGTTTAAAGAAATGCCAATAAACCACAACAAGTTTTTCTACCATCCCGGAATGTTGTGTGGACTAGCCAGACCCTCCTCCGCAGAGCTGTAGAGGAAGGTAATGCGAGACTACCAGCATCTCAACCCCAGAATTTTGTAAGATGGTTACTCTGCGCAAACCGCCATTCTGTTGCCTCAACCTATCCCCTCTGTCCTGAATATTATGAATACAACCCTTGAAACTGGCTGTTGTCATTAGGCCTTTAAAACTGCTGTGGTGAATAATCTACTGTAGAAGCCTAATTTAGATTATGGAATAAGAAATCATAGACCCATTTTTAAGCAAGGAAAGTGTTTTCCACCTGTTCTCACTGCGTTCTTCCTATAGGTGATATTATAAAGTTAGCTTCCATAGCTATGCTGATGATACACAATTGTACATATAGGCTTATTTGTTGAGCCGAGTAATTTAGTTGCCTTAAGCTGCCTCACTGCCTGCCTGTCGGCAATAAATACATAGATGAATAATAACCTTTCAAAACTAAATGAGGATAAGACAGAAATTGTATTTCACCTCAGACACATTACCAAGGTATGACCATTCATGAACCATATGCAGCAGGAAGCTGAAAAACCAATTTATAATTGTCATTTCAGATATCAACGTAATTCTACCTTGGGCAAATGACGTCACCTTTGCCATTCATGTGTATTTTTAATTCCAAAACCAGCTAAAAATCCCCAAATCATAGGCTACAATCAAAAAACTATCACACTGTTCAACAATGAATACGCTACCCTACACAATTCGTCTCAAAAAAGGTTTATCTCAAGTTGTCAGTAAAACTCAGTCAGAGTTCTCAAATGGACGGTAGATCGAAAATTTAAAGTAACATCCGTATTAT
The DNA here is from genome assembly GCF_004354835.1 of Perca flavescens. NCBI lineage: Eukaryota > Metazoa > Chordata > Actinopteri > Perciformes > Percidae > Perca > Perca flavescens. The sequence goes on along the minus strand of NC_041351.1, from coordinate 24,135,779 downwards.
TCTCGATTTAGCTTAGCATTTTCATCCGATGAAAAGAATTATTTATACAGTATACGGATCATGATTTGTCAATCAGACCGCGTGGCCTAATGGATAAGGCGTCTGACTTCGGATCAGAAGATTGAGGGTTCGAGTCCCTTCGTGGTCGTCTTTTTTGACCACGATGCCTTTGAAAAACATTTACTTTGTCGTGAAGATTTTCTGGCAAAAGCTATGTGCTTTTCTAATTATTGAGGATATTGATGAAAGGCTTTAGAGGAAATGTTGTTCAAGAAGTTGTTTTGGAAAATAATTTACAGAAAAGACTGTATATGTTGGAATGGAATTTGGCCATTGTTATACTATAACAATGGCCATATAATAATAATAGATAGATATAATAGATCTTTATCCCCCCCCCTAGCGTTAAACTTTGGCGTAAAAGAAATTTGTTTTTTTCACTTATTTTTTTTTCTTTATTATGTTTTCCCTTGTAGCCTACTTGGTCTTTAGAGAGAAAAAAACAAGGGTCCATCTCTTGAAGTGTGTTTACTGATGAACTCCCTTGAAAATGTAAGATGTCTTTATTATAAGAAATAAGAGTAACGTAGCAACAACGTTACAGTAGGCTGCACTTTTAGGACCGCAATCTTGGGAACGCATTTCTAGGACGGGACAGCTTCGTGACCAATGGAGCTGCAAGCATGGACGAATCTTTATCAATATATTCTACTCAGTATGATGGACGACAAGCACTACAAGGGGAGTGTGATTACTGATTGTGAATTAACGTTATTTTTATTTGTTAAACACTAACGTTGAACACAATTCTGGTGTCTTGAATTAGACAGCAAAGTTAACGTTAGCTACCACAGTGTGAGTAAGTTACGTTAACTTTAATAGTCTTAAAAGCGCCACAAACAATCATTTGTTAACTTTAGCTTATAATAGCTTGCTAATAGTAAACCTTTAAAATGATGCTGTGTTTTTTATCCATGGGGACGTTTTATTTATACAGTAGGATTCATATAAGAACAAAGGTGCAAACAATTCTGCGGTTTAAGAACACGTCATGAATCTGACGTAGACTTTTCTTAAGAATAAATTGAAAAAAGAAAAAACTTAACAGTAGAAAGATACTGGTGTTCTTGCATTTCTTCTACAAAGTACAGTATTTCCCCACTCAGTGACATTATATATACAGTGAATAGAACAACACGGAATGCATTTTATGCTTTATTAACAGGGTAAAGTAGGTCTTAGTTCAATAATGATAAGAACTAATACCAGAGCAGACAAAACTTAAATGCCGAGATCGTAAATAATAATGCATACGTTTTAACTGGATAATAAAAGTAAAGCAAATTAAATAGGTTCATTTTGACAGTTTGTTAGTGACATTCACATATAGGCACTGAAAAAGTAAAAAAATATTAAGAAACATTCACACACAAATAAATACACAGGTACAATTTAATTTTAGCTATACTAAATATGCAAAAGATGAGGCGTCAAACATTTTCAAGTGCAATAGGTAAGAAATTACAGTACAGGAAACCTCATGAGCCTTTAAAATGATAACAGGCTCTGGTTTGGCATTGTTTCGTCTATGCTAACACATATTCCTCCCTCTATATACGCTGCTATTCTAAAAGACTTGAGCGTTGTCCTCAAATGCGCCTGATACACCAGTTCTCCAATAGACTCATTTCTGCAACAATCAATTAACCTTTATTTGATTAGGGAGTAACAGGATTCCTCTCAGATTTCAGTACCAGGTTGCAGGCAAACATCCATCCTTCACTCTTTTTACACACATAGACACAAACACGAGTGTAGGGTCCCTCAGGCGTCAGCTGTGCCACATGTGAAAAGGTTTCAAGCTTGGCTATGACTTCATCTTTGCTGAAGAATCGGATATAAAATTAGCTGTAATAACATTCATTATAACAAAGGTTATACATAGGAGTTCAGTCAGAAAAAAAGGCATACTATTGTATATTGTGAAAAAGGTGCAATATGTTTGCAGGTTAGTTTTATAGTTTGGTAAGACTGCTAGGTGTTAGACAAAAGAAGCCTTATACTGGTTAAAGTTCTATTGTCTAGCTAAAATTAAAGGAAACTAGTCCCAACACTTGTAGAAGTTTTCACCACTGGACCTATTTCTTTCAAAAGGAGTTACATCCACATTCCTATGGGTTTTAAATCTTCATGCTGTCCTCATTCAATGGCCTGTGTTTTTTTTTTTAACAATCCCAATGACAATGAAGTGTTATACCTTGTTCATGGGTTTTTGCTTTTTGTTTTGCCTGGTCTGCTAGATGTAGAAACAAAACTGTTTCCCCAAAAAAAAACTAAAATTCTTATACTGTATATATGGTGCAAAACCATTATTAGACATCTCTACTTCAGGGTTTTTATATTCTGTATGGCGAGTGTCCATAATGCCCAGGAAATAGTGAAAATAATCTGCAGAGATTGTCTTTTGCAAGACAGCAGCTTTTTAGCATTTAGTGGGATCATCAATCCTACACATTAAAAACACAACAGGTTTAACTACCTAAAGTATAGCCTGTACTGTAGATATCACTCCTTACTACGTATAATTAAACAATGCTTCCTGTGTCTCATTGAGCTAAAATCGTTGTTGCCCCCACGGGCTCATGTAGTCCAGTTGAAGACATACTTCAGTACTTATAAGAGAGCTGAAGTGACTTTAACACAATGGCGGAAGAAGATATTTATTTTATAAATAAGTAAGTAAGTTCAATTTTCAGTGGATTGCTTTCCTGAAGTTTTACAGTTAGCATCCCTTTTTTACCTGAACTCTCCAATGACATCCGAGCACTTTGAATGTTAGCGCACGTGTTGTAGTATTCAACACTAGTTCAACACAGTTAAAAGGAGAAATCTGGCGCAAAATGAACCTAGGGGTTAATAACGTGTACCGAGTCAAATGCTAATTGAATGTGACCAGTTTTATCACAAACCGCTAATTAACTTATAAAGCTAGTTCTCGGGGCACGGGTAAAGTAAAAAGAAGTCGCTATTTCTATAGTCAAAAGATAGTTTATAAAGACTTTATCGTTCACGTATAGATGCGGGCACCATCTTGGGAAAACAGTTATGACCAGTCGAACGACGAACGCCGTGCTACCAGTAACCGGTAACGGCGCCCACATATATTCTCAATGCTTCGGTTTACATGTAGGGACCCTCATTATGCTACCGTGGAAGTGTGGTGCTATTTTGAGCCTTGTTAGTGGTGTAGAAATAGGGATTTCTTTTTACTTTACCCGTGCCCCGACAACTAGCTTTATAAGCTAATTAGCGGTTTGCGCTAAAACTGGTCACAATCCATTAGCATGAAAACATATCCAAGAGAATGGTCGACTTGGTACACATGTGTTATTAACCCCTAGGTTCATTTTGCGCCGGATTTCTCCTTTAACACTTTGGGAAATACGATAATTTGGTTTCTTGCCGACAGTTAGATGAGAATATGGATACCACACTCATGTCTGTTCACTAAATATGAAGCTACAGCCTTATTGTCGACAGTCAGGCTAACCAGCTGCTGGCTGTAGCTTCATATTTACTGAGCAGAAACTGGTATCAATCTTTTTATCAAACTGCCAGGAAGAAAGCTGTGCCTCAAATCTCTAGATAAAAGGGTACTGCAATATCGTCCACACTAAAGGCTTGTTTAAATTTTGAACAGTGTCCATTTGTATAGTAATATATGAGATGGGAGGAGAATTACTAGCACCTTGAGTTCATTTCAGACAGTGTCCTGAGAGGATCAATCTTTGTCTTTTCTTACTGTAATTATACAAATGTTAGTAGAGTCCATTATAATAAACTTAACAGATACAGTTCCTGTTAATATTAGATTTAGATTCCCACTCGTGTTTTCGTCAGAGAGACTGAAGAGAATTTTCTAGTGTTATTTTGTGAAGCTTTTAACATTTAGTGCACTTGTGAGGCTCATGAGAGGCATATTGCTATTACTGTAGTATATGATTAGAGTAGTCAGGCAGTGAAGCCAGTATATATTTAGTAGGAACACTGAATAGAAGAATATGAAGGGGGTGAACTCAATCTAGTTCTTAACAAATTCGTCCATGTTATATATATATATATATATATATATATATATATATATATATATATATATGACTGAATTCTGCAAAGTTTTTTTAATTGATCACATGCAAATCAGATTCTTGTGTAAGCTGTGATGTTACAGTTCTTGGTGAAACTGTGCGCTCTAATTTGACCTCAATTGAACTGAACTGTACTTGAATTTAGCGGTTTACGAACTAGCACCCTCTATAAGAATGTTTACACCAAGCCACCGTTCACAAACTCCTTAACGCTGAAATAGCACACTATCGTCCTCTCTGGAGCCAATCAGTGTACCATTACTGTTTACCAGACTTGCCAGACTTGCCAGACTTGCCAGATTTGCTAGCTTTAGCAGCTTTGGTAGCTTTGATATCCATCTTGGTCTTCTGGATACGAGAGAAGATCTCTTTAAAAAGGGCTTTGTACTCTGGAGTGTTCTGTCCCAGCCTCTTATCCACCGCCTCCACTTGCTTGCTAATGCTCTCAATGGCCTCAGGGGTGGAGGGCGACTGGGTGGGGGAAGGGGGAGGCGCCGGGGTGGGGCCCATGGCACAGTCTTTCATGGACGGGTCTCGGGAGACGGGTCTGGAAGTCTGGACACCGGCGTGACACAGGCTCTCCTCGTGGCGCCTACACTTCCCTAACAACTCCTCATATTTCTCCAGCAAGGCGTGGTACTGCTCGTCCACCTCCCTGAGGATGGACATCCCTCTCTTCCTCACGCTGTTGGCGTGGAGGGCGTAGCTGCCTCTCCTGCGGCCGGACGCGTCGCGGGCCACGATGGCGTTGAGCGCCGTGTCGCTGCAGCTTTTTCTCACGGGGCTGGACTCGGGGAGAGCCTCCCCTCCCACGCCTCCACCACCGTCAGTCTCCTCCCTCACGCCTCCTCCGGTCTCCCCGACCTCGACTTCCAGGAACGTGTCCGTCTCCGGGGTGCTATTGAGGACAGTCTGGGTAAGACCGGCGCCGTCGTCCTCGCTGCTCAGCAGGAAAGTCCGAGCGCGGCGCAGCTGCTGCAGCTCCTGGAGCTCCACCTCCAACTCCCGCACCCTCGCCTGGCAGCTCTCAGCGTCCTAAAAGCAAAGACGATCAAGATTGTAGCTGAATATATTTATCAGATAAATTTTTGTACATCTATTATCTATTAAAAGCAGGTGAACGAAAACAATTCTAAATGTCTACCTACCTGCACCCGTGTCTGCAGGCGGGAGAACTCTGCAACAAGGAGGTTGCACTCCCTCTCCACCCCTTCCCTACGACCCCGCTCAGTCCGGGCAGCCGCTCGTAGAGCCGACACCGCCTCCCTCAGATGCTGGTTCTCTTCTTCAAATGGTGGACGCTTTACATCCACTGTAAAGCTCTCAGCCCGGCCCACTACAAACTCATCCTCATACCTGGCAAAAAGACAAATATAGAGCTATATTACAAAGCAAATATAGAGCTAGTTCCTCACATACCCCTTTTCCACCAACAAGAACCAGGTGCTGGTTCAGAGCTAGAGCTTGTGCCGATTCGGAGTTGGTTCGACTGACGAGCCTCCAAAGAACCGGTTTGCTTTTCCACAGACGCTAAAGAGCCGGCACAGAACCAGGTCGTACGTCACCGTATACGTCTCATCTTTCCAAGCAACGTTAGCGCTGCGGCGCCAAAAACAAACACACCATCAACAATGGTTGCTTTGCTATCGATGTTCATGGCTTTGCGGACCTACATCGGCATCCAAACTCGGCGGATCCAACGTGTTCGCGCGGCTCGCCTTTATAGTGCAAGAAAGCAGCTTGTGTCCTCCTCCGACCACTGCTGTTTTTGTTTAATCGCGTCCATCGTGTTTATCTGCTAATTCAAAAATGGCGGAAATCGTCTTGTTGGTCACGGTAACCCCGCCCCCAGCCGCTGACGTAAGCGGTTCTTACTTCTGGCCCAGCAATGATTTGGTGCTACTTAAGAACCACTTTTACCGGTCCGGAGCTGGTGCTTTGGTGGTCGAAAAACAAAGAACCGATTTGGCTCTGAACCAGCACCAGCTCTGCCTTGGTGGAAAAGGGGTAACAGGTAGTGTGTTTCATTGTTGTAAAGATGACTAGCCACCTGCTTTGTGGAAAACAATAGCCAAGTACCTGGGTGCTGTGCAAAGCTCCCTCAGGCAAGGGAAAGAGTGGATGGTCTTGCGTCGTTCCCTCTTCTCCCTCCTGACTCGGAGCTGCTCCATGGAGCGAAGCTGCTCCACCTGCCCTGAGAGAGACTCCACCTGGTTCTGCAAAGTCTCAATGGTCCCGGTTAACCTGTTCCAGGAGGAAGAGAATTGATGCATTTGATCCACGATGGCTCATATTATTTTGCACATTCTGCACTCAATCTCAATTTTTTCTTATGTTAACAGCTATTTTGTATAGATTTGTTTCTGTATTTATTGTTTATTTCCTATTAATGTTCAATGGGTTTGGTTGTTAATGTATGCACCAACCACCAAGGCAAATTCCTTGTAAGTGTTACTTACTTGGCAATAAAGCCCTTTCTGATTCTGAATCTGAAGAGGACATGTTTAGGAACTGAAAGTGGGTATGAAAGAAGAGAGAAAAGAAAACCTCTTACCTCTCTATCTTTTGTTGTGAGCCCTTGCTGTCCATCACCAGCGTGTGGTTGGTGCGTTCCAGCTCTCTGGCCGTCCCGTCCAGCTGCTCGTACACTTTGGCATGCTGCTCGTTCATTTCCCGAAGAACTTCCAGCTGCTTCGACAGGTACTGTCGCACAAACAAACACATGTATGTACAATCACCAATACATATATATACAGACATGCATACATATATAAAATTTAAATGACAGCTTAATAATGTCATGTACTTCTCAGCATAATCCTCCAAAATTATTGTAAGTATTGCACAATTTATTACCAGTTAATATACTGCTTTACAATTAAATATATTGATTATTTATTCATTTATAAACCTTTAAAACAATCTCAAATCAAAATCTACTTTCGGGAGCTTTCAAAAGTGACATTCCCAAATGTTTTTTTTTTCTATTAAGTGTACTTAATTTTATTCATGAATTCAATTCATGGATTAGGTTAATGAGGGAGACATTAGTTCCTAGATTAGATAAAACAATTCTCAAAATCTATCATAAATAATAATAATAAAGCCCGTCCTCCTATCCTGCCTGAATCAGTACAACCTCTTGACAACACTCAATCATTTATACCTCGATCTCTTGCACTTGCTCTTCATTAGTGATGTACATCTGCTGCAGGGAATCCTCCAGCTCTTTGTTCCTCTCCAGTAGAGTCTTTCCCAGCTCTGCCGCCAAGTGGAGGTCTAGAAATTAGAATGTGATTATGAAGCAGATGAACAAATAAGTCACAAGTGCAGACAGAAGCTATGTTTCCATCCACATGTTTTTATCCGAATTAAGTCATATCGAATGAAAAATGCCTTATGGAAACAGTAAAATTCGATTGAATTTCATGAATATCGACTCAAAGGAAATACGTTCGGTGTCATCGGATTTTATCTTGATCGATATACGGCTTATGCGATAAACGCTGATGGAAACGTTATTTTTTTAAGTTTTAGGTCATTTTATGGTTGCAACCCGCCACAAAACGAAGAAGAAGTTTTAGTTCATTTCCGCCCAGTATTTCCGCTCTGTTTGCACACATGACAGGTGTCAACAAAGACAGATGTAAGTGGACGAACAAGGAGACAAGAGACTTTTTGAATTTAATTTACGAGCAAAATATAACGGCTATTTTAGATAGCAAAAATCTAAGAAATGCCATAATTTATCAGGAACTCACGAAGGAAATGGCGAAAAGGCTTCAACCAAAGGGATTCCGTGAAGTGTCTCTGAACCACGATCTCCCAGAACAGTTTGGAGCGCTTTTACACATTTACGTGCATCTGCATCATCATAGCAATGTGTTGATAGCGTCGTTGTTTTCTTATTTTTAGCTTGATAGGTCGCTATCAGCTGGCACATAAGCACTATTACAACTTGTGCAATATTGATCATTTGTTGGTAGATGGCGTGATCCATTTTGTCTGGCAAAACTTTGTTCGCAAATGTTTGCTTGAATGTTCAGTGCGAAAATGAATGGAAACACCTTAAAATGTCTCAAATCAATTCAATATACCAATTTGACCGCAAAACAGCATGTTCCCTCATTACGCACAGGTTTTTATTCACTTTAAAGCCGTTGGATGGAAACACACTTTCACCAGCTTTATTCGCATGAGTTTTTTTTACCAAACTTCAGATAATTCGATTGACAAGTGGATGGAAACTTAGCTAGAGATGTAGATTGACCAAGATGGATACAAAGAGTGAAAGTTTAGGTAGTTTGGGAAAAAGAAGGCTGGAGAGGAGGGATGGAAATATAAGGAGAGGAAGGATTAAGAGGACAAGAAAGGGGGAACTAAATCTGACAAAACAAGACAGACTGCAACTGTACAATTTAGATGATCCGCTGTCACGATTAATGGAGTGCATTGTTCTATTTCAGGCGAGGTTATAACAGGGTCTGGAACAGAATGATTAAAGGGGCCATTAAGTTGTCTCAGTCTGAACTGGACCAGTTCAATTATACAGAGAGGAGAGCAGGAAAGACAGAAAGACTGTCTTCCCCCTGCAGGTCCTCTTCTCTCCGCTAACTGAAAATGAAGGTCAGAGATTGTTGCCAAGATTATTTGAAGAGACACCTCTCCGCTGAGATTAGCACAGAAATAGGCTGAAGTTTAACATGCTGGCATGCAGGAGACTTTTAAGGCAGGCACTTTCACATTCAATGTATTCTATAATAGTGTGTTGTTGATCTTGGTCTAAAGTCCATTGCTTTACCTTTATTGCACCACACTGTTTTTATTTGTGCTTCCAAACTGTTATAGCACCTCCACAGTAAGATGACTCAATGTCACCGTTCTTTATTCTAACTGTGCTCTGACTCAGCAGCACTGATGGCCTACATTGTTGGGTCTGAGTCAGCAAGATGTGATTTGCGACCTTTTAGAAAGAAAGCAGAGGACTAAACTGAACAGCCAATAAAGTCATCTCTCATTCAGTCCTAGGTCTGTCCGCAATATTGAATAGTGATCACTCGGACGGATGCCAAGTAACAAGCTTCTAACAGCAACTCCTGGCCTACTGTAAATCACTGCAACATTTACGTTACATGGAGTAGATAGTAGGGTTGGGTACAGAAACAACCAGTATCTACCGGACCAAATAACAACGCAGATTCCAGTGCCTCCTTTCAGTGCCACTTAAATGCCTGCGCGCCATCTGATGATCCGAAATGCGCAAGACTCTAGTTAACGTTGCAATTGGCAGCGGGTAACATTAGCCTACAGTTAGCTAGTAGCTGGCTTGAACACAGCTAAAATGCTGAAAGCTAAAAAGGTCCAAAGTGGGGCGGTATTTCACTGGAAAGGATTCCAACACTGTGACGTTCAACAGTCTGCAGCTAAAGACACAGCGTGGCCCAGCTGCCCTTTTCGACACACCATGGCCACCGCCGGAGTCGCAGTTGACGGAGAAACAACATCTATGGGACTCCATAAGGTCTGGACCTCGTAAGCTCATGGTGCATTCAAGTGCACATCAATAAACTCAAGCTGTTGTTGTAAAGTACCCTTCTGCCATCTAGTGGTTCTTCTTTTTGTTGTTTAACAACAACAACTGACTGCTGAAATAAGTTACTACTATTACATTTTAAATAAATTATTTAAATTTGACCATATGGCCTTACCAATAAACAAGTCATTCTTTAAATTCGCCGACTCTGCTCTTCTTAAAAGTATTGGGTCAGGCACAGTTTAGGCACGGGCACAGTTTTAAAAGTATTGTTTTAGCACTGGTATCGGAAAACACCCAAACGATACCCAACCTTAGCAGATAGAGAACAAGAAAAATAATACATCCTTTTAGCTCATTGTTTTGGTTATGGTTTCGGTCGCACCGCTCTCATAGCGTTTTCCTGTCACAGCTGTTTTCAGTGAAAAAGCACTGATGAATCCACTGTACACTACCTGCCCAGCACAACACAGTCACAACTAGCTGGTGAACATAGTGGAGCATTTAGCAGCTAAAGAGCCAGATATTTAACTCAGGAGTTAGGAGAGACCAAAAACAGAGAAAAAAGAAGAATTAATATTGGACTTCAATTCACCAAGTGGCCAGGAACACGACTCCAAATGAAAGCTAATGGAACTCCATTTCAGCTTGATGTGTAAATAGGCAACTGTATGCTAATAAGTTTGTCAACTTAAAAAGGTGATAACATGTCAGTGTACAGCTTGTTTCTGCTGCCCCCAGTTAATGCAGGGTTAAAGATCCTTCAAGAAATGTCGCCGTACACTCTGCTAGCTTTTTCAGTAGAGCCCAACGAATAAATCGTCAGGAAGATTGTAGCTTATCACAGATATATTATTATCAGCACGTGTCGGCTGAAGTAGCAAGGAATTGCAGCACAGACATCTGTATTGACTCATATATTGCATTATCCCTAAAATCTCAATATTGGTTTTAGCCTTACAAAATCGAAAATCAGCCAGGTTCTATTTTTCAGTCACTGCATGTTATGAAAGCACGCTTCTCTTCTTTCTCCCTGGCAGTCTTGTCGTCACCTTCTTCAATTAAACTAATGAGCAGCAAGCTAAGCATGCGGTTGCCAATAGCTCCATTTGGACTAATTCACACACTTCCTCTGTACTGATAGCTCAGTGAATTCCTGCGGGGGCCCTGGCATCAGCAGCTGTGGTACCACTGAATGGATTCCTCCTGGATGCTGAGTGAGTCAGGAGCCCACCTTAGGCCTCTTTCTGCTAGTACGACTTAACTAGAAACCCCTGATGGGTTAGCATCTCTGCTCTGACGCGCAGGAAGCGATTTGTTTGAAATATGCTGAGGAAGGGTTGTGTAGTTAGCATTAGAAAGTTATAGCAACAAAAGACTTCAAGCTACAAAATCAGTACTTTTATTTTTCTGGCGGTAGTAGGCTACTTTTTTTGTTTCCTCTTATTCGGTTTATTGTGACCATTGCGCACCAAAATACCAAATTCCTTGTGAATGTGAAAATCTACCTGTTTCTGACGTAAACAAAACTTGTGTACCGGTATTCTGAAAATAACTCGGTAGACCACATCATGGTTGGTATGTTATTCCTCTCATCAGTAAAACCAAAACCAGTTATATAAGCAAAGATCTTGAAATCCTATCCAGCCTTCGGCCAATCTGACAAATCTAAAACCAAATTCCACTAAAAAAACAGACGGATCACTGTGTTCGTGTCCACATTCAGCTGGCAGAGAGGGAGAGGGAGCTCAGTGACAAGAGAATAAAAGAAGAAAGGAAAACAAAGTGAAAGTGGGAGAGGGGGAAAGAGCCGATCGATACAACTCACTGCACCGGCAAAACAACTTAGCAAGTCAATACTAGGCAACAGACCGTGTGTTAGCTGCACGCAGACCTGAAGCTTGACCCAGACAGGATGAAAGCACTGAAGCCAGAACTCTAGCATAATCACATCATTCATGACAAATGCATTTCCTGCATGCTCCGACTGCAACCAGTCAGGAATGTGTTTGTGTGTTCAGAGAACTTGGTTGCACTTTCTTTTCAATGCAACCAGCTACTGAAAACTTGTAGATACGCGTGCACATTTAGACTGATCTGATAATATACTGTATGTGGTGATCTCTTCCACAGGCAGTGTTGTTTTGGACCCATGACATTTATTGGAATGTGGAAAACAAGGACTTCTCCTCTTCCTCTTTTCCTGTGTTGCAGCAGACCCGACATCTTAACAGAAAAAAGGTTCTAGAAACATTCAGTGGCCAGAAATGAATTATTTAGTGCAATAGCTTTTTTTTTGCCATAAACTGCACTAATGCATTCTATGCCAAAACAGTAGTATCTAGTAACATTTGTATGTTCAACACTGGGACCTTTGCTCTTTAATACCCTGTACGTATGTTGCATAAACACTTATTAAGCTGTAACAAGAGCAAAGGAAGCCTCTCATCAGATGTTAAGTCAAGCAAACAAAGCTCTGGTCTCAGGTGGTAGAGCCACATATTTTCCTGGTGGACTTGGGCCAATAAAGGATGGGGCTAACAAACGGGGCCAAACAAAGACGCACCCTAATAACACGTTATTTTATTATCCCTCCTGTTTTTCTGCTTTGCATTTCGGAGTTGAAATGGGAGCTGTAACTACAAAATAAAAATAAAAATCTCCTACATTCCACAGTGGGGCTGTGCTTTCCAAGTTTGACATCTGCTAAATTTGCACACAAATGAAGAGCTTTATTCTCAAAAGGAAGAGTTTAACATTTTGGGGCATAAAGGAGATTGCTACCACCCTTGTGTCTTTATGGTGCGTGTGAAAGTACCGCCAGTAGCCAGTTAGCTTAGCTTAACGCAACGACTAGAATCAAGGTGAAACAGCTAGCCTGGCTCTTTCTGAAGGTAACAAAACAGGATCACTCCACTTAAAGTTGATGTGTTCCCTTCTAAATACATTTGCAACCAGGGTCAGCCTCCTCCAGCCCCTTACTACTTTTAAGTTTTTTAAGTTTCTTCTAATTTTTTGTAATTGAGTTATCTGTTCTGTTATAATTTAGGCAATTTTTATTTAAATGGAGCAGTTACTTTTTTTCTCAAAAGAAACTGCTTTCAAACTAAAGAGCTTTTCCTTTTTTTTCCTATTTCCTAACACTAATAGTATTCTAGCGACAATCCTACAATGAAATCCTCTGAATTTGTTGGTTATCCAATTAAAATAAGATGAGTCTGGGCGTCTGGTTAGCTCACCTGGCGGAGTGTGCGCACATATACAGAGGCTCAGTCTTTGACGCAGCGGCCACGGGATTGATTCCGCCCTGTGGCCTTTGCTGCAGTTCATTCCCCCTCTCTCTCTCTCTACTTTCATATTTAAAGCTGTTCTGTCAAAATATAGGCCTAAAATGCCAAAAAAATAAAATGAATCTAAAAATACTGGAATCATTTAAAAAGAATACCATGTCTATGTTTTTAACTGTATAATATAAACTCCCACATGGCTGCTGAAAAGGGGGGTAAAGTTAAGTAGACATGCCTACAAGAATTTAACAACCAGTTTTGGAAAAAAGTAGGGCATACCAAACATAATGATAATGTGCACCAAAAATGTATTAATTCTTCCTTGGTTCATTGACCTTCCATCAGATTTGATTAGAATCTGCTTGTGGTAAGGTCTGAAAACACAACAATAACAATTTCTTTTTAAATAATTGATTCCAAAGGAGCAGCTTAAAGCAGGTGCAGAGTAACACTATTTTATGGCTGCAACTATAGTATTGACTATTACTGATTAACCTGCAAGTGGTTTTCTAGATGAATGGATGAATCTCATGTCTAAAAATTGGGAATGAATGCCCGTCCCAACTTCCCAGAGTCCAAGATGACATCTTCGAATGCCTTCTTTTGTTCGACCAGAAGTCCAAAAGAGAAAAGCGGCAAAGTCCTCTCATTTGAGATGCTGGAACCAGAGAATGTTTGGCATAGGTCCAATATTTTTTGCTTCAAACAAGCGGCAACACAGTTGCAGATCATGTTTCTGTTGATCGACTAATCAATTCATTGACTAAACGTTTCAGCTCCACGCTTTTGAGAAAAAAATGTTAGCACTCTTCATTCCTCCATGTTTTCCCCCATGCCTTCCATAAACCTCCTAAAAGAGCCTTTTTCCTGCCACAGCTCTACGGTCAGACAGATCCGCCTGCCAGTGATTCCTGCATGACAACAACGACTGTACTGTAACACAAGGCCAGTGGCGTCTCTCTCTGAAGGATCCGTGGCTTCCTGAATAGTCGCACAACACGATATGAGAAAAATGTGCGATATACGATATTATAGATATTAAAGTGTACTCGGTTCTGCTGCTTTCAGTATTCTGCTAAAATATAACAAACTGCTTGTTGAATTTAAATCAAATGAAAGGAAATCACTTCCAACTTTCTTTAATTGAACAAATTGAACTTTGAGTTGAATATAAAAGGCACCACTAAAAAACACAATGCACTTTAAAAGTTACATTTTAAAGTGCAGTTTTCTACTGATATTGTCTTTGAACTAACACTAAAAATCTCTTGAGTGTCTTTCGCGATATGTCGCAGCCTTATGCATTGTGATATCGCGAAAAAAAAAAAAAAAAGATTTATTTCTTGCAGCCCTACAACAAAAGATGACTTAAGGCAGTCAGCACTTTGAAGCACAGTGCTGCTCTAAGAGGTCGGACATCCTCTCTGCTCCATCAGACCCAGAGCTCTGCACGGACACGCACACATGAAGACACTGCTCCTTTTTTACACCAGCCATTTTGACTTTTATGAATGTTCGTCCTCTCTGCTGCTGTCTTTCTTTTACCCGTTCTTCCTCAGTATTCCCAAAGTAAAGACTAGTGAAGCTGTATTTTTATTCTCAGGTCCACAGGAGACAAAAAAATTGTCTAACAAATCCATTACATCACTATTACAGTACATAGATGCTTATGTGTGCACATATGTTTGTAGTCAGGTAAAAACCACTGCATCAGCACTATTTCATCTCTGGAAATGTACCATTATCATTATGTCAAGTCAACTTTATTTGTCAATTCTGCAATATATGCCAGACATACAGAGCAATGAAAATACGTTTCTCTCCGACCCACGGTGCAATAAGTAGGGCTGCTCGATTATGGATTATTTTTGGTCAATATTGAAATCACGATAATTTAACACGATTACTCGTTGACTTCTGGAAAGATGTTGCAGTTATTGAACTTCAACTGTGGAAAAAGTTAAATAAATCAACAGTAAAAAAAACACAACTGTGAAATTTGCCTTGATATTTTTCCTATTTAAACTTTATTTTTTCATTTAGAACAAAAAGAGAAAATAAGAGTTTACTTGCAAAACGTAATGAGCTAAATAATTGTTTTTCTCGATTATTCCGTTTTTGTGATCATTGTGAGCCAAAATCATAATCACGATTGAATTTCGATTAATTGCACAGCCCTAGCAATAAGGACACGTACAACAACAAAAATATAAAACTACATTCAGAAGTCATGCATTTCAGCATGAGGGGCTCACCAGTTAAATTAAATATGCATTATATTTGGTGGTCAATTGGCTAATAAATGTCTTTACAGATGTTCATTACATAGCAATATACAAAGTGTGACCTCATCCTAAATGTACTTGCCTCTTTGTGACTGACTTATTAGTTCCCCTGAAGTGAAACATAAAAAGACAAACCTCGTATTTATAGAAATTGACTGATACCAAATCCATCTTTCATAATATAAATGTGATTAAATGCATTGTTTTTATCAATACTGAAAAAAATGTGGAAACCTTTTAAAAGGGGATGTTGTTGCATGCTCAGCTGGTTGGTTTTCAGACTACTTAAATATATTTACATTTTAGGACCATGAATGACCAAGATGTAGCCTAGTTAGATCTGACAGAATCACTTGTATAGCTGTGATAGATTTACTTATGCTGTTACTGTATAGAGCAGGTGGCCTCATAATGGAAAGATAGATACATCATGTGGACAGTTTTGTTGTCATTACTTAGAATTCCTCATGGGGGAGGCAAAAACTACGCACTATGGCTTTAAGTGCTTTAGCGCAACTATTTTATATTAACGAATGTCTGTTACATTCAAGAAAAAGAAACTACGCACTGTGGCTTTAGCGAACATCATATGCGTAATTCATGGCTCAATTCAAACAGGATCAAATAATGAGTTGTCTCTGCCTCTTCACTACTGTAGTCTAGCCTACATATTTATTCCGAAATAAGGTCCCATGGTGAACCGGAAGGGGAGGGACTTCGCCTCTCGATAAACACTCCCGCTGGTGGGTGACATAATGCAAGCCCATTTAAATGGTAAGATGAAAACATTTTAGGCAAGAATTATGCCATGCAGTAACAGAATCTTGGTTTATATTTAAGTGCTGCCTAGTTGTTTGAAGTTTCATCTGAGTTCGGTACCTGCTTCTAGACTCTTTGTGTATGCTAAAGTACGCTGTGACGGAGGGAAGTTTAACATAGTTCATTAAAGCCCGATACACACCAAGCTGATAAAGTCTGTTCCTTGCCGTCGTCCGTCCAGGGGGCTGTCGTCCTTCATTTTGGCCAATTTGACATGTATAATCGGACGGGCAGGCACTGCCGGCAGTCGGACTCAAATGACCCATGTGATTGGTGGAGTGCTAACCCAGAAACGGGGAGCGGGATGAGCGTGACTAGAGCCTCTCAAAATCTGAGGAAAATCTTTTAACATGACCTTTGTCGATCTGAAATGAAGACAGATTCAGCAACTGCATGGCCTATTTCTCGCTTAAAATGTTTTCAGAAACACGTTTCGGTGAACTATTTTAGTACAATATGAGATCGTTTTCGGAACGAGCCGCCATGACAGCTCGGTCTTTGAATTTCCGGGGGGAACCAGACCCACGTGACGCGTTCATCCAATCAGCTGCCGGTTTTCATTTTCAGGCGACAATACAGATTAGCGCCGCCTGCTGTTATGGAGACGTATTACGTTTCGTCACTTCGGTGTGTTCCAAGGCACTTTTTTGACCAACTCGGGGGGACAGATCAGTCCAACTGCCTTTTCTGCCGAGGGTCGGCCGTCTGGTCGGGTTTGTCTGGGCCTTTACACGTACTACCAACCTTATTGGTTGGTTGAATATCTGCAAAGTATCCCTTAAATTAGACAAATACTGAAGAGTGAACCCTCCTGTTGACTTGTTTTTGCAAGATTCTTCCTTTACGAAGTCATCACTAGCTGCACAATGTGCAGTGGATTAATCGACCAGTTGATTCAGACAAAACAAGACGTTGAAAAACAGCACCTAGAAAACTGTGATGAGCATTTTACAATTTATAAAAGACCTAAAGAGTAATAAATTAATAATCAAAGGATTTGACACATTAATCAATAATGAAAACTATAGTCAGTTGCCATTTTAACTAGCACAATGTTAAATTATATGAAAAATACTGACTATGGCTGTCTTTTTACT
The DNA here is from genome assembly GCF_004354835.1 of Perca flavescens. Lineage (NCBI taxonomy): Eukaryota > Metazoa > Chordata > Actinopteri > Perciformes > Percidae > Perca > Perca flavescens. Next base: position 24,118,613 of record NC_041351.1, on the reverse strand, counting down.
GCCTAATTGGTACATAATGTTTGATATTACATCAGTATTTAGACCCAAAAAACAACGATATATACACTTTTGGTACATTAAGTAAGCAGTGTATCTTTAAATGAAAATGATAAACCTTGACCATTGGCCATTTATTCTTCAGAAAAACATTAAGAAAAAATCCTTATCTTACACTGCTTTACTATTATTGCTTATTGTGTACTCAGATTTTTTAGCCTAAAATAATGAATACATGCCATTGAAATAACTGGATACAATTTGTTAAAGTGCATGCCGAGAGCCTAAGTCTTTTGCAATAATTAGGCTCTGTATTATGAAATTGTGACATTGTGACGTAGTGTCCATCACATCTGTCCAATACCCAAGGTGACATCTTCAACTTGCATGGTTTGTCTGACCAATAGTCCAAAACCCAAAGACATTCAATACACAATGATACAAAACCAGCAAATCCTCAGATATGAGTTGGCATCAACCACAAAATGTTCTGCATTTTTCTTGATAAACAAATAATTGATGATCAAAAGTATCCTTTTTTGTATATCATTTATTTATTAATGTTAAATCTTCCATAAATATGCCCTGATAATAGCCTCATTCTAACACAGGGTCTAACACACTGTCTGATGCTGACAGCAGTATGCAGGCCCTGCTTGGCATGCTTTCAATGCATTGTTGTCAAAGAAGAACAGCTCGCTCCCTTTTGAAACTACTTCAGCGTTTATCTGAATGCATTATAAAATTGAGGAGGGACTTCTAAAAACATGCATCGGCCGTCTCGTTACATGACAGAGAGCCTTTGTTAAGTGGAGGCCAGCTGACCGACACCGGCGCCGGCGCCAGCCACTGAGAGAGGGGATGCTGCGGGGAGGGAGGACGGTGTCTTGTCTTACCCTGCTCCAGGTCCTGTTGGTCGTACCACGGCTCTTCCTCTTCGGTCACGAATTCCTCCATTCTCCCTGAGCTTAGCATGGGTGTCCCCCTCCTCCTGAACCCGGGAAACCCGCAGAAGCAAGCCGTGCTGTCTGAACAATAGAGCTCCTCCAGACTCCTCCAGAAGGCGGTGGTCGCTCCTTGGTGCTGGAGCTGCGCACGGGTTTCATTCAGCCAAGGGAGTGTTGTGTTGTGGCTCTACGTGTTTCCTCTTTCCTTCCTCTGCTCGTTGTTTCCTCGTTCACTCCCACCTCTCCCTCTCATCCCCCCACCACCAGGCGCCGGCCCATCCTGGTCCTCAGACCAGCTGCTGCTGCTGCTGCTTCTGCTGCTGCAGAGGAGTCTACAGACGTGGCAGCGATGTTGCAATGACAGCACTTCCTTTCTCCCTGTTATCAGCGGCACACGTACGATGCCTTCGCGTGCTGCCCGTAAGCTGTAAACGTACAGCTCTGTTTACATTCCAAAGCTTTCGGTCAAGCCCTCTAGATTTCTTTGGAAAGACGGGCATAATGACGCCATTCATTTAGACACATTTATTACAAAGGCACATCTGTTAAAAAAAGCTAACCAAATAGGCTACTATATCATAAAGCTAAAATTTCAGACCGCATCCAAACGCTACATTACCTCATAGAGACTTGGAGCCCAGATTCAGGGAACAAAATTGTGATTTGATTAGGATTTGTTTACAGGTTAAACATGCTTTTATATATATATATATATATATATATATATATATATATATATATATATATATATATATATACATTTAATTTATCTTTATTTTATATATATATATATATATATATATATATATATATATATATATATATATATATATATATATATATAAATTAAATGAAGGTATATATGGCAATTAGTATAACTAAAGATACAGTTTTCAGAAAGGGGTGCATAGGTTGTGCAGTAGAAAGACAACTCAGCAGCTCAGCTTCTCCAAAAACCTCGGTTCAGTTCCTGACAGCACTACTTCCAACTTGGCCCCATCGAACACAACTGTGCAACTGCAGCTTGGGAGGCCAGTGAGGGGGTTGTGTAGGCTACTTACAGCACCTGTGACTTTTAATGGTTTGTCGGTCTACAGTTGATGTCACAAAAGTGAATTACAAATTCTAACACAAGCTGTGCATACAAAGACGTGCTGATAATGTACAGCAAATGTGTCTGTTGATACAGTGGTAGTGAATGCAGGCTTAAATGTGTGGCTGTGCTACTACGATGCAATCATAACCCTTCTATTCATTGTACAGTTTATTTTTGTTATTTTTGCTGTCTAAATAAGTATGGTGCATTTGCAATATCACATCTCTATCATTACAAGGTCTGTCTACCATCTCGTGTACAAGCTAGGCCTACTTTGTTCCTGCTTGAAGATGTGCTCTGTGGAGTTACACTGCTGTGTTACCTTGTTACCAACAGATCCTTTTGCAGTTTTAGGCGTTGGTTTATGTAGCAGCTGACTGAACTGTTTAGTTCAACTTTGGGTGACTGCTGCAAAATGATTCAGCTCACTTCTGCTCCAAGCAGTGTTATGTTATTTACACCACTAGAGTGCATGCTCGAGTCTTATACATGCCACAAAACAGGTCCCTCTTAAAGGTTTGAATGAACACACATACAGAACATACATTTCACAGAAATCCTCTTTGTCCCTGCACAGCTCCATCCTATGATTGTTACATTATTTAATACATCTTTATATAATAGATAAGTGGAGGGAAATACAAAATAGCCCTATATTCTGATCTCTCACTGCGGGTCAAATTTGGAATAAATTAAATTAAAATAAATGACACATTATAATGTGGCATACAGCTTTGTTTCACGGCAATTAGTGCATCTATGAAAGGTGGGGCATGGAATTGTTTTTAGCAAGTCCTACAACTAATTAAAGAGGACTGGGATGGAGTCATATGTTATTAAGGCTAGTAATACAGGAAGATCAGATTGTTGTCCAAACAAAAAAGAGAGAGTGGAAGACATTGTTGTCCTAAATATGGTTGAATGTCCTCACTATATTCGTCAATGACATGCATGCATGCATGCACGCAGTAATCAGCATAGGCTACCACATACTTGCCAACATTTAGTTTTTAAAATACAGGAGTTTTTTTTTTTTTTTGGGCAGGTGGGGGGGGGGTGGGGGGGGGGGGGGGTAATACTTAACCCATTGCTATTAACCTATGTATGTTAATTGTATAGCCCACTTGTTCTTGATAGGCTGGAAACAATAGACAGCCCTGATGGTTACCATACGCATATAACCATAATCAAAGACAGCATGCTAGCTACCTTTATATGTTAAGCTAAAGGTCAATGGTTTGGGCTACTACTTAGCCTACTGCAGGGCTATTGAGGCCACACCCACTGCACAGATAATTTCTAAAATCCAACATTCTACAGCAGATTGAAGCTGATTGAAAACAGATTGAAGACAGTACTGCATTTGAGTCCAAGGACTACAGCTCATCCAAATTCCCATAATTTCCATGAATTCCCATTAAAGTTTCCAAATTGGAATTCTTCCAAAATTCCACAGCTAAAATTTCCATGGAAAGCAATATAAAAAATATCCAGTTTATTCCCATTAATTCCCGTTAATTCCCATGAAAGTTTCCAAATTGGAATGTTTCCAAAATTCCCCAGCTAAACTTTCCATGGAAAGTTTCTGGAAATTTAACGGAAAATTTCCACCCGTTTGCAACAATCCATCCATCCATCTTCGTCCGCTTATCCGGTATCGGGTCGCGGGGGGAGCAGCTCCAGCAGGGGACCCCAAACTTCCCTTTCCCGAGCAACATTAACCAGCTCCGACTGGGGGATCCCGAGGCGTTCCCAGGCCAGGTTGGAGATATGCGATAAATTGAATGTAATACCGCACCCGCTGTGCCGATTCTCTGACCAATCTCCCGCTCCATTGTCCCCTTACGCGAACAAAACCCCAAGGTACTTGAACTCCTTCACTTGGGGTAAGGACTAATTCCCTACCTGGAGTAGGCACTCCATCGGTTTCCTGCTGAGAACCATGGCCTCAGATTTAGAGGTGCTGATCCTCATCCCAACTGCTTCACACTTGGCTGCAAACCGATCTAGTGAGTGCTGAAGGTCACAGGCCGATGATGCCATCAAGACCACATCATCTGCAAAGAGCAGCGATGAGATCCCCAGCTCACCGAACTGCAACCCCTCTCCACCCCGACTACGCCTTGATATCCTGTCCATAAATGTTACAAACAGGATTGGTGACAAAACGCAGCCCTGGCGGAGGCCAACCCTCACCTGAAACGAGTCCGACCTACTGACGAGAACCCGGACACAGCTCTCGCTTTGGTTGTACAGAGATTGGATGGCCCTGAGAAGAGACCCCCTCACCCCATACTCCCGCAGCACCTCCCACAGTATCTCCCGGGGGACCCGGTCATACATCTTTTCCAGATCCACAAAACACATGTAGACCGGTTGGGCATACTCCCAGGCTCCCTCCAGGATCCTTGCGAGAGTAAAGATCTGGTCCGTTGTTCCACGACCAGGACGGAATCCGCATTGTTCCTCCTCAACCCGAGGTTCGACTATCGGCCGAACCCTCCTTTCCAGCACCTTGAAGTAGACTTTACCAAGGAGGGTGAGAAGTGTGATACCTCTGTAATTGGCAAACACCCTCTGGTCCCCCTTTTTAAAAAGGGGAACCACCACCCCGGTCTGCCACTCCTTTGGCACCGTCCCAGACTTCGACGCAATGTTGAAGAGGCGTGTCAACCAGGACAGCCCCTCCACACCCAGAGCCTTGAGCATTTCTGGACGGATCTCATCAATCCCTGGGGCTTTGCCACTGTGGAGTTGTTTGACTACATTAGTGACCTCCGCCTGGGAAATTGACAATGATCCCCCATCATCCTCCAGCTCTGCCTCTAACATAGAGGGCGTATTAGTCGGATTCAGGAGTTCCTCAAAGTGCTCCTTCCACCGCCCTATTACCTCCTCAGTTGAGGTCAACAGTGTCCCATCCTTACTGTACACAGCTTGGATGGTTCCCCGCTTCCCCCTCCTGAGGTGGCGAACAGTTTTCCAGAAGCCCCTTGGTGCCAACCGAAAGTCCTTCTCCATGTCTTCTCCAAACTTCTCCCACACCCACTGCTTTGCATCTTTCACGGCAGAGGCTGCAGCCCTTCGGGCCCTTCGGTACCCTGCAACCGCCTCCGGAGTCCTCTGGGATAAAATATCCCGGAAAGACTCCTTCAGTCGGACGGCTTCCCTGACCACCGTTGTCCACCACGGTGTTTGTGGGTTACCGCCCCTTGAGGCACCTAAGACCCTAAGACCACAGCTCCTTGCCGCAGCTTCAGCAAGGGAAACTTTGAACATTGTCCACTCGGGTTCAATGCACCCAGCCTCCACAGGGATGCACGAAAAGCTCCGCTGGAGGCGTGAGTTGAAAGTCTGTCGGACAGGGGCCTCCTCCAGACGTTCCCAATTTACCCGCCATACCCGTTTGGGCTTACCAGGTCTGTCCAGAGTCTTCCCCCACCCCCTGACCCAACTCACCACCAGATGGTGATCAGTTGACAGCTCCACCCCTCTCTTCACCCGAGTGTCCAAAACACACGGCCTCAGATCAGATGAAACGATTATAAAATCGATCATTGACCTTTGGCCTAGGGTGCTCTGGTACCAAGTACACTTATGAGCATCCTTATGTTCGAACATGGTGTTTGTTATAGACAATCCATGACTAGCACAGAAGTCCAACAACAAACAACCACTCTGGTTTAGATCAGGGAGGCCGTTCCTCCCAATCACGCCTCTCCATGTGTCTCCATCATCATTGCGTGCGGCGTTGAAGTCCCCCAGTAGAACAATGGAGTCCCCCACTGGAGCCCCATGCAGGACTCCAGTCAAAGTCTCCAAGAAGGCCGAATACTCCGAACTCCTGTTTGGTGCATATGCACAAACAACAGTCAGACGGGTGACAATGCACCCGACCCCAGCGGTTCCTCCCACAGGTGGTGGGCCCATGGGCCCCTTTGCAACCTTAGTCCTAAATAATAAAAGATGATGTATACTGTATGTTCTTTCATATGTGTGATTTATGTATCTGTGCTGTTGGCACACATTGAATCTACCTTTGGTGGCATCATTAAAGGAAAATTTGCCACTTTTTATGTGGGTGTCAAATCAGTGTTGATGGTAAATGTAGCCAATTGAAGCAATAAATTCCTCAGTATATTGACCAAGAAAGCTGAGTTTGCTAAGTTCTTTGGCTAAATGGAGAGAGGTAGCATTGTACAAGTTGTCCACCTGTGCAGAATACATTTGGTGTCAGTTAGACAACCGTTCACCGCTGTGTATACGGAGTGTGCAGGGCCATACGATTCAAGCTGTCGAACCAATTTGTCCATTTACCCAACGTGGCTGAGGCCCAGGCTACAGCGCACCGCAACTCCACTACGCACCTTGGGCCACAAGTGTGCGGTGCCACAAGTGTGCGGCGCACTGGATGGGACCCGTTTCCCGATCTTTCCCCAATCCGATGGATACCGTGACTATAGTCATGTGATTAACATGTTCACTACGTCACAACTTATTAGGCAAAGCTGTTTCCATCTCCCAAGTTTTTTTTTGAATTTTGCCGTTTCCATTAACATTTTCTAATGCAATACATTGATGGAAACATCTTAGTTGGAGGCAAGGAATAACTTAGGCCATGGCCATATGGCCAAACACTTCTATCCCATCACATTAGCTAGCTAGCAATTATTCCGCAAGAACACTAACGTTAGCTAACATTACTACGTTAGTAGGAACGTTAGCTAACATTACTACTAAACAATTTTTTTCAGCACCGGTGGGCGGGAAGGGTTTTGTTGTACCTTTCTGTGAAATATGACAGTTCAGTAGCTTGGAAAATAGCGATGTGGCCACTGAATTTGATTAATTTACTGTTTATCAGAACATAAAAGAGACAAGAATTAGCTAGCTAGCATCCCTTTACCTCCACCGCTGCTAAGATACTACTTTGCCAATAGTAGAGCATACTACATACACAGGATACATTACACTGGAGAAAAAAAGCTTTGACCAAGGGTTATAAAAGACAGAAATTTGTTTGAAAGCAGACATCTGCTCAGAATTCCAAGTAGCTTTTTCCAAGTTGTAAACTGAGGAAAAAGGTCCAATTTTGCAATTTAAATGTATCCTTTGTATGAAGAAAGCAATGTGTGTTATATGGCCTATAATGTATCGTCAGCCTGACTATGAGACTATGAGTTAATGAATAAGCTTTTTGCAGCTAATGGCACGGCTGTGGTGAAGGCTAAGTGTGTAGAGACAGGAAAAATAACTGATATGCTGTTGAGACATGACTGCCCAGTTATAGTCCCTAATTTCCTGATTTGGGAGGGTTTTTGGTAAAGCATACTGTAGCGAGCTACGTGGAAGAAGTCGAAGAGCCAGAGATATAGAACTCTGAGGCAGTTTATTCAACTGCTACACATATGTGATACATAGAGGTCATTAACCTAACCCAGTGTTTCAGTCATGGTAACAAATGTAACAAAGGTAATGTAAATAAACATGAGCACATTATCAGGACTAAAACCTAGGTAACGTAAATGCATAACAAGAACACTAACAGAACATCATTTACCCACTTAAACTAAACACTTAAACAACACTAATAACCTAGTTCCATGATGCTTTGCACTGCCGTGCAGAACAGTCAACACAATGGCATCCTGTCGGCCATTACAATACATTTTGTGGGCCAATATACAATTCAGAATATTGAAAAACTACTTTTACATGGCATTGTTGATGATCCTTAATTTGCAATTAGAGCAACCTAGTTTATTGATGGATGGATTCAAATGTAGCAGATTTTGCCGCTAAAAAATCATTCTGCGGAATATACTTCAGCATATTATAAATAGGTTTCAAAATTAGTAATGCTGTTAACGCCAAATTCCTACCCTATCTATGTCATGTAACTTAAAAATAGTAAGCTCAGACCACACCATCTACAAGAGTTTAAAGGTTGTAGACAGCGTCAGATGTCACAAGGTTAAAGTGCTATCATGGTACACAGACTGCCTAAAATGAAGCCTGACTGGAGACTGACTCCACTGGCCTCTATTCACAAGGCCTCCCACATCCAATCACACAGGGGTCAATGTAAATCAGCCTATTGTTGCACACTGTGCTTCCCTACTCATAGATCACTGATCCTTTCAATGAATGTTAATGCCTGTCCCACAAAGTCTTTTCTTTTACAGTATTTAGAATGGAGATGAGATGTGAATTTACATTCAGAATGAATAAATTATGTTCTTGTTGATGATTGTTGTAGGCTGAAGTTCATACTTCCAAACTGTCCATGCTACATGGCATAGTAATCCTTTTTTTAAGGATGTCAACCACTTTTTGTTCTAGGCACATTTTTAGCTGTAAGAAATTCAGTATGAAATGATGAATTGGAATGATGAATGATAAGTCAATGAGCAATGAATGTGAATGGGCCCACACACACACACACACACACACACACATATCTATTTACCATGCCTGACAAAAATGCATAACTTTAGGCTTAACAACACCTTTCAACAGTTTCCACACTTCCATAAAAGGAACACTGCACAGTGTCCTGATAAATTCTGAGTAATTGTGGATGAATGGGCTTAGCTCAGAGAATCCAAATTTACTAATGCATGTAGACAACCACACATTTGACTTTCATCAAAGCACACACCCACCAGGCCACTCATTCAGAAAACAATCAACAACTAAGAGAAAGGAAAAGCCTCATTGTTTTTCTCATTCTTTGTGAGACCCTTTCCGTAGCAATGGAGACCCCACCTCTGATATAGATGGAGGAGGGAAATCAGCCTCCAATGGATTTATCAGTATTCTCTCCATGCATTTTTGAAAATGTCGGTTGTACAACTTCCCATGTGCACATGGAGAAAACAAGTGTGAGTCAGGAGAAAAAGCAAGCTTACATGCTCTTGAGAAAGATGGAAGTCAGCTGGCTGGGCACCAGATGGAAACACACACACACACACACACACACACACACACACACACAACCCCCTACTCCTTTTAGAAGGAGCCTTGTCTCCACGGTGACTGAAGACAAAAAAGAGGCCCGGCACAGCTGGTTTTTAGCAACCAAGAGAAAGAGAGGGGGGGGGGGGCAGTGAATGAGTGTTCAGATGTACAGACGGGACAGAGGGTGAGGGGGAGTGGGAGTCAGCGTAAGCAGCAGTAAAAGAGTCGATTTGGGATTTGTGGTTGGAGGCTGTGGAGGAGAGGGAGGGAGGGAGGGAGGGAGGGTGAAAGAGGAGGAGAGGGAGGAGGTACACAAACTCCCTGAGAACAGGAGTTAGTAAGGGGGAGAAAGTGGACACACACCGCAGGGGCAACAGTTGCTGTAGGCCTACAGTACAGAAACGGCTGCTGATACGCCGAGTCAAATTATCTCACACAACACCTATAGCGCTGGTCTCTCAGTCTGAACTTGAGCAGGCTCATTAGAGGAAGAGCTGTAGACAAGGAGGCAAACAAGCGTCAGAAAATCATATGAGAGCAGTGAGAAGAGGGGGAGGGTGAAAACAAGAAGCCGGAGTAGTGGTCTGTGAAACATCGTGGGGACGGTTTTGTGTACAGCTGAATTTGGTTCTCCTTGCAAAGACGAATTAACAAGTGGAAACAGTGACACAAATAAGTGGAGCACACATTCACGGCAGAGGTAAGAACCTGTTTTTTTTGTTTTTTCTACTTTTCATATGTTACTTGTCAACTTTTTTTAAATTCAAAGGCAGTTGTAATTTTCAGCAAGTAAAGAAAAACATCTAAGGTGAGAGAGAGAGAGAGAGAGAGAGAGAGAGAGAGAGAGAGAGAGAGAGAGAGAGAAGCTGGTTTTCAGTGACAAACTTATTTACAATACCATAACATCCAAGATTCAACACAAAGACATTATTGTCTTCTTCATTACAGTAAGATTTCTGCAGCATGAGGTATTTTGGTATTTGACCATGTTCTGCTAACGATTCAACCTGGTGTGGGAGTGCAGTGGAAGGTAACAACAAGTGGAGATTGGAGAGCAGAGAGGGCCAGCTGCCGAGGTCAGACATTCTTCAAGACTCTCAACCCTGACAGGCGGTTGAGATTTTTCCAGAAAACCAAACATGAATCTACACACCCAGGAGGTGTAAACAGTATGCATATATAGCAATATGAATGCACTTTGAAGGTAAAACATTGGAAATTGATTTCTGGAATCAAATTGAGCAACTAGCCAGTGGACATAGTATTTCTGCACTGATGTCAGGAAACGTTTCCTCCTGAAAGAGCTGCAGACTGTACGCAGTATGCCAACCACAAAAGTGAACAACAAAAAACCTCTTTAATCAATGTATGGCAGACGTCTGGTGTCACACATACACTTCCTGAACAAATAGATAACATCAAGAACAGATAGAATAAGTAACCCATCTTTTTTTGTTATGGTTGTTCATTTTGTATTACTTTCTGGAAATGTTTTGAAAATGATATAGTATTTCAAACATCACATACAATTACAACTGAAGGGAAAAATATTATTACATATTTTGAATGTAAAGATAAGAATTTATGTAGTATTGAAAATCTCTTTATTTGATTAGGCAAGTTCCATATTCATAAAGCAACATTTTCCACATCAACACCATGTTTTAAATGATTCCAAATTGAAATTGACATATACTTTGAGTCTCTTAAATTGGTCACAAATAAGAAAGGTATTTTAATAAGTGATATATACTCAAATGTATTTAATTAAGAACTCCTACTGTCATTATTATTAATGCAGTTTGCAAGTCTGTCACTTCTGTACTTCTGTTTCTTTTTTTTATTACTTTCTTATTTACTTTCCTATTGTTATTTGCATTATGTTTACAGACTGTGATAACTGATTATTTATAATTTGAATTCTAAAAAATATATACAAAAAAACATAACATCAAGAATATCTAAATACTATTTTTTTGTTTAATAATAGTAGACCTACTTGATTTACTGTATGTCTATATTGCTCTTGATTTATCATTGAGAAAAGTAACATTTTGAGCCTTGTGAAGATTCAACACAAAGACATTATTGTCTTCTTCATTACAGTAAGATTTCTGCAGCATGTGGTATTTTGGTATTTGACCATGTTCTGCTAACGATTCAACCTGGTGTGGGAGTGCAGTGGAAGGTAACAACAAGTGGAGATTGGAGAGCAGAGAGGGCCAGCTGCCGAGGTCAGACATTCTTCAAGACTCTCAACTCTGACAGGCGGTTGAGATTTTTCCAGAAAACCAAACATGAATCTACACACCCAGGAGGTGTAAACAGTATGCATATATAGCAATATGAATGCACTTTGAAGGTAAAACATTGGAAATTGATTTCTGGAATCAAATTGAGCAACTAGCCAGTGGACATAGTATTTCTGCACTGATGTCAGGAAACGTTTCCTCCTGAAAGAGCTGCAGACTGTACGCAGTATGCCAACCACAAAAGTGAACAACAAAAAACCTCTTTAATCAATGTATGGCAGACGTCTGGTGTCACACATACACTTCCTGAACAAATAGATAACATCAAGAACAGATAGAATAAGTAACCCATCTTTTTTTGTTATGGTTGTTCATTTATTAAGGTATTTTAATAAGTGATATATACTCAAATGTATTTAATTAAGAACTCCTACTGTCATTATTATTAATGCAGTTTGCAAGTCTGTCACTTCTGTACTTCTGTTTCTTTTTTTTGATTACTTTCTTATTTACTTTCCTATTGTTATTTGCACTTAAGTATGTATATTTTTATGTTTACAGACTGTGATAACTGATTATTTATAATTTGAATTCTAAAAAATATATACAAAAAAACATAACATCAAGAACCGCAAATTATCTAAATACTATTTTTTTGTTTAATAATAGTAGACATACTTGATTTACTGTATGTCTATATTGCTCTTGATTTATCATTGAGAAAAGTAACATTTTGAGCCTCGTGAAACATATTCATTCATATTCAGCTGTTGCCTAGCAACGCAAGTGCCAGGAATTCTGAGGTACAGTTACTAACGCTAGTTATTGTTGCTGATATTTAAAAGTTACATCAAAATAAGCTACTTGAGCCAACGAACAAATGATAATTTTAGTGTAACATGGCATGTTGTTCACAAGTGTCCAGTGGTATGATGCCCGCTTTTCTCCGGGTGAGCAAGACCTGAACGTGAAAGCTTGCTAGCTGGTAAGATAGACACGACTAGCTTTATACGCTAACTAGCTTAAACTAAATGTACTTGCGTTGCTTATTTTTCCATAGCCGTTATATGTAATTAAGAACTGTCTATTTTGATGAACCGACATCTTGGTAAGTTAGTTTATATTCCACATAACTAATTTAAATGAGTTAGTAGTTTAACAAACTCCTGCTAAGCGTTAACTAGCTAGTTTTACACAGTAAAAGTAACGTTAGCAGTAACGTAGCTAACTGCCGTCTCAACCCTTGATTCTGGTGGCGTTCACATGACTTGGTGTGTTCAAGCTGCCTTTGAATCACATTTAAATCGACTTGATTTTACTGTAATATAAATATTATATAGTAGCTTGACTTATATGAGCTATGGACTGTTAATAATAAAGATAAGGTTTATATTTTTTTTTAAACAAACTAGTTAAAAGAAAAGTTAAAAGAGCACATTGTGTTGGTAGTTATCTTCACTGCTGCTGTAGCTAGCTAATTACTGCTCTCTTTCTTTGTAGGGGGTATAGTAAGTATAACTCAGTGTTGGTATGACCATAACAGTCTATTAATTTGATCCTTGTTCCATTTTATTTGTAAGTTGTAAAGTAATATCGCTAAGTAAAAAAGAAATACAAGATTTTAAATAGTAGTCACAATATATGAAACACTCAATGACTCATGAATCAAATTAGTGTGTATCATTACAGCACACACACTCACATTTATTCAGAGTTGATCTCTGATGACTTCAGTGTCCTGTTATGTTGCCATTTCACAGCCATGTGTCCGTATTTCTTGTGCAGCCTGTCTAGTATCGGCCCCACCTCACCCACACACAGCTGCTCCAGTGAGGATGACAGGCCTCAGTCTTGAAATGCCAGGCCTGAAATAGTCTGCTTTGTTTATAATTAAAACTGAACATGTAGGCCGGTGCCTTCTGTGTGTGTGGATTCAAATGTAACCAGGCTGGAGCAGGAAGTCACACCCAATTTGGACACGTGGTGTATCCACACACACATACAAACACTGGAAGTTCATCAGTGGGCTGATAAGGGGTGCCGATATATAATGAGTGAGTACTCCCAAAGCACATAGAGTATTTAGGGATAAAGGGCATGCCCGCTAGGCCTTGAGGGGTAATTGCAGGGTGGAGGTATAAAATTGCAGTAGTGAAGGGTGGAGCTGAGGATGAAAATAACTTCTACATTTATACATTCAGAGCATCTTTTCCCCAGAAAGTGAGACATACGTCCATTCACTGTACCGTCTTGTTTCCTTTAGGTGTAGCTGTGTGAGCTCTGTAAAGGCCTGTTTGCCTCCCTGAAAGCCAAACCTGAGGCATTTGTTTTCCTATCTCTGTGTGGGACCTGCATCCGAGAGTCAGCATGGTTAATCATGAGGTGGTGGATATTCTTCAGAAGGTGTTGATCAAACTGCAGAATCTCCCACATGCCACTCCTCTGGAGCTGGGAGCCTTCTTGGTGCTCATCCTGTTTGTTGGTGAGTTTCATCTGTTAGCTACAGTATATGACACTGATGCATTTGAATAATGTTCACTGAAAGAAGTGTAAAACACTGCAGGTTCATTTGATAATGTTGGATTGGTCACTCGTTTCATATTACGCATAGTTGACCCATGGTTCATATACAATTATAGCTAAATGCAGATTTAAATATGATACAAAACTCTTCCCTCAGCATGTGCTAACCCAACTCCTCCCCCACCCTGTGTCTTCTGTCCTGTGTCTCCTTTTAGCCACGTTTCTCTTGTTGGTTGTGCTGTCCTGCTTCCACTGCTGCTGCTGTGGAAAGTCAAAATACCAGGCCACCAGAGTACAGCCTGTCTAAGGATGAGACAGAGAACACACTCCGTCCTTCCTTCCATCCTTCATGTAATCACCCACACACACACCGTTACATAACCGGAAATGCGCCTTTTCAGAGTCATTGATTTCTTGGAGGAAATCATACAAATAAAATTCATCAACTCAAGGATGGGGACTTATTTGCATAATATTTCCAGTTTTGGGACAAAGACTGGATGTACATTCCAGAGAGAGAGAGAGAGAGAGAGAGACATGCCACTGGAATCCATATAAATCAGAAGAGTGGCACGACTCATCAAGATTCATTTCAGACCAGTACAATGCAACACTGTGTGGCAGCCTTGTACAACAACAAAAACCTAACAGTGGAGCAAGGGATTTAAAAAAGGAAGAGTAAGAAAGCTGATTTGTGTTTGAATGTCACCATGACTCCGTTATTAGAATAAACTGGTTTGGTATCCTGTTGATATTCATCAAGGATATGAAAAACAACATGGAATATGTACAGACATTTTAACTTGCGTTTGTGTAGAAACTATCCAGTGTAAAAAGACAGTGCGCCCTCTGCTGGCTCAGTGAAGAGTGTCTCTTTTATTTTTGCTAATTGTGCCAATGGAAAAAAATAGCTTTTTATTGTTTGACATACAGTTACAAATTATTCTTGTTATATCGTTACATAGTGTTTTTTTTGTCCTTTTTACCGAGGCATTGCCATATTGCATTTGTTGATGTAACTGAAATGTAATAAATGTTCAATATATATCAAAATCAAATATAATACTGACTTGTTTTTTTTTTGTACAGGATCGAATGTAAAGATTTAACAATCTGTTAATCTGTTAAAGCATGGTATGATCCCATCTTCTAAATTTATGCAGTATTTACATGATTTTATTTCAATAATTGCCTCCACTTTACATCAAAATAAGCTCTGGTATAAATCCCACCAGAAAAACACTCGCCATTGTATGCATACCTTATCATCACAGATCTCTCTTTTGCCTCCACCAGTCAATATTTTAAGTAAACATTAACCAGGGGCAGTTTGCTTTTACTTTGCCCTGCCCACACAGAGCAACTGAAAGTGTTACCTGAAAGCAGAATTGTTGCCATTGGAGTTTTACAGAATGCCTTGCACAAACTGATGGTAAACGGTGGTGTTTTGGCTATGTTAAAATAGCTCCAGGGCTGCGTGGGGATCAGAACAGTAGCTGAAACCATTTGTTCTCACACAATATATCCACGCACTGTTAGGAGTCACTGAGCCGTGAGAGGATCGTTTAGTGGAACATGGCCGTGGAGAGGTGAGTTTCCGAACAGAAATGTGTCGGGTGACAATACTGTTTAACAACAGCAGATTTCAACATAGCATGCTGATAACATTTTTTTTTTTTATTGTTTTATAGCTGTTTTATACATTTTATCATCAGGACATAATGTGGCTCCAGGGGTTCTATTATGCTTTATGAGTGGCAACAAACGATATCCAACAATATTATCTCATTAGTTTAACTTCCTGATTATCCATTTGAGCTCTTATCTGGTTTATGTCTTCCTGTTCAGTGTTTCAGAGCAGCAGAAACCCACAGGTTCACCTGAGGACTGGGTGGAATGGTTTCTGTATCGGCTGCATCAGGAGCCGTGGGCACTGGGCGGTTTTGTGGTCATAGGAGTGTTTGTGCTGGGAATTCTGTCCCTGGTCACATTCGCGCTGCTGTATGGGTGCTGCTGCAGCCCAAAAGAGAACCAGAAGAAGCAGAAATCAAAGGATGGAGTGATCTAGACGTGTGTGAAGAAAACTGACTCACATGTGTATAGGCTACTGTAAAATGAACGTTGACATGATGAAATATTTGTCTAAATGTACCTGTCCACCTTTGAGTAATTTTTCTTGTGCTGTTTTCAATTTTTGTATGTCTACTGTGACACCATAAAGAGAGTGGGACCACATAATTGTGATCAAATCTTGATGAAATCTTCCATCATTTTTATTTCACATAAACTTGGCTTTGTAGTCAGTTATCTTCATGAACTACATCCACCAGGCTGCAGTATAATGTAGTAAGTGTGTATGCTGGTAAGGGGTGATGGTCCAGATTTGACTAAATAATATTAAACATTGGTAGCACACCATTACTTTCCTATATGTTTACAGTACTATAACTACTTTTTGTTAAATTTTATTTTCAAATAGAATTCACTGTTTGACTGATATGATATTGAAATAATCATAACTATCCTCAGTCAAACATTTGTACAAAATCAGTAATCATTTCATTTTTTTGAATTGCCAATATTATAAAGGTTCTTTATTGACTTGTTAAAAACGTATTAACTTACTTACTTAAAAAGCATGCAAATCACTGGTGTAGGAACAAAAGGTTATTAGCAGGTCTAACTTAGCATACATATGTCTTTTAATCTGCAAATCATCAAATCAGTGTCTGCTTAACTGTAAGCTGAATGTGGTTTATTTCTTTTAGCTGCATCACGTTATTAGTAAGCCATATCCATATCCATCCATGCACAGAAGTCTTTCAAACATTTGAAAGGCTATGGTGAAGAAGAAGTGCCACTACAGCAGTTAGACAAGCACAGTCAAAATAATTTTCATAAGATATGAAAGTTGTGAGTGCATGTTTAAGCCTACATCATGCATTACTTTGATTCTTTAGCCTACTATCTTTCTCCTCTTTTCTTTTCACCCTTTCTGGGGGTGGGTTTGTATAATTGAAGGGTTTTAGCTGTATAACAGCAGTAGCCTAGTCTAAAATAGACTACTTAAATGGTACGAATCAACATGAGGACTACGTACTACATCCCAGTGCTACGCCGGTGCGACGTCAGTACCTACGTAATACAATTTCAGTCACTGACGTTTTTACTTTGCGACCGGGAGTTTATGCGACGCATACAGTAATGGCGAGCGGTAAAAAGAGTGTCCTGCTTTCCTCTTTGGCAGACTATGGAGACGATTCGGAGCCTGACTCCGACTCGGAACCAGAAGAGACGGGTAACTGATACCAAATGTAACAGGTTCTGTGGTTCTATGTATAAAGGCTAAAAAACGCTGTGTGTTGCTATGCGAATCTTACCCCGGATTTCATGTGGCAGCTAACGTTAGCTTGTAGCTAGCTAACTTTAAGACAGCCATAGATATGAACGACAGCTATTTAGTTTACAGACAATGTCTAATTTATTCAAGAAGTGTTTTTTTTTTTAAATAAAAAAAACAAGCCTAATGAATAAATGAAAAATGAAATAAAGTTATCTCAGCAGGGTCTTGTTGATTTCCCTGACACATAACGTTAATAACGTTAACGTTGGATAAAAAACGAGACATTCTTAACACGTTCACGTTATTTTGTTTGCTGTAAAGTTACTGGTTACTGGTACTTCTGACCCACAGATTAATGTAATAATGTTAGGTTTATTAAAAAATCCGTGTGTGTGTGTGTGTGTGTGTGTGTGTGTGTGTGTGTGTGTGTGTGCGCGCGCGCGCACGCGCGTGTGATAGTTGATGGCCGTAATGTATTAGTTAGCTATTTTATGTATTAACGTATGTGAATAACGTTAACATATCCACATATTAACATGAAGCCAACTGTACACTATATCTGTCGTTATGGCTTTGTGATGTCTTCCTGTATCCCTGATGCACTGACACATGCTGAACCAAGACATTCATTATTTGAAAACCAGCTGCCAGTGATGGTGTGAAGTATATACTGTATGTATGCACAACTGAATTATGCATGTATGTGTAAGTGTTTATCTGCAAGTGAAGTATTCAGTTATGGCCTATGCGGCTTCTCATAACCCTGTGCCTCTTTGTCTCATCCTATCATCTATCACTAGGGGGGCGTGGAGCTGGACTGGTGTACAGCTATGGGGAGGATGACCTGAACCGAACTGAGGGTCCCAATGACAAGGTGTCTGGAGATGAAGGCAGCAGAGATAGCAACTCGGTCAGTCTTTGAGTTAAAACATTTTTTTTATGTGTTTCTTGCTGCTAGAAAACATGACATCCTTTAGGTTTATTTCTATTAAATAGTTAGGTTCCACTGGTGTTTGGTTGAACGTTTTAAGTGACACAAAAAGCAGAGCATTGGGTGTGGTTTGGGTGTGTGAATTTTGTTGTTGCTTTTTGACATGTTCATGATCTAATGCAGTGGTTCTCAAACTTTTTCGGTCATTCCCCACTTTGGACAAGGGGGAATTTTCAAGACCCACCTGCCCCCATCGCCCCAACACAATGCTAATAAAATACGCAACAAGCTTAAAATGTTCCAATTTATTGAAGTAACAAGTTGTATCGAAATACAACTAACTATCTACATAAAATAACAGGAAATTCAAAAATAAAGAAAATAAAAGTGTAGCTGTGTCGAAATTTGTATCAAGTTCAAAAATAGAAAAGAAATATAAGTGCCACTTTGCAATCTGTTAAAAAAAGAACAGAAATCCATTTGGCAAGACAGGTCTATTTATCCCTGCATTAGTGGCTGCAATGAGCCTGTTTTGCATTGCACAATTTCGGGGGTGATCAGTCTAATAAGCGGCATCACACAGCTATAAGGACGGTTTGCTCTCACACGCGCTGCATTTATAGTCCCACACACACACAGTCCCTCTCTAGTCTAGTGGAGGCGGGTATGGCTGCTTTTTCTCTTTCGCGCAGGTCATGTTTGAAAGACGCTGTCCTGTAGCTTACTAATGAATAAAAACGTGGTTTAATGTACGTAAACAATGATCAATGATTACCAAATTTCTCTCTCATATTGCTCCTCATAACCACTGAAAACTGTAAAAAAAATCAAACCCAAAGTCCTATTATTATGGACGTTATCTGACATCTGAGGCGTTTCTGCTTCACATTTTCAGCAGGGCAGCGGAGCGGCTGTGGGTTGACTCCCAACGGTTCTCATGGCCTTTATAAGTCCTAACATAAAAAAGCTTAACGTGGTTTAATGTACCCAAACAACGATCAATCACCACATTTCTGGTTAGATTTTTTTGACAGTTTTCAGTGGTTATGAGGAGCAATATGAGAAAGCTCACAAGCTTTTTCCTCGTCATAGGCGCCAATAAAGAAGAAAATGTTAATGTGAGATAAGTTAAAATCGTTGGATTTCGGTTTAGTTCTTTTGACAGGCCTAAGTGTTCATTACAATATGGCCATGATAAATTTGGTGATCATTGATTGTTGTTGAGGTACATTAAACCACGTTAAGCTTTTTCACGTTAAGCAGAATGTTCCGACAGGCAGCGTTGCGAACAAAGATGTGTGCAAGCCAGCGCAGCAGCAGAGCGGCTGTGGGGATAGAGATTGCTGTGGATTTTTTTGGCGTCTGTGGCTCAAGAATGATATGTATTAGTAATAAAGTATTAAAGTAGTAAAATATTTTAAAGTATTTTATTCCAGACGCCAGCTTTTATTTTGAAAAGTCGATGCTCGGGGGACGGCACAAGGCGGGTCGGCATGACATGGGACGCTCCAGGCTGCAGCCATACAGTCCTGGTCTAGTGCGCGGGCTTGCTCCAGATTCCGGGAGATTGGATCTCATTTGCGGGCGTCAAGGAGCCGCTATCAATATGCGGGAGACTCCCGGAACTTCCGGGACAGTAGGGATTTCTGGATAAAGATATAAAGGCATAAAAACGAAAATGTCCTCCCGTTTGACGCGCCCCACGTGTCACGTCTCTATTCCCCACCAGTGGGGTGCGCCCCACGCTTTGAGAAGCGCTGATCTAATGTGATCACTGAACTGAACTCTGGGGGGAATGAGGAAGCTGTAAGGACCGCACCGACGCTTGTTGTGGCTGTAGCTGCATCATATTCGAGATTAGACGTGTCTTATCATCAAATAGCATCAGTACATGTATAGGGTGACGGGGATCTTGTCACTTCACCTCCTTGATCCCATAAAAGAACAGTTCCCACCCAGACCATATGGAGGGGGCCAAGATTGTCTTAATTGTAATAGTCTGCTATTACATATAACCATGTAACCATATACATTGAGATCTTGTATTCTTCCAGTATTCATCCATCCACTCAAATACTTTAATTTGTCTTTCATGAATAAAATCTCTAATGTACAAAAAGCATTATGTCATTTAAAATCAGTGTGTCCTCTTAAATAAAAATATGAATACAATTGTACAAAACAACGACAAAACAAATGCTCACAATAATGCTCCTACAACATGTGGCTAAAAAAAGAAGATTGCTCCTTTCACTGAAAATGCAGTTACGTTTTGAGATTTTCTGTGAACATGCTCTTGCCCGCAGCTGCAACCACGTCTGGAAAACATAGAGTGGTTAATCACAGTGTGTTCAAAATAATACCAATGTAACTCGTTATCAAACAGACCTGGGGGCTGTTTCACAAGAGCAGAATTCATAAATCCAAGATAACTGATGAAGCGAGGCTTGACCTAGTCTAATCTGTGCATCCTGGCTTGGTGCGTTTCACGGCGGCCGAGCCAGGCTGAGGAAGAGCGACTAGGTCCAGCCAGGCTGAAGTAATTCAGATAGATGCGCGTTCATGGCTTTCCTTAACAGAACGCAAGGTCGATAACATATTTACTGATGCTAAAATGGAGAATATGCATTGTGCATACTTTACACAGAGTGAGTAGCACCTTCTAATGGAAGTTTAATGAAGTGAAACACATTATTTGCAAGAAACGCGGCCGCTGTGATGAAACAGCGAGAGAAAACGTTGCAAACAATATAGACATAATGTAACCACGACTCTGAACTGTAACCGTCACAATTATAACATTCAAGGTGTTAGGCTACTAACACATTAACAGTTGTATATTTTGGATTAAAAGTGAGCAGAATGATTTCATTTAAGAGCAGTGGTTTGTACATTTTTAGACTATCATTCAGTCCGTTCGCTATTGCCGCTGTTTTGTTATAGCGAGTTTGCTTCTTCCCAAAAATGCTTTGCTCCCTTGTATATGTGGACATAGAAAAGAAAGACGCTGAAAACCAAAATCTAGAAACTATGAAGATACAATTAGGATAGGTTTTTATAATTGTAAAATCCTCTCAAATTATAGTCCCAGTTTACTGGAGAGAACACAAACCGTGTGCTAAGAATGGCGAATAAAAAGCACATAAAAGGGTAATATACTGTACATGATCCTTTATTGTTAAACCACAATTTCAGATATTAAAGATATAGTTCATGATCCAAATGTGAACAAAGGGATTGCCTCACTGTAGTTCTAATTGGTTTTATTTTATGTAATAATTCCATTAATAAATCAGTTGCTCCACAGAAAATGAAACTGCAAGTATTTTGACAAGTAATTACTTATTTATGTCTGATTAAACCCCCAAACATTCATTGGTTACAGCTTCTTAAATGTGAGGCTTTTCTGTGTTTTATATCATTGTAAAGGGATCTTGAGTTTTGGATTGTTCGTCAGACAAAATAACCCATTTGAGGATGTCAGTTTTAAATACTGTAAAATCAACATTGTTACAGTGTCAGACCGCTGTGATGTCCTCCAGAGCCACAGAATAAATTATACAACTGACCCTCATATGTAAAATTGGTGGGCTGGCCTTTTAAATTAGTTAGAACAGTCCAAATAGATATTTGTGGCTTTTGTGAAAGGGCATTAACCACATTTCACCAAATGTTTGGAATGTTTCTTTATCAAAGACTTTGTAGTACTAGAACTAGTATAAAAGAGTCCTAGCTGGGTGCTGTTTGTCATCCAGTCTCTGCTGCTGTTAACCTTCTGCATTTTTGTTTTTATAGGAAATGGAGGAATCTGACGAGGGGCGGGACGCAGATGATGTTGAGGTATTTAAACATCCACACATGGTGTGGGATGGATTGTTATTTCATTTGTTTTGTGACCTAAAGGGATGGGAATGTTAAATGCCAAAAAGCTATGAAGTAGCATGCTCACTAGATGGTGCTATGGGTTTATGTATGTCAGATGAATGTGCAAATATCAAATGAGACACTTCATGTATGTAAGACTAGTGACTTATACCTAAAGTATATTCTGAGTCACTTGACTGTGAGTCTCAAACCTCTTCTGAAGTAAAGAGCTCAGCCAACAGTGTTGTTTTTTCCGAGCACACTGCTTGGACCTGCACACCATACTAGCCCCACCCTCTGTGTGTTGTAAAGCCATGTGAGGTGGACAGCCTGCCAGCTTCCTGCTGCGCTGTTTGGTACAGGTCAGTGAGGTGAGAGTGAGTCACAAACCTAACAAGCAGGAACAATACAAGTCAGAGGATGTCTACTCTGTCTGAGGATTTGTGATACAGCCTTTTACAGTCTTTGATTGCTCATAATCTAATAAATTGTTGTTTTGTGAGATTGTTGTCTCTCTTCGATATGCCATGTCACGAAGCCCAGATTACAGCGCTGGCAATGCAAGGATTTTGTGATATCGTAACTGTAGTCTCGCTTTGCCAGACCTTCCTCCACAGCGCTGCAAAAGAGGGTCTGGCTAGTGCACACAGCATTCCGGAATGCGAGAAAAACGGGCTCTGGTTTATTGGCGTTTCTTTAAACCAATCACAATCATCATGGGCGGCACTAAGCACCGGGCAGAGCCTCGGTGCTGCTGCAAAATAGCCTCAGGAAGGAACTTGGTTTGGTGGAACGTCTACGTTCAAAAGTAGTTTTATCGTGCAACAGAAAACTCAGATTGGACAGATAGTCTAGCTAGCTGTCTGGATTTACCCTGCAGAGATCTGAGGAGCAGTTAACCATAGTCCTCAGAAATCCACCGGAGTTTAGAATGCCAACACAAAGACAGCGGAAGATTTCAGACATCCGGCCAAAAAGAGTGAAATCCGACGAATTTTCCAGCGGCAAAGGAGCGATCCCGTTAGTGGAACATCGTGGATATAGACTCGTAACTGTAACACTATGCGTCATGATGTGATTTCCCAATAATACATGAGTTGACATGTGGAGCATGTTTCATTATACCCATGAAAGAGAAACATTTTTTAGGGAGTTAGTTTAACAATGTTGTGAACTTTGGAAAAATTATATTCAATATTTTAGGGCTGCAATTTATGACTATTTTCATTATCAATTAATCTGCTGATTATTTTCGAGATTAATCCAATAGAATATCTTTATTGTCATTGTACACAACATTGATATTAAGATTGCAGCTTCCATATTAATGCTATAAAACAATAAGGAAAAAATAAGGTAAGAGTACAATTAGCAATAAAGACAACAAATTGTTAAAATGTCCAAGGTAATATCTTTAAATGTCTTGTTGTGTCAGTCCAAAATCCAAATATATTTAGTTTAATATGATATAAAACAGAGAAAAGCATTAAATATCCATATTTCAGAGGCTGAAAACAGTAGTTTTTGCCATTTTTGAATGAAAAATTACTTGAACGATTAATCGATAATCAAAATATTACGCAATTATTTTTCTGTCAATTGGCATATCGTTGCAGCTCTACAATAATATGTTGTCTAGGTTTTTACACGTGTGATTTATTGTGGCCTGTGTAGCAGCAGAAGATGGTGATAATGTTTAGCCTTGTGTTGACTGTTTTGGTACAGAATGTTATCTTCTCTATTGACTGTCTTTTGTAGATAAGAAGGCCACCATACAATAACTGGCCCTTATTTAAATGGGGCAATAGAATACTCAGGAAATCTTTGAAACATTGCTATGGTCCTTTGGGAAAGAGCTTTGTTGCACATGTATTACAAACCCCAATTCCAATGAAGTTGGGACGTCGTGTAAAATGTAAACAAAAACGGAATGCAATGATTTGCAAATCAAATTGAAAATGAGTGAAGATTTGCACAAAAAAACCCCAAAGTTTATCAGTTTGAACATTAAAGGCATACTATGTAACTTTTCCCTCTACGGTCCCTCTACAGGTTGTCTCATTGGAACTACAGCCGGAAAAGTTACATAGTATGCCTTTTAAATATCTTGTGTTTGTAGTGTATTCAATTGAATATAGGTTGAAAAGGATTTGCAAATCGTTGTATTCTGTTAAAAGCATGAAAGGGCACAAGGTCCCTCCTGTCATCATATAGGACCCCCCAGCCAGCGTTGAGCTATCATTTTCTTGGTTGCGGTTGAGCCGGCTAGCCACATTTTTTTCCGTCTCCCAAGCAGGTGTAATTTAGAGTCGTCATTAAGTAACAAAACAATCGGGTCAATAGGAATTTGTTATCCTATCACGGAGGCTGTAGTTTGTGATTGTACTACACTTTTTATTCAAAAAATAGGAAAGAGCTAAGAAAATGATCTTTTGTAACTTTCTGTGTGCTTGGTAGAATGTATTAATGTGGCTCTGTTATTTATATATAGACAGATGGCTAGATGATGCATACAGTATATACAGAGCCTGAAATGAAAAGTAGTTTGGTGTGAACAATAGATTATAACCTTGATTTAAAGTGTTAATGTTATTTTTATAGTATGGTTTAACTTTCAAATCCAGTATAGTATCTTTTGTCAGTGAAAATATACGACTGAAAGCTTCTCTTTGGTGACACGGTTTCTCTCCAGGCTAAGATTCAGATTAAATAGTTTTGATGTCAACAATTAGGCATTCAGAAGATCAGCTAAATGTTATTTTTTTTGTTTCCACACATTTGTGGAAACGCTGCTCTTAAAACCTGTGTTGTTGTTAACAGAATTATTCCTGGCATTGTTGGGTTTTTGGTAAAGGCTTGGTCTAATACTATGCTGCTAAAATTTAATTCTTTATTCAGAAAAATCTTGGACGGCACTGAATCATACCAGCTCCAGTGCTGCAGGTTTTATAGCTTAACGTGACCTCTGACCGTCCTGTGAAGGGTGGCCAAATGGGAAAGGCACTTCAGATGTGGATCAGTGAACTGAAGAGTATTTCGTTGGCTCTGTGTCAAACAGCAGGTGCCTTATATATATTTGTTGGTTTATATTTCTGCCAGCAGGCTCTGCTGTGCTTCCATGTCTTTCTGTCCACCCTGCCCCTCCCTCATCCTTGTCCTCGTAATTTGGCCAACTTCAGGACAATCCTTTGATGCTCCTGTGCAGTTGCTAGGTGACGACATGATGCCTGTGAATAACAGCACTGTTCCTTTGTGCTGAACCTGTGTTATGCCCACAGAGCTGGCACAACAGGCAGCATATTTCAGAGGCTGTACAATACTCCTCCTCCTGCCGAGCTCAGGCTTTCACTGGGAACTGCCAGGATTTACGACTCTGGTTTCTATTCCTTCTTAGGAACTATTATCCCCCGTCAGCTTCTATTCCGGTCACTCTCTTGCATTAGCATGTGTCATTTCTTCATTTCAGGTAAAAATGGAATGAGCATTTGTTTCCAGCTCCACGTCTTTTACAAGAACTGCCAGTTCACCTCACCAAACCTCTTATAATCCACTGTAATTAACTATATCCAAGCTGGGGACATGGTTGGATAGTATCTACCACTGGTACTGTCAATGTTTCCCTTCAACACAAGGGGTGATGATTACATTCTCCTGTCCAAGTGAGACCTAAATATCACATGTATCTCTTTGTTTCCCTCTCTTCATTATTATTATTATTATTATTATTATTATTATTTTTTTACAGATCTCAGAAGTAGAAAAAAGGGACCCCAATGAGCTAGTTGGTGAGTACACATACACAAATACAGAGTACACATACACACCAACTCTTAATGGATAAGGCTGCCGCTTGTTGTCGATAAATCCCATGAAAAGACCAATATTAACTGTGTGTGTGTGTGTGTGTGTGTGTGTGTGTGTGTGTGTGTGTGTGTGTGTGTGTGTGTGTGTGTGTGTGTGTGTGTGTGTGTGTGTGTGTGTGTGTGTGTGTGTGTGTGTGTGTGTGTGTGTGTGTGTGTGTGTGTGTGTGTGTAAAGCCTGACAGATGTTATTCCTCTGTGCCATAGAGCTCCATTGTTGTCCACAAACACATTAATGAGCCGCTCTGGCTGGCATGGTCCTTCGTTAAAATAAACATGGCCACTATTTTGAGTCCATACGGCATACAGTGTGCGGCTGTCACTGAGGGCACCAAATGTATCTGCAGGTCTTGGGGGAAAAAATAGGCCTTAGAAGTCAAGAACATTACTTAACAAGTGTTAATATTGCCTCTTGCCTAGCAGTAATGTTAGTTATATCATCTTTTTGGATCTGATTATGGGCTGTCAGGAGGTTTACACACCAATCTTTTTTTTTTTTTTATGCCGTTTCAGTCAGCAAACACTGTCACTACTGCTAACTACAGTAGCTGCGAAGCTCATCGTCTCATAATGAGCAACTGTCAATTTCAGCCATTTTTACTACTTATCTGGGCGCAGGTCGCATTCATTTCATTAATTGAGAATTCTTACTTCTGCTGGAAAGTACTGAAAACTGTGATATAATAATGAATAATTCTAAGCCACATTTAGCCTGGGTAAACCCTGACGAACTTCCGGCAAATTTGAGTCAGTCTGGCGAAGAGCCCATTCAAACCCATTTCTTGATGTGTATGCATGTATAATTAAACAAATATAAAGTAGGATACAGCGTAAGAATCAGACTGTTACGTGTCAGGTGTTGGTGCAGTAAATCTCTGAATCACTAACTAGAACAAGCTGAGGTATAAAAGCCTCTTTGTCCATCGACTGACAGATGTGCCATGACCCAGGGTGCTGGCACTAGCTGGTGAGTAATGGCTGACCTGTACAGGTGTGGAAGCGAGCATCAGACAGGATATGAGTGATACAGGGAGTGGCTTCTCACACACCAGTCTGATAAACGCCAGTAACCATAAGCTTTTGGCACACTGCTGTTTTTACAGGCCCGTAGCGAGATGCACATGACGGCACAGATTATGCAATGCAGCACTACTCCTCATCCATCATTTGACTGAAAACAAAATAACCCCAGAAAACCATATATAATAATGTGTTGCAATGAGGGTGCAGATCTGATAATAATAAATAGTATAACTGCTAAATGATGCTCATAAAGAAATAATTTCATTTTGAAATGAATGTCTAAATGAATCCAAGTGCAAGCTGATTTATGCAGCGGATTTGAACTCACTCAAAGTGAAGCTCTCACGCCTTTTTGCATCCCGGCATGCTGCTGCTGTTTTCTAAAAGTGTACTTAGGACTCAGCAGTAGCTGAGTGGACTTGGTGGCGGCTGCCCACAGATTTACTCCTTTCATCATCACCACTATCACTCTTCTGGTTTGTTACAGCCATAAAAAGAAGTTGCATAGGAAAGGGAAATGCACTAGAGCCATTTTAATTTTCAAAACAGCCGGCGTTAGTGTACTACAGTGGCAGTGTGACTCATTGCGTGGGCCTGGACACTTGGCATTACTGCAGCGGAGCTCGGCTCCTCTGTCTCGTCTGTCAGTAAATGTCACAGTGGCTCTGGCAAAAGGCCTGCCGTCAGCAGGCTGAAGATGGCCCTTTGTCTGTTCACTCAAGAGCCAGACATTGTCCATCTTTCCAAACAGACCCTCAGGGCACAGATTGTGACTTTCTATCTGTTATTTTCGGGACGACAGATGGTAATTTTGTCGCAGAATATAATCCTTTCTCTGTCCTGTTTTTTACACTGTGTCTCCATGTCCTTCCTGACAGTACCACTGTTATACGAGAATATTTCTCTCACACGGAACTGAATTATAAACAGAGATTATTTATTACACACGCTGTGATTTCTTCACACTTCCTTTTCTACTGTGGAGGGCTACGGAGTTTATTTTGGTGTTTAAATTAGAGTTTGTCCAACGAGGCTACAAAACTATCAACTAAATCTACCATTGTACAAAGTAGATTAGCAGGCTTCCACAATGCTAAACCCGTGTGTGTGTGTGTGTGTGTGTGTGTGTGTGTGTGTGTGTGTGTGTGTGTGTGTGTGTGTGTGTGTGTGTGTTAAATGAAATCCCAAGCTTCCACCTAATGCCTATGACTCATCAGACTTGCCTTGTCAGGTTTTTTTTATTGTTGGAGGCTACAGTATACATGTTCTGTGATTTCAAATATAAGGTGTTCAGATCAGTTACACACATGGAACCGTTTACCATCATGTAACTGTATACCTGTGTACTTTTACTGTCAAACAATTTGTGTGAACCTGCATACATACATGCCGTTACTTATGTGTCTAGCCAACAAAGGCAACGCCCTGCCCCTCGTTTGCCCCGGCGAGGGAGGTAAAACATATCGACGATGAAGCAGATGGAGGGGTACCGCTCCTCCTCTGTACTTTCCAGACATGAGGGAGATCAGAGTGGCAAGTCGGTATCCACACGTGTGTATCTGTGGTCTCAGCAGATAAGCAAACCAAGGAAAAACACTAAAGATATTGAAGGGAGGTACTGGTGGAAAAAGTTTGACAGTATACGACGGGATCCCGTCTGCAGACAAACTTCAAAGCTTCAAAGTTCACCTCTGGCACAGGCCCCCACGGGCAGGGATGGCTTCACTGTGGACCAGCAATATTTATGTCAACAGACCTATTGTAGCCAGCATAAAGAGACTGCATGCACTAGAGCTAATGAACCTGTTCTTGGACAGAAGTGTTGGACCAAACGGTCAACATTTTCAGCATGCAGAGGCAGTAGATCGGTGGCAAAGCATCAATCAACTGTAAAAAAAGACACTGTCAGCGGGTAGAGCTGGGTATCTTTTGAAATGTTTTGCAAGATGGCGCGGTTCTGCCTAGTCGCCTACCTGATCGCTCCGTATAGAGCGTTTTTAATTTAAGTATGTCATGAGCTATGAGATAGCACAGTGGAGTGGAGTCAGGAATGCATTTCACTGCTTGTTATAATTGTAAGGCTATGCATGTGACAAATAAACTTGAAATTGAATTGAAATTGATACTCTATCAATACCCTACTTATGTTTGCTACCAAATTCTTTTT
This sequence comes from Perca flavescens, assembly GCF_004354835.1. Lineage (NCBI taxonomy): Eukaryota > Metazoa > Chordata > Actinopteri > Perciformes > Percidae > Perca > Perca flavescens. Next base: position 24,089,650 of record NC_041351.1, on the reverse strand, counting down.
ATTAATAAGCCACATTTCTCAATTATGTATTAAACACCAGTAGCCGTACAAGAGGTCTGAATTTGGATTTTGATCAGGACATAAGCGAGATTACAAATTTGTCCAGTCATTTGATGACCGCCTTCTAGCTGATTAGCTTTTTACAGAATTATCATACCTGCGTATATATGAGTAACGAGGAATTTCAGGACAGAAATGCCGAAGATACGTTTGAGCTCATTTAGAAACTGTGTCGCCACTACATAGTTTGTCCACCAGAAACACTGTTGAGTTTTATTTTTAGCTGTGCTATCTCAGCAACTATTGGATTGCAATGAAATTTCGTACAGTTATTCATGACCGAATACCTGCAGAACTAATGACATTCCTATCGGTCTCAGCTGTACTTTGTGTTTAGAGCTAACTGTTTAGTGCAAAAGTTAGGATGCTAACATGTTAAGCTAAGACGTTTTATCATTGCAACATTACCTTCTAAACATCAGCATTGTCATTGTGAAGATGTTGACATGTCCCTGAGTAAATTGTCCTGCTCACTACATGTTGTGGTCACAATTCTTTTAACAAATTTAAAGGTGCTCTAAGTGATGTGATGTGTTTTTTAGGCTACAACATTTTTTGTCACATACAGGAAATATCTCCTCACTATCCGCTAGCTGCCTGTCCCCTGAACACACTGTAAAAAAACGCGGTCTCTGTAGACAGCCCAGGCTCCACAAACAGCAACAAAAACAAATTGCGCCAACCTGCCCCAAAAACCATAACAAACAGTGTTCCAGCCAATAACCGACAAGAAGGAGGTTGTTGAATCATGAATATGCATTGTGGAAGTAGCCTACGTGCTAACGCTGCTGCAGTGATGGCTCAACCTGCTCCTTCTTGTCGGTTATTGTCTGGAACACTGTTTGTTAGGGTTCGTTGTGCAGGTTGGCGCAGTTTGTTTTTGTTGCTGTTTGTGGTGCCCGGGCTGTCTTCAGAGACCGCGTTTTTTTACAGTGTGTTCAGGGGACAGGCAGCTAGCGGATAAATGTTGTAGCCTAAAATACGCGTCCCATCACTTAGAGCACCTTTAAGGTCTTATTAACAAAATGTTGTGTATGTAAAGTAGAACAACAACTTGCCTAATATATCACATTTCTTATTATTGATGTCAGTATTCTGCCTTAAAAATGTTATTGTTTGAGCAAAACATTACAAACACAAAAATCTCCTGATCACATCACAGATTTTGATTAAACTTCACAGTTTTAGAGTACGTGACTGAAGTTTTCCTCTTGCGTTTTGTTAAGATAAAGTGTTCAGCCAGGCCAAGTTAAAAGAGCACTTCAGAAAAATGATCTTCTCACGTCCCGTCAAGTTTCTACTTGTCGACGAGCTGCGTAGAATATCAGCAGACTAGAATATCGGACCAATTCCTGCATTTACACGTGTACGCGTACACAGCTTGCAGCACTTATTCAGAGCGGGATCGACAGCGCTGAATGACTGTAAAGACTTTGTTTGTCTTCACTGGGATGTAGAGTGACACTGAAGAATGCCTGGCCTGCAGTCAGAGAAAGCAAATAGAGAGACAAGGGACGGGTCCAAAAGAGAGCGTAGAGGAGCCTCCCTTCTCCGTACAAGTCCCAACAACAGCCACTCCCTGCCCGGGACGTGCTCTCCTCATACCACACTGCCCTATAAAACCACTGGCATACACTTAGGAATATGATGAACAGGATGCTTAGGAATTCACCAGCGATGTTTGCTTATCACACCGTGAACATTTGTTTGTGCTCCAGTGCATATTCCATATCCCACCTTTCTTCTTATTTGTCATCTGTTTATTCAAACAGTAAAAGAGATTGGCTTCTCCCGTATCACTATGTTTGTATAACAATGGTTTCTTAGTTAATCCTTATTCAGCACGTAGAGACATGCAAGACAGGGTAGAGAGGTAAAGCCGCCGAAGTGAAAACATTTAAGTGCTCATGTTTATGTCGCTGTCTTCTTGCCAGCTCTATTCTCCGAGAAGGTGAGGAACATGTCGCCTGATGAGATCAGGATCCCCCCTGAGCCCCCGGGATGCTGCTCGATCCATCTACAGGTAGACACACCTCCACGGTTATATGATTATTTAGCCACATAACTTTTACTGCAAAGCTTTTCTTGTCGCAAGCACATTTAACACAATAATACACTGCTGCTGTTGTCTTGTGCAAGCAGTTTTTCTACCCCCCACCCCCACCAAGGCCACGGTTACTTCTGCTAATCAGAGCAGTGCAGAGGGTGTGTGGATAAAGCTGGGGGTTGTGGGTTTTCTGGGAGCTTTGACAGAATAGTCCTGGTGCCCTGTGTGTTTTAACATGTCTGTATGCTCGTTTTGTGTGCTGGAGAAACACTTTCCAGCTAATAAATGTATCCTGCTAGAAGTCGAAGACTTGTCAGTGGCCCCTAAAGGAAGATGTTGGTTTCATAAGCAAACACGCAGTCTGCACTCTCCCCTTTGGCATATGTAGAAGGTTTAGAATTAGGAATTCAAGATCAAGAGTTAAAGTTTAGATTGTTTAAGAGGATAACAGCGACCTTATCCAGAGACTAGTGATCTCGGTGTCGACGCAGTGAAAATAACCTGTTCTCCACGCCAAGTGAGTAGTTTCCCTCGTTCCCCCTGGGGTTAGAAAGAAATTCTGGTGGCTACATAAATCCTGAGACTCACCCCTGTAATTAAACCAGCACACAGTGTCATCTTCTATCAATTTTGTATCGCCACACCAGCACTGCTGTGCTGCATTCACATGCATTTGGTGCGTCTGACCGCAAATATGGTTTGTGTTCTGTGAGGAGCTGAGGCAGGTCAGGACACACAGCTGACTTAGGTGTACAGCTCAGCAGTATCCCCGCTGGGCTGACACTCCCGCACCTATTAGATGAACAACTTATGATTCACCTGCACCAGAACAGCCTGGATATTCCTGCCCTCAGGTTACGGAGGAGCAGAGACACATGCTTAGAATATGTTTGGTACAGGCAGTTCTCTGGAACGTATCCCCTTTATGAACAGTTTCGAAAAAATGCCTTTTTGCGAGGCCCAAACTTGAGGTCAACATCCCATTGACAGCCAGAACCTGTGCGCTCAGGCCTTCAGTGAGCCTTAACTTTGCCCGGCGCAAAACGTTCAAACGCCCTTTACATTTACCAGACACAGACCTCAAGTTACCGTGTGTTTTATGACTCTAGTCTGTCAGAAGCAAATGGGTAAGTAACGTGCCATTGTAACAGCACAGAAACACCTCATAGGAAGAGGAGGTACACTTTCCTTTTCCTACTAACAGTCAACGTTGGTTTTAGAGATGAAATAATTAGTCGGTTATATGGGCACTCCTATAATGCTGGCGGCAAAGAAGCAGGAAATCAAGAAGACTGCTAGCAACCAAATGTAGATGAAAACAAACTATTGAAAAAAACTAATTGGCTTTGCAAATGCTTTAATAGGAAGGATATATATATATATATATATATACATACATACATACATACATACACACACACATATATATATATATATATATATATATATATATATATATACACATACATACATACATACATACATACATACATAAGGATGTACACAATGCATTTTGATAAGCAACACCTAATGTAAACATAACTTTTGTTTGTTTTTAATAACTCCACAGGGTGTTTTTAACCTGTGGTTAACACCTAACCAAATCTCAGTTATATACATACTTTTTTAACAATCATTTGTAAGGGATTACAATGTCAGTCGTCATCCATCACTCGTGTTGGGTCGTTATGGAAGACAATGGCAAAGGAGTAATCTTATCTCCAATGGATCGACTCTTTGTGGCTACTGCCGTTGTATCTTCAGACTTCCAGGCTTTTTTGTTGCGTCTAAATATGAATGTGGATAACGTCAGTGATAGTGAGATGCTTGCTACAGTTACATTTCTAGTGATGAATCGATGAAAAACGCGTTTTTATTTCTCTGATTCACGGCTTTGTTCTAACGCCGCTCGCTCTCTTCAGTCGCTGTCTAGCTAGCTCGACCGTAGTGCTTTCGGGCGCACGTTGAGCTTCTGTCTATCTGTCATTTCGTTAAAGGAACACGGCGACTTATTGGGACTTTAGCTTATTCACTGTAACCCCAAGAGTTAGACAAGTCCATACATACCCTTCTCATCTCTGTGCGTGCTGTAACGCTGTCTGATGGCCCCAGCGGCAGCAGCCCATCACAGAACATGCAGGTGAATGGTTCCAGTAATCCTACTGCTCCCAATAAGTGACAAAATAACGCCAACATGTTCCTATTTACATGTTGTGATTTCTCAGACAGGCTTGCTGCAAAGCCGATCATTCCGCCCAAGTACTATATTCTTCCGCCTGAGAATACAGTTCCCGGTTTGTTTACGGTTAGAAGATGGCTGTGTCTCATGTTACGTTGTTTTTTGTACACGCTGTGACTCTACAAATCACAACATGTAAATAGGAACATGTTGGCGTTATTTTGTCACTTATTCGGAGCAGTAGGATTGCTGGAACCATTCACCTGCATGTTCTGCATGCGACTTGAACAGCTGAGTTGCAGCCACACCATCAGCTGGCTTGAGTCGAGCTGAGATGGGCCGGTTCACACCGCTGAAACTTTTCTCGGTGACGTTCTAAAACGGTTATGTCTCGTCCCAAATCTTTGGTCTGAACCTGAGCTTAACAGCTTCTCGTTTTGGCAGCAGTCCCTTCTTCCACCTTGTTCCATGTTAGCCCTCATTTATCACCGTGGATACCCTGGATACACCTGCCAGCTCCTTGTGGCTCAGTTAAACCTGGTTGTCAAATATTTCCCAAAGGTGTCAGAAACTCGATATACAACAGCTCCGTTCACACTGACCCTTTCTTCGAGCAGAGCTGATCATGTGTACAGTAGGTTTTGTCTATTTAATGATACTGACAGCGTGTCCTGCCAAACGTAGAGTGTGGAGGAAGCAGACGATCTTGTTACACTGATCATGATGACCTGCTCACGTCCTTCATTGATTTGTTTGTTTTGTAACAGGAAAAGATCCACAAGCTGTACGAGAGGAAGCTCCATGGAGATTTTGACACAAACAGCCACATCCAGAAAAAGAAAGAGTTTAGAAACCCAAGGTATGCCGGTCACGCGCCCAAACCGAGAAACATCACACATGGAGTGCCATTTACTCATGATACCAGATACACTCTTTGGTCTACAAATGTTTCCAAGTGTCTTCCTAGCTTTTTCCTTCTTTCTTTCTTTTTTAGCATTTACGAGAAGCTAATTCAGTTCTGCAGTATAGATGAACTGGGAACTAACTATCCAAAAGATATGTTTGATCCTCATGGCTGGTCAGAGGACTCTTACTATGAAGCTCTAGGTAAGCCAATGTACTTCTTCTTTACAGCTCTGTGTGATTGGAACTCAACAAGGCACTCATGTATGCGTCTTATCTTTCCAGCCAAAGCCCAGAAAGTGGAGATGGACAAACTGGAGAAAGCCAAGAAGGAGAGGACCAAGGTGAGTCGAACAACCACAACAAAAAGGGTTGTCAGTTCTCTTCTCTGTCTGCGTCAGGGGCAAGTCTCCACCAGCTGCAGGTAATTTCTACTTCACGATCCTTTATTAGACACACGCAGAAGTCGGCATTGCCAAGTTTAACTCTCATGACTGCAGCTCAGGCCCAGCCCAGTGCGGCTTTACAGCTGAGCTCTGCCCATACGTGTTTTTCTACTGTTTTTCACATCTTCTGTAGAAGTGCACCCGAGTGTGTCTTTCTTTGCCAGCTATTTTTGCTTTAGCAAGTTATGCTGAATAATCATTCAGAGGTGCTAAAGGCTGCTATGATCAGCAGCAGCTGCACCGAAGCTAGAAACTGGACTTGAACAAACGTGTACACTACAGGAGCTGCTTTGTTATTCTCTACTGTGAAATGTCAGTGGAATGCAGGCGACAGCAGAGTTGACATAACAGGAGTAAGAGTTTGATGCGGGAATGAAACTAAACCAAGGGAATGAGTCATTTTCTTCTCTCACTCCAATACGGTCACTGTTGATGTGCCCTTGAATGGGGCACTTGACGCCTTCCACGATAAGCAAGCAGCAGATTGTGTTTGTTGGTTAAAAACAGTTACACGTCAAACAGCACCAGGAATGAAATCGGCGTTTTAATGTTCTGTTTGTTTCACAGATTGAGTTTGTCACAGGGACTAAGAAGGGCACCAATCCCTCCAGCACAGCATCCTCCACCAGCAGCAACACCACCACCACCACAGCCACAGGTAAACACCTCCCGATCGAGTCAATTCAGTTGATTTATAGTATCAAATCATAACAAGAGTTATCTCAAGACACTTTACAGATAGTGTGGTCTAGACCTACTCTATCATTTACAAAGACCCAACAATTCCAATAATTTCCCCAAGTTCAAGCATTTGGCGCAACAGTGGCGAGGAAAAACTTTCTTTTAGGCAGAAACCTTGAGTGGTGAGGAAAGACGTTCTTTTAGGCAGAAACCCCGGACAGACCCATGGCCATGGGCATCTGCCGGTGCCGGTTTGGGGTATGATGAACAGTGGCAATTATATTAACAATAAAGATAATGGAACGATGACTAGAAATAATAGTTGTAGCAGTTCAGGGCGTAGCAGGGCGTAGTAGAGCGAATTAGGGCATAGCAGGGCGCCGAGCAGGACCACGGCGGCAGCTGCAACCAGGATTTAGGTGCCACCCTGATCCAAGGAAAGCTGTGAATCGAGAAAACATAACGACTTTGGGGCATAAGCTCCCTGGAGATAAGTTACTCCGGATTTCCACTGAATGCAGAACGTCTGCGGACCGGCTCCGCTGCGTGTCTCCGCCGTCCGTCAATACCCACCAGGTCCGGATTTGTTAGCGGATTGGCCGCGGCCATGACTGACAGCTGTAGTTCTCGCAAATTCAGGAAGAATAGAACCACAAAACCAACAACAGTTTGTTTCCATCCGGAGGACTAGAGGGGAAACAGCTCTGTGATGTGTTTTCAAGGTGTAGTGCAGGGAAATATGATCCGCCGTGAGCACGGTGTATTTTATTTTGAAAATTAACCGGATGTTTATTTTGTTTCTGTGCTCGACTTCCTGTCCCGCACTATCTGCCATGTGCTGAATTGCTGCGGAGCTCTCCGGCGTCCGGCAAAAATAGAAGCTCTGCGTATCTGCTGCGGAGCTGGGACGCAGTCGGAACGCAGCCGTTCTGCAGTCAGTGGAAATACACACATTGACTTTAATGGAAACCTAATGACTCCGCCGCCATTACGCAGCCAGTGGAAATTGGGGGTTAGTAGAGCTGTGCTCGATTGAAGAAATTCTTAGTCGACTAATATATTCAATTTTATCGACTAATCGATTAGTTGATTTAATCGACAGATCTGTAAATCTGAGTTTCTCCGCAAAGAGTCACGCAAAATCACCACTTTAATTCTTGTTTACCAGAGATGTGCTCGTACATTTCTTGCAAATAAGTCATTCAGCAGGAAAAAAGCATAAAACATGACTAATTGACTAAAATAATCTTAGTTGACTAAGACCAAAACGACCGATTAGTCAACTAATCGACTAAGAGGGAGCAGCCCTAGGGGTTAGTAAGCATTCCTGGGACATGAATGCACACAAATGGAAAGAGAGAGGAGAGAGAAGCTCAGTGTGTCAAAGGAAGTCCCCCGGCAGTCTAGACTTACAACAGCATAACTAAGAGCTGTTTCAAGGCAAACCTGAGCCAGCTCTATAAGGGTTGGTAGATGAATCTGGCGACTATGAAGAGAAGCAGAAAGGGAAGGGGGTGCCGTGTCTGTAGTTATACACCCTCCCCTCCCGCCGGCCTGGGCGAACGCTGCAACTTGATCATGCTCCTTGCAGAAATGCACCTTGCTCGATACCACGATATATGTCTGGGCAATTGTGTTCCCAAGTTGGAACATACAAAACACTTCCAACACAACACAAGTCTGAAATGATTGTTGTCACATTAATGCTAAGGCCACAGCAGCACACGTCAAAATAAACCGAAAGAGATTAAATTGGCGTTGTATTCCTCCTCCTTGAGGTTAATGCAATATATTTGTCATTTACTTATCATCCCTTATCCACATAGAAATGAAATGATCATAATCAGTTTCATAAACTACAAAACACTGTGAAGGATGTGAACAAATAGGAATTACATTTCTCAGGTACTGTTTTTATTCCTTATAATCTTATTATCTCTTCTATTAAATAAAGTATGACATTGATGAGAGAGGTTGTTTGGAGGATCTATGCTAGTGAAAAGCAAGGCAAGTTTCCTATGAGCTCATTATCCTTAGGATTCAAGGATTTATTGTCATTATGCAATACAGGATTGCACAATGAAATGTAGTTGTAGCCCCCAGAAAATGCAAAAAACAGATATATATCTTTATTTTTTATTTTTTTTTAACAAGGTGACACAAGATACTCATAAGGTGAAAACAATATCAGTGTCATTGTCGCGGCTTGTAAACACCGCTTCATAGCGCTACTAGCGGTGCAATCTGCTTGGGGCACCTTTATCTCAAGTAATATCATGCCTTTCCTTAGCATAGTGTCGTGCAGCCCTTCCTGTGCAGTTGGTGATTTAAATCCTGAGCTCACGTCAGTGTTTACTCTCCTCAGCAGAGGCCCAGAAGAGGAAAAGCAAGTGGGACTCTGCAATCCCTGTGACCCTGGCCCAGCCCACCCTCATCACTACCAGCGCCACCCTGCCTGCTGTCGTCTCCGTGACAACTACCGCCAGCGGCACCAAGACCACAGTCATCTCTGCAGTGGGCACCATCCTAAAGAAGTCAAAGCAGTGATTTGTTTGGTGTTTGTCTAGAAGAGTGTGTGATGAGAAGCAATGACTGACATGAAGCTGGAAGACCTGTGGTTCCTGTGCTCATTATCTATGTGGAAAGAAGGACAATGAACTAATGGACACTCAGTGTACTTCTATTGTGTTTTAGAACCAACCTACAAATACCCTTTTGCTACATACGGACTAATCTAAGGTTTCACTGAGTTTTATCTCAGGGATTGTATCGGCACTATTGCATCCTAAAGCCAAATTCAGTTTGTTGAAAATACGCATAGACCCTCTAAAAATCAGAAAGTATGTCTTTCATTCATTTTTTTATATGTTGGCAATAGTTGTTAGCTTAAAACGGCTGAAGAAAACCACAGCATGACAATGTTTGTGTAAGGAAAGGGGTCCCAAACAGACCTGGTAGGAATATCTGAAAAAACTGTTTCTATCACACAAATGTGTGTGTTTTCAATCCAATGTTTTGGTGCGGTATTTTCATTCCCTCTAGCAGTTTTGTGTTATAGCTCGACATGTGCATCATTTTTTTTTTTTTTCAGCGTTGTTTTTTTCTTTCATCATTGGAATATTGACCGACTCTGCGGTAAGGTTATTTTTTTTTTACACTTGTACATATGTATTGATGATAAGGTAAATAAATGGATCAGATGTTGCCTTTTCTGTTCAATTATTGTCAGTTTGTGGAAATGACCAAAAAACAATTTATGATCCCCACTCTAAAGTCACTTAATACTGAAAGTAAAGCCTTCTGTGCATGGAACCAGAAACAGGCATCCAGTTTACTATTCAGCCTTTCTTTTTCTAACACACACACACACACACACACAGACAGAGTGTTTGTCTCTTCTTTCAAGGAATGCATGTGTGCTCCAGGTGGAGTTTTCAGTTATGCTCTACCTCACCTCAGTCTCCACTTCTGACTTCCATAAGGGTGCTTTAAAAGTTCGTAGTACTTCTGACGCACCATTCAGGGTACAAGTTGACAGTGTGAGTAGGCCAAGTTCCCCATTGAGTTATTTAAAATAAAATAGAGCCCTTCCCACTTGTTTACTGTTACATGCTGCAAATATTATGTATAACCTTTCACACCGCAAGATAGTGACTGTGGGTGCAGTCTTTTAACTAAACACCAAAATATGCAAAGGCAACTTTCTTGTGTTCTAATTGTATTTATCTAAACCTAGGTCTGTATTCCCATTGATATTAATGTCCTACAAAAATGCATGATGGCTGGGCGATAGAGAGAAAATCCGGTATCACAATATTCTTGACCAAATACCTCGATATCAATAGTGTGGCGATATTCTAGGGTTGACAATTGGTCCTTTCACAAAATAACTTCACACTAATAAATAATCATCAGTAATGTGGACATAATGTCTAAATGGGGAAAGGCAAATGCTAGAACAGCTAGAACAGTCTGGTAAGTTCAGAAAAGTACATCACTTTACTCTAATGCAGCCTTTAAAACCAGAACAAAACCACTTTGTTATATCATGATATTACGAAATCCAAAATCTAGGACAATATAGTCTCATATCACAATATCAATATAATATTAATATATTGTCCAGCCATAATGGCTGGCAATAAAGCTGTGACTTCTCAACATTTACTGTCTATTTAGAAGATGAAGGTCTGGGTGTGATAACGGACCCTACAGGGTTATCAGAAGATTAGAGAACAGATTGAGGCCATAACCCTGAGTAATTGATGACATTCAGTTGAATCATAACCACAGCTGGCCACTGAGTCATTACAGTAGTCATGTATTTGGTACAGTAGATGAACAAATTGTCATGTTCTTGTTTCATCAACATGTTTCTGTAGAGCCTGGAATTCAAATACAGTACTAAAAAAAATGTATGGTATTCACATTTGGTTCCACCGAATTTCAAAAATAAAAACTTTCCCAGCTGGAATTATTGAGAAGAGAGAAAGTAGGCCTACAGTGCAAGTCAGTGTGCAGCGTATTGGATGGTTATTGAAAGCGAATCACAATGCTCAATTGGACTTTCTCACAAACCACAAAATGTAAAAATTAACGTGGCCTTTAGAAATTAGATGGATGTTCTATTGGCTTTGGTCTAACGACATATGCAAATTGTTTTGTAATTATGGTTTTGGGGATTTGTTTCTTAATAATGAAAAGCTGAATATCGGTTTGTTTAAAGAATCTGTGTTTGCTAAAGACAAAAAGCAGTGGGCTGACGATATGGGCTATGCCAAAATTGCGTATTTTTGTAATGATAAAACCAGAATATGGCACTGAGAATTATGTTGTATATAATTTGTCAAAAAGGCAAAGATCCTTATGTGCTCAAGTGAGATCTGGTGTTTTGCCTTTGACTATTGAAACAGGACGATATGTTAATGTAGAAGAGGAAAAACAGATCTGTCCTATGTGTTGTTTGAATGATGTAGAAAATGAGTTACATTTTGTTTTCTATTGTCCTTTTTATCGTGAGCAGCGTGATTTTTTTTGTTTTGTAGGATAAAAGCAGAGATTGATTTGGTAAATATGGATGATGCTCAAAGATTGAGATGGCTGTTCACATATGAAACATATAAATTAGCTAATTATTTAGATAAAGCCTGGGAGAAGAGGAAAAAAGCTCTTTATCGAGTGTAGATGAGAACTAGTTGTTGTGTGTGGTATGTGTGTACGTGTATATACATATGTGTATGTCTATATATTTGTATTCATGTATTTGTCCGAAGGATTTGTATATGCAACGGGAAGATGTTTGTTGAATAAGTGAATTTGTGGTGTCTTGTAATCCCATGTGGGATGGGCCAAGATGTTTGGCATGACACAGAAATAAAATATAACTAACTAACTAACTATTCTTAACGCCAATCTGGTTGTGTTGATGTGGAATTAATTATGAAAGTATTCATAAATAAAAACAATGGTAAGGCTGTAGAAACTAATGTAGTTTTACATAGTACTTTAAACACTGCAAGGGAAAAGCTGTACGCATAAAATGGACCCAAAATAGTAGATTTGTGCTTTGATTCAACTGTTTAATATCATTTAGCAGCTTTTTCCAATGTAAGGTGAAACTTCCGTTTCTCCACACATTTCAATGGAATAGTTTCAACAGAAATATGATACATTAACCCCATGAGGTACGATAAGGCGTGTTATCTCCGTGCTGTACAACGGAATGGAATCTTATCGGGATGATTCACAGTTTATGAGATCGGCAACACTTCAAGTGTGTTAGTTCCTGTGAACGCGCGCACACTTTGGGTTTGTCTCGTGGGCTCACCTGCAAAGTACAACTTGTACCGGGCAGGTCACAACTTTCACCTCAACAAACTCACTCCGCTGTCGTCACGCACATTTGACTCAGTAGGTGTTTACGCAAGACTTATGAAATATGAACAAAATATGAACATATTCTTAATTATTCCTGCACTTTGCTTGTTTGTCTGTAGCTATAGATATTTAGCATAGCATTCTGTTGCCTATAGTAACAAATGTAATAGGGGACAATTATACTAGTTGGCATATCATTCTTTTCCCGTTTAAAATACAGGGAACTGTGGTGTTTTCATCATTATTGTCATATGCAACACTGTCTGAATTCTCAAAAAAAGGTTTCACCTTTTCACCCTGTGTGTCGCCGCTGTCCTCTGAGCTACACTGGCGGATTAATTGGTGGGGAAAAAAAAAGGAGACGCCATTAGCCACTGAATGAACTCATTGGTCCAAAAAAAAAAAGTGGTTTTTGTCATGTAAATTGGCGAGGAGTTGGGCACAGACTGGACTTTGTTTAATGTGAGCAAAGAGGAGCTGAAAGTGAAAACATTCTTGTCGGCCTTTCCCTCTGTATCCAAAAACTTATACACTAATTTTTTTGGGGGTGGTTCCAACAGCCTGCTTGTCGACCGTCTTCCCCGCTAATGAGTCCAGTTCACCGCAACAGCCTATTGTTCACAGTAAGTGACGTCTTACGTTATAATTAGCATGTATAGAAAGGACAGATAGTTAATGACAAATGCAAAATATGCGACAGCCGTGATAACTGGTGGCTTTACCGTAGGCTATGTATGTGTTTTGGTAGTAGCTAACCGAGCTAGAGCTAATGAAAATCCGACTTTTAAATAGAACTCCTTCAACTCTTGGTCATTTCCAGTTCCGGCTTCCGAGGTAAATAGAATGTGGCATTAGCGTCTTACAGTGTGAATTTAGGATATCTTGTCACTCAAGAAATCAATGTAAACCGTTATTGCCAAAACAAAAAACACACCAGTCAGGTTTTTAAAGTATACAATGTTGTAGAATATGTGAACAAAGCCATGTGAAAAGCTTTAGAATGAAAATGGTAAGATTTCTGGCTCAGTCTGAGAAATACTCTGAGGACACAGCCTTTAAAGATGTGCATTTTAAAATGCATGAAACTTTCCCTGTCGATTGCTTACATAAAGACTCTTTTTGTACTGAAAGTTTTGATACCAGTTTTAAATATTCAAGTTATGCCAACTTCTGGTTAATGTAGGAGAAATGTACGAAGTAAAAGCCCTGAGGAGCATTGCCAGCTTCCATGATGTTAAGTCACAGATTTATCAGAAAGAAGGAAACAAAAATCTGTTTTATTTGAAATAAGCAAGTACAACCAGAAACAAATGTCAACTTTGTTGGTTCCTCACACCCATTTCTTGGCAGACGTCAGGTTGTCGCTGGACGTTGCGTGGTCTCTGGTCACGTTGTTGCTGGACGTCATGTTGTTGCTGGACGTCATGTTGCTGGACGTCATGTTGCTGGACGTCAGGTTGGTGGCTGGGTTGTCGCTGGACATCAGGTTGTCACTGCACGTCACATTGTCACTGCACGTCAGGTTGGTGGCTGGGTCGTCGCTGGACATGACGTCCGTCAGGTTGTCACTGCACGTCACATTGTCACTGCACGTCAGGTTGGCGGCTGGGTTGTCACTGGACATCAGGTTGTCACTGCAAGTTGCATTGTCAGTGCATGTCAGGTTGGTGGCTGGGTTGTCGCTGGACATCAGGTTGTCACTGCACGTCGCGTTGTCACTGCACGTCAGGTTGGTGGCTGGGTCGTCGCTGGACATGACGTTGTCCGTCAGGTTGTCACTGCACGTCACATTGTCACTGCACGTCAGGTTGGCGGCTGGGTTGTCGCTGGACATCAGGTTGTCACTGCACGTCGCGTTGTCACTGCACGTCAGGTTGGTGGCTGGGTTGTCGCTGGACATCAGGTTGTCACTGCACGTCGCGTTGTCACTGCACGTCAGGTTGGTGGCTGGGTTGTCACTGGACATCAGGTTGTCTGTCAGGTTGTCACTGCACGTCGCATTGTCACTGCACGTCAGGTTGGTGGCTGGGTCGTCGCTGGACATGACGTTGTCCGTCAGGTTGTCACTGCACGTCGCATTGTCACTGCACGTCAGGTTGGTGGCTGGGTTGTCGCTGGACATCAGGTTGTCACTGCACGTCGCGTTGTCACTGCACGTCAGGTTGGTGGCTGGGTTGTCACTGGACATCAGGTTGTCTGTCAGGTTGTCACTGCACGTCGCATTGTCACTGCACGTCAGGTTGGTGGCTGGGTCGTCGCTGGACATGACGTTGTCCGTCAGGTTGTCACTGCACGTCGCATTGTCACTGCACGTCAGGTTGGTGGCTGGGTTGTCACTGGACATCAGGTTGTCACTGCACGTCGCATTGTCACTGCACGTCAGGTTGGTGGCTGGGTTGTCGCTGGACATCAGGTTGTCACTGCACGTCGCGTTGTCACTGCACGTCAGGTTGGTGGCTGGGTTGTCACTGGACATCAGGTTGTCTGTCAGGTTGTCACTGCACGTCGCATTGTCACTGCACGTCAGGTTGGTGGCTGGGTCGTCGCTGGACATGACGTTGTCCGTCAGGTTGTCACTGCACGTCACATTGTCACTGCACGTCAGGTTGGCGGCTGGGTTGTCACTGGACATCAGGTTGTCACTGCAAGTTGCATTGTCCGTGCATGTCAGGTTGGTGGCTGGGTTGTCGCTGGACATCAGGTTGTCAGTCGCATTGTCCCTGCACGTTGCATTGTCACTGCACGTCAGGTTGGCGGCTGGGTTGTCACTGCACGTCAGGTTGGCGGCTGGGTTGTCACTGCACGTCAGGTTGGTGTGTGGATAGAGAGGTTTCTCCGTTTTGAGCTTTTTAGGTTCGTTCAGGTATCTAAATGATGCCTCAGCTTCCACTTCATTAGTTTCCAGTTGTACTGAAAGAAAAAAAAAAAATTGCTGTTAGGATTTAAAACTTTATATTTTTAATAAAGTTTAAATTTAAAACTATATAACATAATTATCTAGCTTGTAGTTAATACGCCAATTCCATAGCCTGGGTAAACCCTGACGAACTTCCGGTAAATTTGAGATTTGCTCTGCAAGTCAGTCTGGCGAAGAGCCCATTCAAACCCATTTCCAATGTTCACAAAATTGAGGCACCAATCACAACTGCTGAGGCGGGCTTTACACCAATCACAACCGTTGAGGTGGGCTTTACGTGACGACGATAATGCAGCGACGGCGAGCAGCTTTGTTTAACAACATTCAACATGACGGCTACCGAAGCCGTGCTTCACGTGCTCAGCGAACTGCAGGTCAGTCTGACATATGCTGATTTCATGCTGGTCAACTCTGCAATTAACTGACACCATAAGTTATACGAGTTACAATTCTCAAAGATGCACGCACACTTTTCTCTAAACTTTTCCACCGTGTGTGGCGCATACCCGCTCGCGGTGTGAAGCGCGTCTCCGCGCTATTCTCCCACGTCGGGAATTAAAGGAACACGCCGACTTATTGGGAATTTAGCTTATTCACCGTAACCCCAGAGTTAGACAAGTCCATACATATCCTTCTCATCTCCGTGAGTGCTGTAATGCTGTCTGACGGCTCCAGCGGCATCAGGCCAGCAGAGGAGATGCAGGTGAATGGTTCCAGCAATCCTACTGCTCTGAATAAGTGACAAAATAACACCAACATGTTGCTATTTACATGTTGTGATTTATAGAGTCACAGCGTGTACAAAAAACACAACATGAGACACAGCCGTCTAACTGTAAACAAACTGGGAACTATATTCTCAGGTGGAAGAATATAGTACTTGGGCGGAGGGATATGCTCGCAGCAAGCCTGTCTGAGAATATAGTTCCCGGTTTGTTTACTGTTGGAAGATGGCTGTGTCTCATGTTAGTGGTTTTTGTACACGCTGTGACTCTACAAATCACATGTAAATAGGAACATGTTGGTGTTATTTTGTCACAATTTGGAGCAGTAGGCTAGTTGGAACCAGTTACCTGCAGGATCTGTGCTGGGCTAAGCTAATGCTGGAACCGTCAGACAGCGTTACCGCACGCACGGAGATGAGAATGGTATGCATCGACTCGTCTTACTCTGGGGTTACGGTCAATAAGCTAAAGTCCCAATAAGTCGGCGTGTTCCTTTAACCTGCAACATGTCAGCTGTTTGGGAATTCTTCAGCATGTGTGCAGAAGATAACAAGTTTGCAATATGCAACACCTGCAAGGAGAAAGTAGGGTTTGGAGGGATGACACCAAAATCACATTTTTTTTTAGTGGATGTGAAAAGAGTCACCCGGATCTTTGCTCTGATTGGTTGAAGGACTATCCAATGCGCCCAGAGGCATTGGAGTGTTGTCCGTTGGTGACGCCCCTCTGGAAATGAATGGTCAATGAACCTTTCCCAGACCCACTCAGTTACAGCTGAGAAGGGTCTGGTGTCAACCAGGCTACCAATTCCACCCAACATGCCTTCATGCTAACTTTACATGGTTACTGAAATTGAACCGAAGTACAGTTGTCACTGCTTTTCTATACCCTTAGAAGTGTGTGTGAATAAAACATTAGGTGTTTACATTTTACCAATTTCAGGTAGTTAGCTAGATTGGTAGCTATGGGGCAGAGTTTTCAGTTTAGCATATATTTGACAAAAGAATAACTTCAGCTGATGTTTAAAGCGCTTAAAGAGGTGATAGAATGCAAAACCGATTTTACCCTGTCATAGTTGACTAACCAGAGTTCGGTGGGTAAATAGGACATACATAGAAGCTCAAAGTCCCATTGACACCCCTTTACTATGAAAATCTCATATTTTGAAACTGCCCCTGAAAACAGGCAAATCTCAACAAAGCTAGTTGCTTACGTAAGCATCTCAAAATCCAGAACCTTAAGATAACAGTCACACCCCAACATTTACATAGGCTACACAACTGACCTGAGATCAGGTAGTCTTCCGAATCTAGGTCGCGCAGATCTCTGCTATTCCATTACAAAATTCGCTTCTGAAACTTTATGCGAGAAATCAACTATGTAAGGCTCAAATATGGGCCGTTTTACGAAAATGGATGCTAATTGCAAATTTTGTCCGACTGTGTGTCGGAGTTCAGCCCCAGTGCTGCCTGTGTTGCTGCCTCACCACCCAGCCTGCCTTCCTTCACAGACCCCGGCCCGCTCTGAGCAGGATTGAGCTCCGTTACGACTGGCAGCCCTCAGCACTCCATACCCGCGCAAAGTCACCGGTTTTTGGCTAATGGACTACTAAACGCTGGTGCTCTTGACAGAGCTCCAGGGCCTGCAGCTCCCCTCTTCCTAATGCCAGGTGTGTGTGAGTGAGAGCGCGGTCAGAGAGCTTGTTATGCCAGCAATCTCTTACCACAGGTTCCAGTTAATTTTATGTGTGTAATTATAATGTGTTGAGTTATTTAAACAAACGATCGGTGAAATACACGCCTCTTGTCCGCGAGTCTCATTGATAGAGCCTGCGGCTGGATGGAGCTATAGCTAGAGGAGGCTAGCTATAGCTAGCATCTTAGAATTCCTCTGGAATTCTAAAACATTCATTAACTTGAAATCAGACACCGTTGATAGCTTTATAAAAGACATTTAGTTAGATGTTGTATAACTGGCTTGATTAAATTCAAACTGTAAATATACTCGGAATTACGCCGAAAATGAAGCTAACTATCTGTGATTTGTAGCTACACACAGCTAGGATTGAAGGGACAGTCGCAGCTAACGAAACACCTAGCTAAACTTCACAAATATTAATTAACTATAAATCGGACACCGTTGTTAGCTTTATAAGACATTTAGGTATATGTTGTATAGCTAAGTGGCGTGGCATTGGTGTAACATGTGGTAAGAGATTGCCGGTGTAACAAGCTCGCTGACCGCGCTCTCACACAACGGGACATTTAGCTAGCAGGAAGAGGGGAGTTACAGGCACTGGAGCTCTGTCAGGGCTGCCAGCCGTAACGAAGCTCACAGCAGGCCGGGGTCTGTGAAGGAAGGCTGGCCGGGCGGCGAGGCAGCAGCACCGCCGCTGAAGTCCGACACAGTCTTACCATATTTGCAATTAGCCATAGATTTTCGTAAAACGGCCCATATTTGAGCTTTATATAGTTAATTTCTCACAAAAAAGTCTCAGAAGTGAATTTGGCACACACCACACACACCACACACCTTCTTTAGCAGATTGGGTCAACATGGACTCCATTGACTGGAGAAGTGCAAAGGCCTTCTTCATGGAGATATCATTGGGAGACAGATCTGTAGTACAAAAACAATTTAAGTTAGTGTCAGAAAGTGTAGCCGGAAAGATTCTGTCACTAATGTTCTTACCTCTAATCATTCTCCTCTCCAGCCCATTATCATGTCTTTCGTTTGTGCCACCAACTGGCAAACACGAGCCTAAGGACAATGCAGTTGCTGTTAATCAAAGGTTTCTGCTGTTTGAAGCACATATCAAACACGTTATAGCTAAATGACATTTCAGGAATTTAAATCTTTAAATTTGCTATAGCCTACTCCACTACAAATTTCCTAAATACAAGCTTCAAACATAATTAATATAACAACCTTTGGTAAGCCAAACAGTCAGCACACAACTAACAAAGACCCAAACAGCTCCCATTGCTTCAATCACCACGAGAAAATGTTTCTTGTGCCACAGGCCAGTTTAAAACCCCATCATGCAGGTAGCACAGCTGTTGCTGATCATCTCTAATTGGCTCTCTCTTCAGAGAGTCAGTGCTAGTTGAGATTCAGCCATTCCTGTGACAAATGTTTTGTACAAGAAGGAAAGGTCTGGCCAAACCATTTTATTCTGATTTACAGTACTTCATATATTGTAATTTTACTTTTCTACATATATTAAACAGCTATAGTTACTTTTATTTTAAATAAAAAAAGACTTGTTTCTACCAATTTGTCCTGCTGGTGGCACTAAAAGAAATGTCAGAGGGTCACTTAAGTCATTAGAATGTATCCTCTGTGGGCCTTGGACATGTAGGAAGGTTTCCAATGTCGAACTACAAAAGCACATATAGTGCCTCTAATTTGTTATTTCAGTAATAGAAAAAAAATGTCAGAAATGTCTTTTCTGCATTTGGATCTGTACCCGCATGGCAATAGTGAAACAGTCTTGAGAATATTTGCCAGAGAGATGCCCCATCTCACAATTTTAAAAGGTGGATTCTGGATCCTGGGCTTTTATTTATCTCACTTCTGAGGCTTAGAATGGGCTAAATAGCCAGTTTTAGAGTCAAAAACATTCTTTGTTTAGTGTGAAGAATGAGACACATTTATCAAGGGAGCCAAGTGTAGAAGTCACATTAACTAGTTTTGAAGTGATCACATGTAGGCTCTGCAGGAATAGCCAGAGATGTGTCTGTTACACTGTTCATACTTTTTATTACGTTTACAAGTGGAAGTAAAAATGAAGGAAGTTTACTTTTATCTATTACTTAAAACCGTAGTACTTTCTAAGACCTGTAAACAGACTTTGATCTGTAAAATTTATTCATATATATAAAGTATGTAAGTTTACCTTAAGTCCAAAATTTCACTTTTGGCATTTTTACAAATATAACCACTAGTTATTAATGTGAGCTTGCTGTGAGCCTATCAAGGTAGGGTGCAGAGGCTTTGCAGGCCATTTACTGCAGAGTCTACATACATCAGACATCAGACATCCCTGGGGCTGCGAAGAAAAAGCACTAAAATCCACCATAGAGGCTGCTGAGAGGGCCTCGAGATGGCTACAGATCAGGAGGCCATGGGCCAGTGCTGCTGGGACACAAATCAGGGTCAGATCAACCCTGGCTGGGTTGTCCAAGGGTGTTTAATAATAACTTTTATGAATAGCACTTTTCAAAACCAAGTTACAAAGTGCGGTACAGTAAAAACAAATAAAAACGAGATCCATAATTAAAACATACTTAATTAAAATACTTAAGACTCAACAATAAATAATACAATATTAGCAATAATAAAGGTTGTCGCTGGACGTCAGGTTGGCGGCCCCGTCACTGGATGTCAGGTTGGCGGCCCCGTCACTGGATGTCAGGTTGGCGGCCCCATTACTGGATGTCAGGTTGGCGGCCCCATTACTGGATGTCAGGTTGGCGGCGCCGTCACTGGATGTCAGGTTGGCGGCCCCGTCACTGGATGTCAGGTTGGCGGCCCCGTCACTGGATGTCAGGTTGGCGGCCCGTCACTGGATGTCAGGTTGCCGCTGGACATCAGGTTGATGCCCCGTCGCTGGCATAACATATATGTGCCACTTTCCATATTGCTCACAGTAACTGCTAGGAGTTATTATCTATGTTTTTCTGATGGTTTAAATCAAGCCTGAAAAGTTTAAAGCTTTATTTCTCGAACTCAGGGAACCCTTGCACAAATTACAAAAATGATACAGTAGGTGGGCCACTCCCTCTCAGCTCCTCCCCTGACATGTGAAAGGGCTGTTTAGACTGGCATCACTGCAAAAAGTGTCAGCCAAGAAAGCCAGAAAGAGGGGAAGAGTTGTTTCTGCAGAGGTTTTGTTTGCGAGAGAAGTTAGCCATTGTATTAACCCAGATCTGGTTGCTAGGAGCATGACTGTGTATGTCAGCGTTCAAAATGACCAGTGTGGTATGTATGAGAGGAAGAGGCTGTTTTCTCCTCCAATTCATTCAGTCTTGAATCCCAGATCTGTGTCACAGGTTCACCATGGCTACTGACCTGAGTCTTTGTGAGTCTAGTTATGAGGGTGTAGTGCAGCGACAGGGATTGAGAATAACCTTTAACATCTGATGTGTGGTCTGCTGGAGACAAGAGGAAAGGCCTTTCCAGAGAAATAAACAATACCTCTTACACTGACACTGGCCCTATCTGGAACTCCTACTACTTCCTTCAAGAACGCAACACAAAGAAGTCGATCACACCATAAAAAAAAGTTACAGGAAAAGGCTAGATTCGAAAAGATGATTACCTAGTAGGAAACAATGTGAAACAAATTAATGTATGTGAACCCTGACCTAAACCAATGTCTAGAGATCCCTGATCCAGAATTAAAAAGGTGAGTTTTGTTGGATGTAAAAGGCAATAGTTTGTTAAGTGATTAAAAGACCAATGGTGTAAAGTGTGTAAATGAGTTTCTGCTAATTTGATTAAATGCAACTTTATTAAGGAATATGTACCACGTGAGCACAGTATAAACTAAGAAGAAGTAATAAGATGAAGTAATTATAAGGAGTTAAAACTCGATTTGGTACAGACATTATAACCTGTGTTTTGTGAATTTTCTAGAACATTTTGTATCATCCACAGGTTTATACGGTATAATCAATGCACTGAATTAATTTATTAACAGGTATGATACCACTGGTGAGTGATGGAGATCTCTGTATCATCTGCATAACTATGAGTATCGGCTCTAAGAAGCCAAAATATGACAAAACTCCATAATATGTTCGTAGTATACTCATTCTGTGGATAAATGAATACGTTTCACAATAGCAGTTATCAATGCCAGAGGAAACTGCAAATGATTCACCAACTCAACTGTTGAGACAAATGGGAGTAAGAAGAAATAATGCTGGTTTTGGGCTTATGCTATACTGTATATATCATACATATCACACCAACTGAATTTTTACAGTTTGGGAATTACTTTAGGGGTTCAGTATTTTTCTCAGGGCCACTTTTGGCATTTTTCCATTACATGGTACCTGCTCGACTCGCCTCGACTCGCTGTGCGTCCGTTTTCCATTGCAGATTTAAGTATCGCCTCAGCGTGGCTGGTCGTCATAGCGATTGCCGTGGGCGTGGCTTAGTAGCTTGCTTTTCCCATTGACATATCCCCGACGCATTTCCTGGTTCTCCGTCTCTGTAAACAACATGATATCAAAGAGATAGTTAACGTTTACTGCTCCAGATTTCCCACTGTGGTCACATATATATGACTCTAGAGTCGCTACTCGCTTTGTTTCTCTCACATATATATGACTCTAGAGTCGCTACTCGCTGCGGAGATAATCGCCGTCACTCGCCTCAGCTCGCTTGGAACCTCGACTGAGCAGGTACTAAAAAAAGTACCTGTTAGCAGGTACCAGGTACTTTTTTTCGTAATGGAAAACAAAAAAAGGCGAGTAGAGTCGAGGCGAGGCGAGTAGGTACCATGTAATGGAAAACCGCCATTTGACAGGACTCATGGTGGCTGGTCAAAATCAGTGTTCCTGGAATTTGAGTTGGTGGGCAATAAAAAGGGTAATGTAAAAGATTTGGAGTTGACAGTTAGGAAATATGTTGTACAAAGTATCTAACTTTCATGATCCTATCTTGTATCAAAAGTTAGTCTTGCTTGTTTTAACCATGACAACAATCTTTACCTAACCTTAACCATGTAGTTTTAGTTGCCTAAATTAACCAAACCTTAGAGGTTGTTAGGACCAATGGAATGTTTTATGTACCTGGCTGTCATTCTTGGTTTCGAGAAGCTCTTACTGTAATCATCTAACTCCTCTTGTCCAATCCCTGATTAGAAAACGCTCAGGGGATTAGACAACATTCATTCATGGGTTGGTTAATAAGCCATTGATTACATTTGGACTCTTAATGTTGAGATGATATTTAAACGTGTGGACCTTCAGTTGTGGGATGGTCTCCACAATTTAGTCCACTGTAGCTGTGAAGGCCTCTTTCTAAAAGGCTGTAGAAACCCAATTAAAACTGGGGCTGCACGTTATGTAGAAAATATGCCATATGCAATAATGTTGAATATCGCGATAACGAAATTACTTGCGATAAATAAACAGATATTAAAGTGTACTCAGGTTTGCATTTCTGCTGCTTTCATTATTCTGCTAAAATACAACAAATTGCTTGTTGAATTTAAAACATTTGATTTGAATATAAAAGGCACCACTAAAAAGAATGAGTTACATTATAAAGTGCAGTTTTCCACTGATGTTTTCTTTTAACTAACACAAAAAATCTGTGAGAAGCTATCGCGATATGTCGCAGCCTCTCGCAATATGAATATTACCCCATTTGATATTACAATGGCGATAAAAAAAACGATATATTGTGCGGCGCTATTAAAAACAGTAAGCACTAGGATTGAGTGTCAGGGTCAATTTGCCATGCTGGTCCCTTTGCTCAGGAATGCAAAATCTCAAACTGGAACCTCACATCTTCTACTTAGGTGGTAGAGCGGGCGTCTACCAATCGCAAGGTCGGTGATTCAATCCCTGGCCCCTGCAGTCTACATGTCGAAATGTGCCTTTGTGGCAAGACGCTGAACCATGAGTTGCTGCGCTATTGTTCTGTGAATGTGCATGAATGTTTATCTGAATGCCTGTAGTGTTTTAAGTACTCGTTAAGACTAGAAAACGCTATATACGGTAATAGCAGTCCATTTACAGAGCAAAGAAAGTGGCTTTACTTTCAGAACAGGGAGAAAATATATATGGCAATCATAATGTTCACATCAAATAGCTGACAAATGCTAACAAACAAAATGTTCCCGGTAGTATGAGCACTCAATTGTGTAAACACACGAGTCCCAAAATCGTTTCCCATAGCCTGCAGGCAGTGTTCTGCTCTGTGTGCCACTCCCTAGAGCTGGGAGGAGGCCATGGAAGGGGGGGCCTCCTTTCCCAGTCTCAAGCCCACACAGGTGAACTCCTGTCGAGGAGGAATGCAGCAGGGAGGGGGCCTTGACACACAGAGGTGTGGAGCTTTTAACTTCTAAAAGGGGGTGGGGGGAGATAGAGGTACAGGAAGGGAGTTAACCCTCTCCGTCACAGCCACTCACCTGGATAGGGATTGGAGAGAGAGAGTGTGTGTGTGTGTGTGTGTGTGTGTGTGTGTGTGTGTGTGTGTGTGTGTGTGAGAGAGAGAGTGTATGTGGGTGTGTGTGTGTGTGTGTGTGTGTGAGAGAGAGTGTGTGTGTGTGTGTGTGTGTGTGTGTGTGTGTGCAGAAGCTAGTAAAGGAGGGATCAAGTCACAGCACACAGTTATATTCACTTGGTTGCTCTGAGTCTCACTGTCTCTCATATCTCTCCCATACACACTTCAAAAATCCTGCACAGACGCGGAGACACACACACACACACACACACACACACGTCAGCTGAGTTTAAGGACAAATAAGTCAATATTTGACCAAATCGGACTGTACGGGAGGGAAGAAACAAAAGACAGAAAAGAAAAACTGGAAGTCTGTCCTTCTCTTTTTGGAACTTTGAACTTGGACACAAGGATTTAGAGAAGACGTTTTTTTTTCTGTTTGTTTTATAGGTGGATACAAACTTTTCCCAAACTCTTGGGTCAAACAAAGCAAAAAGGAATTAGTTTTTTTCTTATTTATTGTTGGACTTTTGGACTTGGACTGGGCAAGAGCGCAATAAGAGGTTTGTTGATCAGTAATCTCTTTGTATCCAGTCATACCTTTCTTAATCCATTATTTTCAGTGCCCTTCACCTTAAATATCTTCTTCTCAGCTTTGCAAAATTGACTGATTATTCTGCTGGTTCACATTTTGAGCAAGGTGAATGTTGTCTATGTAATATAAAGCATGCATTATGTAACTTTAAATCTCACCACGTGGTTTTAGAATTGCAATACTAAAGACTTATTTAGGTCAGTGCTTACTTTCTCTTGAATCTTTTTTTTATTAATTCTGCATGGTTGCCAACATCAAAGCACTGACTACAATGCAACACAGGTGAAAGGCACTTAGTTTGCTTTGTGTTATTTGTGTTTTTTTAGGTGGAATGTAGTGATAGCTTCAAAGGCTGGGTTTTTCAAGTTGTGTGTAGTTGTGATTTAGCTTACTGTCAAAGGAAGGTCCCCGAGCATGACCCCTAAACCTGTCCACCCTTTATGGATGATATCAAGGCGGAGTCAGCTCCACACCCAGTGGTGGTATGTTCGCCTGGCAGGCATGTTGGTGTCTGTATGACAACAACTACAGCTTTGAATTCAGGAAAAATGTCCCCTCTTTTGGTGCCACGGAGTCATTCAGACCAAAGAAAAAGCAGCATGAATGACTCACTTCTATTTTCTGTCTCTTGGAAACTGTAATTTGTGTCTCCCAGTTCATTGTGAGTGTCATAAACGCCTGCGTGCCTATGAGAAAGAGGTAGAAAAAATACAAAGTACTTTTTCTCTACTCAGCTCATATTCTGTGACTGATGGTCAAGTTTGTAAGATAGCAGCTGGTCTATTCTGTTTTTTGTTTTTTTCCTGACCCATCTCGGTCAGTGATTTATGTGACAACACATTCCATGAACTCACACACGCATGCACACCTGTAGTCAGCTCCAGTTCACGGCGAGGTGCTAAGGTGCCTTTCCCATGTGTTTTCAGACTGTGTTTTTTAACTTGGACAGGCCTTTCTCTCGCCTCAAGGAGAAATTCCGTCTTGGAGTTGTAAATCTTCAGAACACAAATCATCATTTTCTTGTGCACTGGGGTGGCACACACAGTTATCTACCCACTGAGACAATTACTGAGACATTTCATGCCACATAGTGCCCTTTTGTTCACTCTCCACCTCCTATCTTTAGTGAAGATCATTTCTGCAGCTTCCTGTCTATCAGATTGTTCTCTATCTGAGATTCCAGTATAAAATTATGAAGTGGTTTTATTGTGGATAGTCTACACAGCATGCTGCCACCCTGTATTGGTCCCTTCCTGTCGTCATTTTTCACATTTTATCATGCCTCAACAGGCACTTTATGGTTAGTATATATGACATTAGCTATATGCCAATAGCAGATGGTACACCAATTTAACTTTTTTATTCCAGGTTTTAAGATATCTGTCTTTGAGATTTCTGCTTTCATCCCAATATAATAGAGGTGATTTGATTTCCGTGTGTCGTGCTTTCCACAATCAGAGACACCATTACTGCATAATCAACGGACCTTAATGTCAACAGTTTTCAAAGTGACTATTTTCTGTCAACAGCGTTTTCAGCGGACAACTACATTTCCATTTACCTGAACTGTATTGGGGTGTAGGCTAAAATCTCAGAGATAAATATCTCAAAACGTGAGCACCAAAACTACTCCACATGGCTAGATTTGGCTAGAGGTGAGCGAGAAGTACATAATTATGTTATGTGTAATTTGGGTGAACAGGCCCTTAAAATTGTATGTAGGTCACTATATATGCCTATACTCAGGTGTAAAAAGAATGTTTATATCATTTTTAGAATAGGATTCAATTATTGAAGAGGAAAAATGTTAAAAAAGGCTGCTTTTAGTGTTATTTTCTGAAAGTACAACGTACAACTTTCTGTTTTAAACCACTCGCAGTAAGCAGCTCTTTTCACAAACTGAGGTCAAGGTAATATAAGGGGAGTGTTCACTTTCTCCAGGGAAAGTACAGGTGGTTCAAGTTACACATTAGTCTGTAGAGATATCACTGGAGGAGAAAAGTCTTTCTCTCTGCCTTTTTGCTCCCTCTCTGCAACAGGGAATTACAGCCATACTGTACATGTGCATGAATGTATTTGTTTATGTTTCTGTTGCAGGAAGGAGATGGGGAGATGGATGTTACATCTCTCAGTGGGGCTTGGGCTTCTAGCCGTCCTGTTAACCTGCTGTTATGCTGAAGGTGAGGAAGCCCAGGCTCATATTTCATAATTTTATTTCACTACAAGTTACTTATTGACATGCTATTTTGTATGCAAGTATTTTGTATGCAATAGAATAGTTGGCCATGAATCACAACGTGTTTTTAGTTTTAGAGACTTCTCATCAATGTTAGGAGGGTAATTTACAGTAAGTGGATCAACAATTATTTGTCTAAGTCATTTATCCTGACAATCTCTGTTTCAAGCCTCTATTTTGATAGATTTCCTGATTTTCATAACTATATAATTAAAAATGCAATATTTGTTTTTTTTAAAGATATACTGTAGTTTCTGTCTCCCTCATGAGGAATTTTAAGTAATGACAACAAAACTGCCATTATTGCCAAGATGCCACAATCTTCTGAACATAGTCATACTGTGAAATACAGGGAGAGTTGTGTGGAGCTGATAGTCTTAATAACTCATTTAGCAATGGCTTGAATGTAAGGGACGTTCATAAATATCCAAACGTTACACACTAAAGCTTTAACTGTGGATCGGATAAAATCGAGCTACTGTATGTAAGACTTCCCCTTGGCCCTGGTGAGATTGTTAATCAACTTTTTCATTATTTTTGTCATTATATAGAATAAATGATTAATTCATGAATCAAAAATATAATATAATATTATATAATATAATACATAATCATTAAAAATTATAGTAATAGTTAGATGCAGTCCTAAACTTAGTAAAGTTAACTCACTCTTTTAGACTGATGTGTGTATGGCGTACTGTATAATACTACTGATGGCTACAGTATGTACAGTATATGATATTTCTTTGTATTTGTAAAGATTTATTCTACGAAGATCAGTGCCTTTTTATTTTTTCATTTGATGTACCTTTTTGTTTACTACTGTGTCACTGTTAGGAAGCTGTTGCTTTCAGCATTGGTTTCTTTTGGAACACTATCAGGAGAAAATAAGATGCTGTGCCAAAGTCTGTTTAGTGTTACCGCAGGTATTCTAGCTATGCTTCATGGGTTTGATTCTCACTTTGTTGCCTCTCTGTGCCCCCCTCAGAGAACTACTGCTTCGCTTCCAGGGCCAAGACCTGTTCAGAATGCCTGCAGTCGGGGAAAGACTGTGCATACTGCCCTAATGAGGTGAGAGCACAAAACAGCAGGAGTATAACAGAACTGGATTCAAATCAGTCAATCCTGAGATAAATCATTAGGGCTTTTAGCACACCACAGGGCTGTAGTAGGCTTACTCGAGTCCGGTCCACTTTTTTAAAGTCTTGCACTTCTCAGCTATTGAGAACAAGTCCAAGTGGTTCCTGGCTGCTGATTTGGGATCAGTTGTACTGAACATTGCCTGATTCTACCAACATGGTGCGTTAAAACAATCCTTCCGCCTCTTCCTCTCTGCCATTGCGGCAATTTTCCTGTAGACACTGAGCTCCTCCACAAACATACACACACAAAAATACACACATAGAGCGAAGTCAGCAGACAGCAAGATCAGAGAGGCTGCGGTGGAGACACATTTATCAATACACCTGTATAACAAATATTATCATGTAGAAAGCATATTTAAATCTTGCTATCTCATCCACTGCCGTTAGGTTTTACACGAGCAAAGCACGCTAGCTCAGCTAATAGCAAAATGTGACAAGAAACCTGTAAAGGTCCTCAAACCTAAATTCTTTGCATTGATTAGAAGATATATCCATCTTGTATATAGATAGATTATTTATGTTCAGCCTAACTCCTTATCACTATATTAGCATTGGAAAGACACTATTGCTTATTATGGTTTTGAAAAGGACTCAATTTACCCTGGACTCGGTCTTGACTTGGTCTCAACTGCCATGGACCTTGTCTTGGACTTGACTTGGACTCGATTAAGTTGGTCTTGACTACAGCCCTGGCATACCATGTACTTGATTAGTATTAGTATAGTCTTGGATGGTAGCTATCTTGCCCTGTAGTGCCCATTGTGCCCCATCTGCTGACGTCCAAAAATTCTAAATGATTTGCTTAATACATTTTTTTAACTTCTAAAATGTTCATAAACAATAAATCAATTAGCAAGACCACTGAATTCCAATTTATAATTTGACAATTTAACTCAAGGTCAACATAGTAGCTTCTTTGGGAGCTTTCAGCTGCATGTTGTGGTCTTCATCAGTGGGTGGAATTTGCTCACTTGTCATGGCGATGGCTCAGTTTTCATAACATAACCTAGGTATGAAACTACAGGCACATAATAATAGTTGTTTGACAAAAAAAATTAAACTCAAGCTTTCATCCGCATCTCCTGGTCTTTTTTTCTAGCATTTTCAAGGTGCACAATAATTCATCTTCAGGATCAATTCATAATTTGAATAAAACACAAATATTGTTATATGAAGACTCAGCAAGTTAATGTTTAGAAAGCAATACTCACTAATCAATTGTCCTGTTTGCCCAGACCTTTAATGGCCCTCGCTGTGACCTGTACAAGAATATAATTGACTATGGCTGCAGTGCTGCAACTGTAATCACAGCTCAAAGCAGTATGACAATAAATAAGGTAAGTCTTCATCACTCTCATTGCTCTTAAAATCATTCCACCATTATTTATTCTTAAATATATGTATGTATGTTTTAGATCAAGTGTGAAATAATTTTCCTCTGTTGTTCCCGTTGTGCTTCCTTTCCATTGCTTCTCTCGCTGCTCAGGCGCAAACAATCAACGTTAAACTTCAGCAGTCTCAAGTGTCTCCACAGCAGATGAGCATGAGCTTTCTGCCAGGAGAGGAGAAGCTGGTGGATGTTCAAGTGTTTGCTCCAACTAAAGGCCCTCTTGACCTCTATATTCTTATGGACTTCTCCAACTCCATGGCTGACGATTTGGACAACTTGAAGCGCATGGGCACAGAGCTGGGTGAGCATCTTTGTGTTGATAACGTATTTTGTTGACTGTCGAGTGAGTTGTTGCGATGATACTGATGGTGAATGTATATCATGTAGCTTCATTGGTTAAGCAGCTGTCAGATGACTACACCATCGGGTTTGGAAAGTTTGTGGACAAAGTGATCGAGCCCCAGACGGACATGAGACCCAGCAAGTAAGCGAGAAAGTGTGACATGAACACATTGAAGAAAGTTAAGCACATAAATACAGTAGTTTAATGCAAATGCAAATGCCATTTCCGATTTCTCTCTTCTATTTTGTCCATCCTCCTTCCACCTTCTCAGACTTCAGCAGCCGTGGGCCAACAGCGACCCTCCGTTCTCTTTCAAAAACGTCATCAAGCTGACCAGCGACGTGGAGTCCTTCAACAGGGACCTCCAGAAAGAGAGAATATCTGGCAACCTGGATGCTCCTGAAGGAGGTTTTGATGCTATATTGCAGGCTGCAGTTTGTGGGGTTAGTAAGCTCTGCGTACATTTGGGTGGCAAAAATAGACTTGTGACCAGACACTTGTGAGTTAAAATCCCAGGCCCAAAAATATCAACCATACCTCTCTTAAAAAACAAAGGTTAAAACTTGCCTTTTAATTTTCTGTTGAGGTCAGACCATTTAACTTTTAAAAGGAAAGATAAACCAATTTTCCTATTACATATGAAATGTTGAATTCATAATGTTGAATTTGTAAGCAATACAATGCACCTTTGCTTAATTCAATACTTTTAATTGTTTTGCTGCTACAGCCCTTCTTGTAAAAAAATACTCACAGCGCTCTGGAGATAGGTCTGGCAATACGAAACTATAAGATACCAGACATATATCCACAGCGCTGTGTCAGCCCTTGAGTATTTTATGTATTTTTTTATTCTTTATCCTTTATTTAACCAGAACGGTCCAGTTGACATACACTATCTCTTCTGCCAGGGAGTCCTGGCCAATATGGGCAGCAAAAGTATGATCTGGCTACACTGGCTTATCATTCTGGGATAGGGAAAAAATGCTGGGGTTATGTATTTCTTTAAACCAATTACAGCTGTCTTGGGTGGTCTTGCAGCAATGGTGCTTTATCCCAGCAATGTACATTCGCTGAGCTAGACTGGTTATCTTATGGTGGCTAATGTTAGCTAATGTAAACTAACTTAGGTATTCATTTTTGCGTAACTGACATTAGTGAGTCAGTTCCCTGACTTTAAAAATCTTCTCTACTTGTGCTACTGTTACTATGTTTACAGATAAATATTTCAGTGGTATTGATCAAAAGTAGAAGAAGTTATTTATTTATTTATTTTTTTCACTCATTGTTTTGGTTTTCTGGCCTGAAACTTTACTGTGGTTCAGTCTCACCTCTCTCATAGTGTCTTTTTCAGCAGATAGCTGTTTTCATTAAAAAACCTACTGCACAATACCTGTCCAGCACCAAATGCCAGACAAAATTAGTGAGTACCTGGTGAACATAGTGGAGCATCTAGCTACTAAAAGACCAAGTATTTCCCATGGCCCATCAGTGGCCCCACGGCCTTCTGTATGTATTTCCCATCTTTGGTCTTCTTCCTCCCCTGCTGCGGAGTATTCGGATAGAGAAAGTGTGTTTAGTTCTGATAGCCCCGAACTGGCCTCACATGGTCTGGTTCTTGGACATCCCACAATTGATGAGAATTGCATAATCGTACCGTTGGAGGGGTTTAAATTGGGTTAGGGTTACATGTCTGTCCTGCAGGATCAATTGGACATGGGTAAGGCTTTCTCAACCCTTAAAGGTATGGTGGCTGTCATCAAAGCAGCTTGTGTGAGGAAATGCAGTCTTTCATGAGGACTGTAGTCTCCTCATTGCACGATTTCTGAAGGGCACTCAGAGACTCAGGGCTTCTGTTAGAACCCCTGCGGTTCCAGTAATGAAGGGAAATTCAATATGCCAATAAAAATAATTGTTACTTTTGTCCACAATGGCTTTTGCTCAGCAAAAGTTGCATCTTTTAAATATCTTTTACCTACAGATCCTTATTCTCTACTAACCACTGTTTCTTCTCCCTTTTTTATTGGTATTCTTACTCTAGGATAAGATCGGCTGGCGTAACCACAGCACCCATCTTCTGGTTTTCTCCACCGAGTCAGCCTTCCACTATGAGTCTGATGGTGTTAACGTGCTGTCAGGTATCCTGCAGCGTAACGACGAGCTCTGCCACCTGAACAAAGACGGCAATTACACACATGATATAAACCAGGATTACCCTTCAATACCCACACTGGTTCGTCTGCTGGGCAAACACAATATCATCCCAATCTTTGCTGTCACGGCCCACTCCTACACGTACTATGAGGTTAGAGGGCTTTAATTATTCAGCTTTCTTTGAAGTTAGGTTCCTGAAATATGGTGTCAGAATTTAGGTCATGGATTTATTTTTTGTATTGTGTGCTTCTCTGTGTAGAAACTAAAAGATTACTTCCCCATTGCTGAAATTGGTCTGCTGCAAGAAGACTCTTCCAATATCCTGCAACTCATGAACGTGGCCTTCGAGGTAAAACATCACCTCTTCTAACAATTATCGGCTAGGAGAGTAGTTAGACTCTGTAGACAATTGAGTCAAATGGGATGTTCTACTATGTCCTTACAGAATATCCGTTCTAAGATGAGCATCCGTGCAGAAGACAGACCCAAGGCATTCGTGACACAGTTCTTGTCCACCAATGGAAGCGTCGCACAGTACGGGGCCTTTGATTTCAAACCTGGAGCAATAGTAAGAAGAAAAACAAGATGGAAACAACGGATTTAACATACAAACACACATGGATTTAGAAGATAGTATGGGTTTTTGAAGCTGCATGTCATTCCCCCTATTTCTCACCTTTCACATCTTCAGCTGTCCTGTATAATAAAGGCCTGAAATGCCCAAAAAATTATCTTAAAAAATTTAGTTATTAACCAGAATTAGAGGCTATCTCCCTTAACGTGTCAAATGGAAATCTACTAAAAACAAGAAGCAAGTGCCTCAATTACCTTTTGTAATAGTAAGCAGATGTGGAATGTATGTTGGATTTAGAGGAAAGTAGAAATTTGAATTACAAAACTTTAATTATTAATTATTATTAGTTTCCACAAATTGATGGCCAATGTAACTAATGATTGACTAAATCATCAAAATTGACTTTTTATGACAGCTTCTACAGGCTCTTTAGTTTTAGTCAAGAAGTCGAATATTGTCCTAACTTGTTGGTTTTCTATTAGTGCTAAGACTCATACAGCGAAATGCTTACTGTGTACACACAAACTCTGATGTGTGTGTGTGTGTGTGTGTGTGTGTTTGTCCTTGTGCTTGTGTGTGTTATCCAGGGCGAGTTCCAGATGCGGCTCAAAGCAGAGCGAATGATCAATGAGCAGCCTGTCTGTCAGATGAATCCAGATGAAAAACAGGGGATAATGAGAGTCAAACCTACAACCTTTAACGCTGCTGTCAATGTTCATGCCTCAATTTTGTGTCCAACCTGCGACTGTGAAAAGGTAGACACACAGATTAAGACTAAAGCGCACACAAAGTCAAGATGAAGTCACTTACTCACACGTCTTTATGGTAGATTCATCCCAGTGTCTTTTTTGCATTTTCTCCAGTCTGTAATCCCTAGAGCACCCAGGTGCTATGGCAACGGAGACCTGGTGTGTGGGAAGTGTCAGTGCTATGGTGGCTGGTGAGACTTTAATATTAATTCTTATAAATATATAAGTTATGGCACCTCTGCCATCTCTAAGGTCTTTGTTTTTCTCTCTCTGTTATGTCCATGTGTCTCCTTCAGGGTAAGTACATTCTGTAACTGCTCAGTAACTAACTCAGCTAAGGATACCAGCCAGTGTGTAGAACCGGGCATGACGGAGCCTTGTTCAGGCCGTGGGGACTGCCTGGAGTGTGGAACCTGTGTATGCTACAACCCGGAACAGTTTGAAGGACCATACTGTCAGTGGGACAAGACGCAGTGTCAAAGATATGGAGGGTTCCTCTGCAATGGTACGATGGTTTGCTGTTGTTGAATTTGTGATTAAGGGTGTATGTATGTGTATGGTGATACCATCTATCAAAATGTGAGCACCCTATATACATTCTGTACTTTTACGTCTCTGCATAACTTCAAGGGCATAGAATTGGTGTAAGAACATGGGTACAGAAAGTAGAGGGGGGCTAAACACACACACTTTACGGCCCTGTCCCACTTTGTTTTTAAAGTGCTCATATTATGCTCGTTTTCAGGTTCATAATTGTATTTAGAGATTATATCAGAATAGGTTTACATTTACATTTGTCTTATTTTTCTTTCTGTATACTATTAGTAATTCATGGTTCGACAACTTGACTACCACCATTTGCACACACACACACACACACACACACACACACACACACACACACACACACACACACACCACTTATGATAAGTATATAATTTAGTTGAATCTTATAGTTGAATCTTATTCTTATTATTTCTTTTCTTATCAGACCGTGGCTCTTGCAGTATGGGTCGCTGTGTGTGTAGTGAGGGCTGGGAGGGAAGTGCCTGTGAGTGTTCCAAGAGCAACCAGACCTGTCTGGACACCAAGGGCGTGAGTAAAGCCACAATTTTTATTTGTAGAGTTATCATGTCACCTTAGATGTCAGTAAGTGCCTGACTGTGTCTTTTTCTGCACCAGGGTATCTGCAATGGGCAAGGTAAATGTGTATGTGGCCGCTGTGAGTGTACGAAGTCTCTGAACTCTGCTATCGAAATGACTTCATCCTGTGAGCCAAATTTCCAGGTGTGTGGATTTTATTATTATGAACCAATGTATGTCAGTTCAAATGTAATTTCTAGTCTAATTTTTGCTTTTTCCACTACATATATACTCATATTATACCCGATAATGTTTGTATATGCTTTAAGCAATTTGTTTTCCAACACATACAACAAACAACAAGAAAGAGATGCATCCATAAACACACTTATTCAAGCTTGCAGATAGAAACAATGAAATTAAAGCCACCAAAAAATAAAATAAAAAATAAAATAAATAAATATAGAAAATAAAGAATTACTACCATTATGACATTGCCTTTATCACAGTTTTTTAGCAAACCTATCTGTACTCAGCTGCAATCTTGCTGTGATCTTTTCCATGATATACATATACATATATGATATACAATTCTTACCCTTTCTCTCCACTGAGCTATGTTTGGGGGTTCTGGCCTCAGTCAAGAAGCTGTAATTACATTTTTTGCTATTTACAGCAGACTTGTCTATAAGTAGACCATGTCGCTCTCCGCCACATTCTCAGGAGGTATACTAAAAACGAACAATGCTGGATCGAGAGTTAATAGTCAGAATCTGCCCTTCCTCACCCTGAACATCCCTTCAGAACTTCAGCAACTTTGGGCAATCCCAGAATATACTGTATGTGTAAAATCTCCTATCAAACCACAGCCTCTCCAACGTAGTTCAGATATATTACTATATTTTTAGGCAATTGATGGAGTGTTAAAATACTGCATCTTCATCTTCCAATCAAACTCCCTCCCCAGTGGGCTGTTCGTTAGTGTAAGCTTTAAATGTTTCCTCCCAGTTTTCATCTGAAATTATAATATTTTTTTGCAATTCCGATTTTTCTTTCACATCCATGTTGTTGTCATTACCTACATGTTGTAGCACTTTATACATTTTTGAAATAAGTACCTTTTTGTCTCCCCCTCAGTAAATGCCATTAACAAATCATCTATTTTGGATGGTGTTCTGCAAATATATTTCCACTCCTTGTGTGTCTGGAGGTAGTGTCTTAATTGCAGGAATTTATAAAAGTCATGGGCTGGAAGTTTGAATTCCTTTCTAAATTGTTCAAAAGACTGCATAATCTGTCCATTAAAGACTTGTGCAATATATATTAACCCCCTATCTATCCATTTTATACACCCCGCATCTATGTTAGATGGTAGAAAATCCAAATTTCCTGCTATTTTTGTGGCCCTGCAAATCGAGTTGGACAATTTTAAATTCTTTCGTACTGTTGACAATGTTGTTGTACTGTTGCCCTGATCCATTCATTATTGGTTCCAATTCCCTTCTATAGTTTTTCATTTAAAGGTCCCATGGCATGAAAATGTCACTTTATGACATTAATATGAGTTCCCCCAGCCTGCCTATGATCCCCCAGTGGCTATAGGTGTAAACCGAGCCCTGGGTATCCCGCTCTGCCTTTGAGAAAATGAAAGCTCAGATGGGCCGATCTGGAATCTTGCTCCTTATGAGCTCACCAATGAGAGAGAGACATCATGGCTTTCAAACAAGCAAAGTGGCAGTTGGTCAAGGCCACACCCCCCACTCTCCACCTCAATAGCTACAGACACAGAAATGGCACATACTAAGGAAAGCTCATTGTGGGACTGGCTCTAGTTGCTGTAATTCTGCACCAAGGCTGAATTTTGGGAAAGAGACTTCAGATACAGTATTAGGGGACCACTGAGGCCTATATAAAAGCATCCAAAGAGCACCATATCATGGGACCTTTAAGAATGAGAGTGATTCCAAGGGCACATTTTCACATTAGTTTTGCTCCATTTCCACTCACAATGCACCTGTGTCCCTGGTAATCCACATAAAAAGATTTTTTTTTTTTAGGTTAGGTACATTTAACCGTCCCCTCTCTTTTGTCCAAAGAAGTATTTAGTATTTAATTCTAGCTTTTTTAGTTTGCCAAATAAATTTAGATATGATTTTATCCAAAGTTTTAAAAGTAGAGCTAGGCACCATAACTGGTACTCACTGGAACAAAAACAGCAGTCTTGGTGCAATGTTCATTCTTATGGTTTGATCTCTTCCCACCAATGACAGGGGTAGCACTTCCCACCTAACCAAATCCCTCTTTATTTCTGTAATCAATTTTCCAAAGTTGGCTTCATACAACTGTGATATAATAGGAGTAATGATAATTCCCAAATATTAAAATGATACTGTCCTTATTTCGTTTGATATTTGCCTGAGAGCATCATGGCTACTGATTTTGATTCATTGGTCAAATAACCCAATATTTCTCCATATTCATTCAGATTTTGTAATTGAGCTGGTATAGTTGAGGATGGATCACTTATAAATGTGAATGTATCATCTGCAGTTCCCCCCCCACCTCCCCTCCAAAGCTCCATTTGACCCAGTCAAATGCCTTTTGCGCATCTAAACTAATCATCAAGGTTGGCTGTCGAATATTTTTGGTACAGGATAAAAGATTGAATGCTCTCGTAATATTGTTAGCACATTGTCTGGGATAAACCCTGTTTGATCTGGTTTAAGACATTTTGATAAACAGTATATCTCTGCGTCCTTTGTGCCAAGATCTTTGTTAATATCTTCAAGTCATTACAAAGTAAACTAACAGGTCTATATCCCTCAATGTAGTTGGATTATACCAGTACTTTGAATAGTACTGGTATAATCTCTTCCGCAAAACATTTATAAAACTCTCCACTTTTGAACAGGGGCTTTATTTATTTTTTTAGGGGCTTTAATAGTGTTAGATATCTCCTGTAATGATATTGGCCGAGTCATTTCAGAAGCCTCCTCTACTGATAATGACGGAAGATGTAACCTTCTTAGGAATGCCTGTGTTGTATTTCCTATGAATTCAGACTATGAGTCATCATCTAGATTTTGATAAGCTATCTCTGTTGTCTTTATCATATTTTGTTTAGAGGTCTTATATATAGTCTTTTATTTTTAATTATCCTATTTGTTTTATTTATAGTTATTGTGTCTATGTCACATTCTAGGACATATGTTGTTGTGACACAAGAAAAAAATTATTCTTAAATAACTACCATGTGGATTAGAGCAATAGGTAAAATCCCTGCCTGTAGAGTTGTTATTTCTCCATGGATCAGTGAGACCTAACTCCTATATGACATTATGCAATACCCTTGAGTTTGTTGTCCCTGGTCCCTTTTCCGGGGATATCCTATGTAGTTTACCATTCTGTACCGTGTTAAGCTTTTAGTTTTTAGTCTAAGTAAGTGTTTCTGTACAGTCCTGCCTGAGCTTCTTTTGATGTGTGTGTGTCCTGTCTAGACCCAGTTGAGCGTGTGTGAGGATACGAGGAGTTGCGTCCAGTGTAAGGCATGGAAGACAGGAGAGAAGAAAAACAAAGAGGAGTGTGACAAGTGCCCCTTTAAAATTACCTTGGTGGATAAACTCAAAGAACGTAAGCACATCTAAGAGGAGCAAAATGACTGTGGTTTGCTTTTTTGTTGAATATTTTATTATCCAGAGACACTCTGCACATACAGTAAATCTCTCATCTTCTTCTAGGTTATAATGATGATGATGCCACTTTGGCACTATAGCAGTAATGCCTAAAAACACTTGTGATGAGTCATATGTGCATCTATATATATATGTGTTTTCAGGGGAGAAGGTGCTTGATGCGTGCGATTTCCGTGATGAGGATGATGACTGTATGTACTACTACACCGTCGAAAACCCTAAAGATCCCTTAGTTAAGGTCTTGGAGGTCCAGGTGCTCGAAAAGAAAGGTGAGATGCAGGTTGGATATGTATCAAATATGCTTTGTGCTCTCATTTTTAGCAACTGATGTATAATTATTAAAACACTTTCCTGTTGTGATTTTGTGCTTTCTAAGGGGATTTCTCTGATTTGAGCTGTAATGCTCAAAGTTGATAAAATCAGCTTCTTACTGTAAGCGATGGGGGGTCTTACATGGATACACAATTTTGGGCCAAAATTACAAAATTTTTGGTTATTTCAAATAAGATATTTCTGTCTGTTTTGTCTGTGCTCTTGTCAGTGGTTTGAAGTGGGCGGAGCTCAGTTTGGAAAAAGGTGATGTCACATATTTACACAGCCCTGATGAAACAGAGTAGTAGCAGAGTTTTTGAGCGTTAAACTCTTCCTGAATATGTAAAATATGTATAAGGATGTTTTTTTACTGAATGTTAACTTTGATTGTGGCTCATTTAGGTATAATATTAAACATGTGATACCTCGTTTTTAGGGGCTTTATGAAATGAAAAAAACAACGTATCTCTGCAGTACAAAGGTGGGAGCACCTTAGACTCTATTCCTTTCACCTCCATTGTTTTGCTGGTGGAGGATAGATATGTTAAAACCTGGACAATTAAAACCCAAACTATATGCATGGCTAGACATCACTGGATTTAAATATTGTCAGAAACGGCTCGCTGTTTGAAAGACTGAAACTGTCTGAAAGCACTGAAATAAAAGCCAGCAAAATGACTTTAGAACAGGAGTGATGTGAGCCAGATAAACCTCTGGCAGCGGCATTCTGAACTTTATCTACTTTTCGTGACGGACCTTCAGAATGTCCCCCTGCAAGCCTCCTGTGGTTGCTCCCACTCCTCTTGTTCCTCTTGTTACTGCTGGCCCTGCTGCTGCTCTGCTGCTGGAAATACTGCGCCTGCTGCAAAGACCTCTGCCAGGTATAAACACTTACATTTACACCGATAAATGATAATAAATAAACTCTCCATGGAAGTAATGCCTTTTCTTCTCCTGACACAGAGCTGTCTTGCCCTGCTGCCTTGCTGTCGGAGAGGTACAACTTTTGATATATTACATGTGACAGTATTGCTTTAAATGCTTTATCCTGCCACCTGGGACCATGTTGAACTTGAGTCACCTTATGTTGCATTCTCTCCAGGTCGTATGGTTGGCTTCAAGGAAGATGAGTATTTGCTCCGCCAGTCTCTGCTCACCTCAGACCATCTGGACACACCAATGGTGAGGACCGGCCCACCCAAAGGAACCGATGTGGTCCGCTGGAAGGTCACTGATAACGTACACCGATCACCCAATCACCCCCAGGCTCTGATAAAGCCCAACCCTAAAGAGACCAGTGAGTGATCAAATGTTTCAGCAACAACAATACGTACCAAATACGTACAAAACGTACCTTCTGCATGTTAAGCTAAAGGGGTTAGGGATTTAAAGATAAAATGATACACATTACAACTCTAACCTCTGTTTGCTTTCTTTTCATGATTCCTCTTTCCCCTTGTAGTCCCGTTCCCGATCTCCCTCCGGCTAAACAGGATGTTTTCTGAGAACCTGTCTCGCCCCGATTCCAGAGACGCGGAACAGCTTCGCAAGGAAGTGGCCGATAACGTGAGTGTGTTTTTGTTTAGCGGTGGGCACATGAGTGTATGAATGACTGCTGTGTCACTGAGTACTGTATTTGTTCACCCATTCAGCTAAATGAGGTGTACAAGCAGATTCCCGGCGCCCAGAAAGTGCAAAAAACTGCATTCAGGTAAGACACGCTACATGTGCTAATTACATACAGTATGTCCCTTAACTGTTTTTTGGACTGCATACGAACAAAATTGTAAGATACTGTATTCTTCATATTCTCGTAATCAAAATGAAGACGGAAATTAAATGTCTGTTCTCTCCCTCATTAATACCTGTTTTGATTTTTGCAGAATGCAGAGAAATGCCGGAAAAAGGTAACATTCTGATTACAATACAATACAACACCAGAGTTGTTTTTTAAGGACCCAAAGGTCATGGATGTCTAACTTCTCTTCCCCTCCTGTGCTCTTCTCAGGCAGGACTACGCCATCATGGACACCGTCTTATCCGCTCCTCGTAGCAGCTACCCTGATATTGTCAAACTCACTGAGAAAAATGTCCAATCTGGAAACTTACATGATCTCAAAGTGGTGCCCGGCTATTACACTGTGGCCACAGACAGAGGTTAGATTTTTAACTATTATATAAATATATGAAAATTCTACAGTTTGTAGCAAAGCTAAGCTAATCGCTCTCTGATCTTTAATCAAGCTTGTATTATCAATCTTGCTATAAACCATCCGTCTCATCTGCTCTTCCTCTGCAGAGGCTGCAGGAGCCATCGAGTTCCAAGAAGGTGTGGAGTCAGTAGACGTTCACGTGCCGCTCTTTGTCAAAGATGAAGACGATGAGAAGAAGCAGCTGCTGGTGGAGGCCGTGGATGTGCCAATGGGGATTGCTGAGATTGGAAAACGTTTGGTCAACATCACCATCATCAAAGAGCATGGTGAGAAACCTCGGACTTCATAGATTTAAACAATTTTGCTTTGTCTGTAAACCTTTTCAAACAAAGAAAATGAGACAACCCACTCATTAGAGCTCCTGTGACCTGAACTAATGACAAAGTGTATAATGTATTGCTATAATGGATTCTCCACTTTCTCTTCCCCAGCCACCAATATCTTCTCGTTCCTCCAGCCGGCCTACACCTACAGCAGGCAGGACGGAGTGGCCAACATTCCCATTAGCAGAGAGATCATAGAAGATGGACGCACACAGGTCACCTACCGCACACGGGACCTCACAGCCAAGGATAAGAAGGTAAGCTGATGGTTGTGTTCTGATACTGTACTGATGCACTGCCCTTCATTTTGCTTGGAATCCTGATACCTACAAAAAACATTTAGGCTGGCTACCTTTAGTTGATATGGATTATGTTCTCACTTAGAATGTGCCACGGTTTATTGAAAGAAGTCCACACCTTTCTTTTCTTTAAAACATGTTGGCCTGTTATTTCTTCCCTGACTAACTTTGGCCTTTGTGAAGCAAAACGGCCTTCAGAGGCTGAAGCCTGGTCTGTGAGATACAGGTCTGCAGCAGGGCTGTAGTCCTAACTTATTCTTCTCATGTATTTTAGGACTATGTGACTGTGGAAGGAGACCTGAGCTATGCTCCAGGTGAGACCCAGAAAATAGTGCCTGTTCGTCTGCTGGAGCTGGGCGAGAAAGATGGCCTCCTGGAAGAAAAACAGGTCAAGCAGTTTGTCATGGATCTCAGTAACCCACGGGACGGTGCCAAGCTGGGACGTTACCCGAGAACTACTATCACCATCGCGGACCAACCAGGTAAAAGGACGCAAGAGGCTTTATAACAGAGTGTCTTACCCTTTGTCCAAATCACTAATTGCTAAGGTTTCTTCTCGTCCTTCTTACTATGTTTTTTAAAAATCCAGAGCCCAGTATTATGATGTTCAAAAAGGGCACCCAGAACTTCACCACATCTGACCCAACCTACGTTATCCCTGTGGTCCGCACTCGCAACCAGGACAGTCCCGCTACAGTGAAATGGCGCACCAAGAAGGCCCAGCGCTTTGACTTAGCTGGCACTATAAAGTTTAGTCCTGGGGAGACGGAGAAGAACATAGTGATCGACCCAAGGGCCTACAATAGCCCAATCCAACCAGAGACCATCCAACTGGAGCTGCTGGACCCAAGTAGCAACGCTTCTGTTGGAGACAGAAAGACCACCCTTGTCAATATAACTGACGGAGGTAAAGGTTACATAAAAAGGCATTTATAGAGTTTCCGAAGTTGAAGCTGAATAT
This sequence comes from Perca flavescens, assembly GCF_004354835.1. NCBI lineage: Eukaryota > Metazoa > Chordata > Actinopteri > Perciformes > Percidae > Perca > Perca flavescens. The sequence continues at coordinate 24,047,565 of NC_041351.1, read as the reverse complement.
ATATATATATATATATATATATATATATATATATATATATATATATATATATATATATATATATATATATATATATATATATATATATATATATATATATATATATATATAATGGAACATTCTAAAGCAGAGGTCCTGTATCTGGTAAATGTTTGGTCTACCCTCTTCCTGCCCCCAAAGCTCCAGAAGTTGCCCAGATCCAGCAGAAGGGCTACATAAACCAGAATGCCACCTCCCCTGGTGGTCATCTCCACAGCCCAGAAAATCTTAAGGCCAAAGCAACTGGACCCAGAAGCATTCGCCTCAACTGGGACCCAGTGTCTGGTAACCCCATGGGGTACAAGGTACATTAACACATGTTGAGAAGCTTCAACTTGAGTTACTAACCATCATTTCCAATAGGCACTGTATTTTTCAAATGCTTCATCTTTTGTTTCCTTGTTCGTTTTAGGTAAAGTATTGGATCTATGGCGACCCAGAGAAAGATGCCCAGGTTTTAGATGTGAAGACTCCTCAAGCTGAGTTGACCAGCCTGTACCCCTATTGTGACTACGAGATGCGAGTGTGCGGCTACAATGCAATGGGAGATGGCTATGAAACAGACATGGTTTCCTGTCAAACACTGGAGGATGGTAATTACTGAGAATTCAGTTAACTGCTGTCCCTGAAGGGCTCTGCAGGAGATACTAGCAAATATAACTGGTTACAAAAACTGTCAAAAGTATGACAAAATGATTATCTTGTAGAGTTTATAGTTTTTTTTATGTGATTTAATCTTCCTGATTGTGTTGCACCCAAGGGCGTAACTTTCAGTTCAACATTGCGGGGGTTGAGATCTCCACTTTAGAGCAACATTGAAATTTGAAGCGTCAAACACTTAATTTTCTGCATTCTGGTGAATTTGTCTGCATCTATTTATGGTGCAAATGTCTTTATTTATATAAAGGAAATAGGTATAATAGGTTTTTGGGGTGGGTTGCACTGGCCAATTTTGATTATTGGGGGAGTTGTAACCCCCCCATCCCCCTGTAAATTACGCCTATGCACCAACTATTCCTGAATCATGAATTCAGAATCAGTAGTATTTCTACAGTTAGAGTGAAACATTATTGTATATAATAATTATATATATAAGTATTAAAGTATAAAAAATATTTGCATAATGTTTTGTAATTTGATGTTATGTTAGTTTTTGAAATGTAATTTTAAGTCTTCCCAGTTTAGCTCATTATTAAGCAGCATTTAATCATGTGTCAGCTAAAATCTGTCAACCATATTCTATATTACCTCCTTAACTACTCACTCTAAACAGTTACAAGCCAAATGTTAGGAAGCTAACATTGGTTTTGTTAGCTACGCAAAACTAACACCTGGCAGTGACTCTGTGTTCATACAACAAACTCATCTGTACATTAGAACTAGTTTGTGTGGTGCAACCTGTTTAAATGTGTAAATCTGCACAGAATAAACACTTTCATTATATAACTACGCTAAGTTTGTTCTTACACACTCCTGTGCTGTTTTTCTCCAGTGCCTGGTGAACCTGGACGTCTGGCCTTTAATGTCATCAGTCCAACTGTCACTCAGGTCAGCTGGGCAGAGCCTGCAGAGACCAATGGCAACATTACGGCTTATGAGGTCATCTACACACCTATTGATGATGGAAGGAGTAAGAGTCCACCCTATAAAAGGAAATACTGTAGATTAATTTGCATTATGTTATTTCATCATTCCCCAATACTCTTGTCACAGAGCCAGTGGGCCCCGCTAAGAAAGTAAAGATTGACAACCCCAAGAAGCGAATGCTGTTGATCGAGAACCTTCAGAATGCCCAGACCTACCAGTACAAGGTCCGTGCCATGAACAGCATAGGCTGGGGCCCCTTCAAAGACGCCACCATCAACCTGGCATCACAGCCTGTCAGACCTCTATCCAGTAAGTCAGGGGAAAACACACCTCCAGAACACTTTCAGTCAATCTGTATTTCCCTGAAAAGAGATTCATTTTCCTTTGGTTCTGTGTCTAGTTCCCATCATTCCAGATATCCCCATTGTGGATGCAGAGGCTGGAGACGAGTATGACAGCTACCTGATGTACAGCAATGAGGTGCTGAAGTCGCCTACAGGCTCCAAGACGCCCAGCGTCTCTGGTGATGGTGGGTACCCAGAGCCAAAACCACAGGCTACTTATAACAGCTGACAGTGTAAACCCATTGTGCAAGTGCTCAATTCTGATGCATTTATTTTGCTCTGGAAAGGAATGGATGTGACTGCCAGACTTGCAGAGTGTGAGCTATTGCTGTAATATGGATCCAATTATTTCAGGCAACAATCTCAGGGCTCCGAGACATCTTTCTTTGTTCTTGTAGCCAAGTGTTTAGCCCATTTGTTTATGCAACATGCGCTGTGGTGTCAATGCCCTGTCAAATGGAGAGGGAATGAACGACACTGTGAAATGTGTCACAGGTCATATCTGTGCTATAGAATATCTCCCAACTTGTGAGACTACTCCTGAAAACCTCAGGATTACTGGCGCTTTCTCATTTTTCAGTTTTTCTTTTTTTGACATTAATATTCTTCCTTATTTTACAACTGTGGCATTAAGGAAGAGCTGGAAGAGCTGTGAAGCTCAGGGATGGCATCATAATCATTGCTCTGCCTTTTCTTTATCACTTCTATCTGGCGGGTAATTTTCCTGTAGGCAACGCCCCAGCCTGGCAGCAATAAGATGTGCTTTCAATTACATCCCCAGATATCTGCAATAGAAGTGCTTTATGACCACAAACCACAACCCCCCCCCCCCCTTCCAAATCTTCTGTCACTCTCCTGCTTTCTTCTGCCGTTTTTGTGTTCTTAGTTTTCTCAGGAAGTAAATGCTGGTGTTGCTCCTCGACTCCAAGACAATTTGAACTTTTATGACATAAACCAATACATTTATGTAATCCCATTTATGTGTTTGATAGCTTTTTTTGTAAAGTAATGTATGGCAAAGCCAACCCTTGATACTTCTTCGCTACAAATTTGTCCTTCGCCAACTTGCTTCTCCCCTATGACCCCAAATATAAGGCTGGAAATATGTCAAGTTGGTGGGGTCCAACCTGGATCTCCGTAAGGTGTGGTGGGATAAGCGAGTGGACGTCATCCCCTATCGGCTCAGCACAGACACAGAGACGAGCTCAGATGAGGCCCCCCACCCCAGCTACGCCCAAACACCCCTGCCAGGTGAAGACCACTCCATCAGAGCCACAGATAGACAGACAGGCAGCTAGCATGCCAGCTGTAATGCACGGCCAGTCAGGTGCCCGTCAAGGCAACCAACGTTTCTCTCTGCCCTTGTGATTCGATCCTGTCAGAAATATACATTGGTCTAATCATTCAATTTCGGGCTTCAGTCCTTGTCCCCTTGCCCCTAGTTGGCACCTATCCCATCTATCCTCCCGCCACCTGCCCAGAGAGGAGCACTGACATCAACTGCCCCACCTTTAGTTGATGATCGGGGGCAGGCTTTTCCAGGTGCCTGTCTCTGTCTGTCCTCTCTCCATCCCACTTGGGAGGTAGCCATCTGGAGGCAGCTTGTCTGGTGTGTGCAAAGGCTTAGTTACTGTGCAGCTGTATGAAAATAATGGCTTCTAAATGAAAAACAGTTTCATCTCTGCAGGGCAGTTTCAATGACGACACTTTTCCTTGCAGCTGTTAATCAGTTTTTCCTTGCAGTTATATTTGATGTTATCTTCTGATGTGCCCTTTTACATGCAAAGCACCATAAAAAACTGGTTTGTAAAATCATCCTTATTCACAGTTAGCAGGCTGCAGATTCTCCACGAGGGGAGCTGTTCAGCCAGTATTAGACACGTTTTTTTACATGTCAAAGTGATAGCACCACCAGTTTAGTTCTGCAGATAAAGACGTGTCGACATCACCACCTACAGGCAAGAAAGGTTAAATCTACTCCAGTTTTATCTCATGGGACACCTACTAGTATGACATAGCCAGACCAAATTGCAAATGCAAGTTAGTCTGGAACGTCTCAGTTCATTTTCGATTTCATGGTGCGTTTGGATTGGATAGACCGACAACCAGTTGGAACAACGAAACGTGATGTAGCGCTAAGCGTCGGACAAATGGAAACAGACTGAAAATAGTACTTCAACAGAAAGTTCCAGATCTACGGCAGGCAACCATCCTGGTTGTTAGAGCGTCGGACAAATGTAAACAGACAGCATGCAGAGATGAGCTGTGATGGTCTAGCATCAATATGTCTGTGAACTGTTTTTGCCATCAGAATTTGAAAATAGTACTTCAACAGAAAGTTCCACATCAGCTTTTCGAAAAGGCCTCAACAGCGCTCCAATTTTAATAAGCTAGGTTTGTGCTTGCCGTAGTGTCCCTGGGGTGAGGGTGTGCTAGCAAAAAACAGACGCCATCATGTATTTTTGCGTAAAGTGCGAAGACTCCGCAAGTTGTCAGTCATCGTCGGAAACTACCATATGAGATAAATGGTTTGGATTGGCCCAACCACGCCATGGCCGACTGGATGATGTCGCAGATTCTTCTGGATCCCAAGCTAACTTGCAGTGTTACAGCCGCATTTTTAGCAACATGGAGACTCAAGCAATGACAATGTCTATCTGTCACTTGGTAAACCACTTTTCTGCAGACTGAAAAATCTTATCTGCTGTATCAACAAAAAGTGGTCTCCAGGGGATAAATGTAAATGGACTGTATTTATATAGCGCTTACGACTACTCAAAGCACTTTTACATAGTACAGGAACCATTCACCATTTACACACCTTCATACACTTTGACTGAGGCTGCCATACAAGGTGCTGCCTGCTCATCAGATAAACATTCATACGCATTTACAGTAACTCCAATGGCACAGCATCAGGAGCAATTCTGGGTTCAGGACACTTCGACATAGGGCTGCTGTGCCAGAGATCGAACCACCAACCTTCCTATTACGATTGGTAGGCGACCGCTTTACACCTGAGCCACAGCTGCCCTCATCCTAATGACTTTGGTGATCTCCTGACTTTTTCTATGATGCCATCATTTTTGATGTCTCAACATCTATTATGGATGGATTGTCATTAAAATCAATAGAGATTCCCATGGCACCCAGGAGTCACTTTGGTGATCTCCTAACTGTTAACCAGGTCAGACTTATCCAGTGAAATATGTCAACATCTGCTAGATTGATTGGCACGAAGACCCAGACCATTAATCCAAATGACTTTGGTAAAGTGTCTCAACAAACATTGGATGATTTGCACATAAAAATGGTACAGCTTTACTAGGATTAATAACATCAATCCCATTAGCCTGCACTTTGTTTTCAGAGCTAATTACGCGATTTTAGCTTACCAACGTGCTAATATGATGGACATGGGAATACCTGCTCGATATCAGCATGTTACCATTGCCATTGTGAACATGCTAGCATGTTGATGTTAGCATTTAATTAGACCTGCTGACATGGCTGTAAACTCTTAGCTATGAATTTAAATTGAGTTTTAATTATCTGGAGAAACAACTCTACTAAAACAGCAGTTCAGCAGCTACAAAAAATAAATAATTGGCTGCACGTGGCACAATTGACAAAATCCCAGACTCTATTACTTTGCTTGCCTGTAGATGGCACACACCTGCTCTAAAATGTTGCTGTTTCTGTAACCTGTAAGTGGCACAAGGAGGACTGGAGCTACAGATCTGAAACTGCTTGTGCTTCTTCTATAGGCCTGAGCCTGGTTTTGGGTGCTTGACATCAAAATGTGTTGTTCCAATCCAAATGGCAGAATGCTTCAGTGCTAGCTGCTTTTCTTGTAATCTGTTGGTTGACTATTCTGGCTCCTATTGTGCTGTTTCACAGATTACATGATCAATGGGAAGTGGGACCAGAACTTCCTTTTTCCAGGGGGATCAGCGACACGCAACTTGTCAGCATCATCCTCTCCTATGTCCACTCTGAGCTCAAACTACAGAGGGGCAGGCGGCTCCTTTACCACAGAAACATCCACCACCTACATGTCCGGAGCAGGTAAGATTATTATATCGAGACAGATTTAGTCACAACATCAAGATATTATTTGTCTTTATCCTAGATCTTTCTCTCTTCTTGTAGCAGGCTCTCGTAGACATGAAATGATCGGAGGAGTACACTCATCAGAAGTTATCATGAGGAAGCGCTCAGAGAACAGGGGTTACACAGATGAAAACATCCGGGACTCAATCGTCATTGGAGATGTGTCAAGCAAGTTCCCAGATCTAGGTAAGCTTTGGACCTCTGCAGGAGTTTATTTCTTTATTCCAAAGTAAATGTAAAAGGAATTAGCTTTGTCTTTCTGGTCCAAGAAAGATGTATCTTTGGGGTGCAATATTTGAGATGTCTCAGCAGGTACACTGTGCAGAGTGCATGAGGTCGATTGCTTGGACATCTGTTAGCAGGGTTGGGGCTGTTGGCTGCAAAGCAGGCTTATCCACACTGACTTTGCAGGAGCTATGCTGACTATCGCTGTTTCTCTCTCTCTCTCTCTCTCACTCTCTCCCTCTCCCTCCCCTTGTCTCAACTTTGTTCTATTTATTTAATTTTACCGCTTTCTTTACTTCACCCTGTACCTGCCCACCTCTCCCTCCTACTTGGTACTTCCATTCTTTTCTTTGCCTCTTATTTCCACCCCTTCGTCCTCCTCCTTTGCCCCCCCTGCTCAATGCGCCATCAGGTGGGTTCGGCTACGCTGGGATGCAGAGCAGCTCTCAGAGCCAGTTCAGCTACAGCCTGTCTCAGGGTTCCAGGGCCAGGACTGAGTCTTCAGACGTCAATGAAGCCCTATATAATCTGGACAGGGTGCTCCTGGGTAAGTCTGCGGCTCACATGCATGAAGGCTGGATGTGTTTGCTGGGTGTGACGCGTAATGCACCCCTCCTCAGTCATCTTTATTCCTGCCTCTGTGTTTGTCTCATACTTGGTCTACCTCTCTGATCTCCTCTTTAAAGATCTCCCTATTTGTTTTTATTCATTACTGTATGCTATGAAAATGAACTTTCAAAGAACTTCTAATCAAAGTTATGTCATGTCATATGGTAATTGAGTGGTGGAAGTGACTGTTTAGAAAACCTCTTGTTGTACTCAAGTATGCAGTGACATCACAGATTTTAGATTAGGCTAATGAAGAGCATTGCGTTCACGTGCTATGCTGTTCACAAATTGAACCCAGAACAGTAAGTGAACGTGGTCGTTGTCCAAAAGGATTATGTTAATGTGGTCATTTCTTAAAGCTGCACCAATCACTGGTTTTACATTAGATTATATGTATAATGTGAAAGTGGTCCCTTGTAATGACAAAAAACCACGGAAAATTTCAAGCAATCTCTGCAGTCGAGCATTTAAGTAGCTCTCAGATTATTGCATAAACAGTCAAAAAATATGTTAAAAACAATATGCTCTGGAAAATGTTCAGAAGTATTGCAAAGTACTTTATATGTAATTTGTATAACAAGGTTCAATCTATACTTCTCTGTCTTTTCACTCCTTATACTCTCGAGTCTAAACGGAGATAGACCCAGTTTATAGTGATGATATCCAACAGTATTCTTACTCCTGTCTGTCTGGTTCACCCATCAGATGCTCGACTGTCTCCGGGTGTACCAGACACCCCCAGCAGACTGGTGTTTTCTGCTCTTGGTCCCACTGCCCTCAAAGTGAGCTGGCAGGAGCCCCACTGTGAGAAAGACATCCTGGGCTACTGTGTTCTCTACCAGCTGCTCAGTGGAGGTACATGAACCCTGCAAGGACCATTTGTTTTCATCTTTTCCATAATAAAGAGCTTACATTTTGCTTTATTAGGATACAATGTATATACTTCTTGGCATAACAGGCATGTGCCTGAAATCAATCTAAGACACAAATCTTTTTTTACTTTTAACTTTTTTTTTTTTTTTTTTTTTTTTTTTTTTTTTTTTTTAAATACCATTTGTGAGTATTTAATGCTGATGCTAAACCAGCTGTGTCCTGTCCTGTAGGGGAGATGAAGCGTATCAATGTGACGAACCCAGCAGAGAACTCTGTAATCATCCAGGACCTGCTGCCCAACCACTCCTACCTATTTAAGGTGAAGGGTCAGAGCCAGGAGGGCTGGGGTCCCGAGAGAGAGGGAGTCATCACCATCGAGTCGGCTGTCGACCCCAAGAGTCCCCTCAGCCCCATGCCAGGTACTGGTTCTGTGGATTTCTTGGATTAATCCGTGGACACAATGACGATGTTTTTATGCAGTTACCAGAAGCACAATGTTCTCTTTTTATTGTTATTATTATATTATTATTATTTACTCATCTTTCACTGTAGGCTCACCATTTACTCTGAGCACTCCCAGTGCCCCGGGCCCCCTGGTCTTTACTGCTCTGAGCCCCGACTCCCTGCAGCTCAGCTGGGAGAAACCTCGTAAACCCAACGGAGACATCCTGGGCTATGTAGTCAGCTGCGAACAGCTGCATGGCGGAGGTGAGGCTTTCCGGAAAGATTGGAGAGAAAAAACAACTTAAAAAATATTCCAAATTCAAATCTAAAAAAATATTTTAAAAAATCCATCATAGTTGGTTTGTGCATCTACCAGGTTGCCATAAGTCTTGGTTGTGAAAGTACGTTATTTTCTGACCTGTATTTTTGGTTTCCTCCAGGAGACGTGCGTTCCTTCCAGGTGAACGGGGACAGTTCTGAGACCAGTCTGACCGTTCCAAACCTGACTGAGAATGTTCCCTACAAGTTTAAAGTTCAGGCTCGGACCACACAGGGCTTCGGCCCTGAGAGGGAGGGCATCATCACCATTGAGTCTCAGGATGGAAGTAAGATGAATCCTACTGACAAAGCTTTCGATATAAATTACAACTAAAACCTCCCAATAGTGGCTAGAGACTGAAATGTTTAACACACCCCACAATATGACAGTGGGGATGAACAGAAACTTTTTCTTAGGGCCTAATGATGGCACTAGAGGAAAGATCACAGGGTCCTGAATCAGGACTGTTTATCCAGTTGGAGCATGAATGTATTAAACGATGGGACATCATCTGTACAGTGTTGACATTTTGGCCGGATGGAACACTAGAGCAAATCTTGGAAAGTGTTGAACATGAGAGTGTTCATCTTTTCAGCGGCGTGAACATGTTCAGTAAAGGCTTGGGGATCGTGAATATTTGCAGCAGGTTTCATGGATAAATGAATATCTTGTGTAAAAACAACAACAACAACAACAACTTAAGATTCATCCATTAAGGGGCGTGAATTTCAACAGCTAATGATGTAGACTAGAAATTTAGACTTAAAATTTAGATTTAAAAGTCAGGGTTCAGAATTTAAATTGTTAAATTATAAACAAATTTTTTTTAAGTTAAAAAGTCAGAATTCTGACTTTAATCTCAGAATTCAGACTTTTTTTTTACTTACATTTTTTATTTATACTTAACAATTAAAATTAAAAAAATTACTTTTTTTCAGAATTCTGTGATTAAAGTCAGAATTCTGACTTTAGGATTGGACCCTTCGGAGGTTTGAAAAGTTTGTTTGACACCCCTGTTCTAGACCATCCTACGACCGAAAATGCAGTCAACATTTAAATAATATTCAAGATTTCCCTATTATCCAAATCTTCTTTTTAGCCTTCCTATCACGTTCTCATAACTTATCACATTCTAGTACATACCAGTATTTTCCTTCCTTCCTTGCTCCCTGTAGGCGCTTTGTCTCAGTACAGCAGCCAATCAACGAGGAGGGAAGTTTTCCAAATGCCAACAGAGGTCAGCACGCGGACCAACGTGTCCCACACCATGCTCAACGACCCCTACTTCTCAGGTACAAATGATAAACAAAAAAAAAAAAAGTTTCAGTTCTGTTCTCCCGAACAACATGAATAATAAAACAAAATCCATTCCCACATTAATACCACCTGCTGATTTCTAACAGATGGGATGATGATGACGACACAGCACTCAGAGACCAGCGGCATGGTGACCCGTCAAGTCACCAAGGAAGTGGTTCAGAGGAGCGTCATGGGAGGAACCACCGTCACAAAGAAGATGTTTTACGAATCTTAAAAATATCTTATTGAACTACGCCCAAGTTAACAGCCAAAGGTCCAACGTGATTAGGAATCATATCTGAGATTCTCTTTTAAAAAGAGTCTGCTTCAGAGTACCCACACACAGATGTTTTTAATGTGTGTGTGAGATTCTGTGACCAGAAAAGATATAGCGTAATAAAAAGATGGAGGGGAGGCCGTTCTCTCATGCCTGTTACAAACTGGGGCCCCTTTCCTTTATAGATGAGGGTCATTTTTTTTATCATTTACATTCATTTTTCACTCTTGCTTCTGATATATTTCATTTCAGTTACTTGCTACTAAGCAAATTAGTTAGCGTTAGACTCCTCACTCCCTTCTGTTGGTTCAGATCTGGTAACACACCGAGGCTTTAAACCAGGCCCAGCCCGGGCCAGTAATCTGACAGAAATCCAAAGGGACAAGTGTCCCCCTTTTGTCTCCTGTCCTCCACCTGTCTGTAAGAGATGTTGTGGCTGTATGCGAGGTGTTTTGAATGTTTCAGGTTAAACCCACCGAATTTCAACATATTTTTGAGCTGCGTCTGCTTGCAGGAGAGATTTGCTTGAAATTGCTGTGGATGTTTCACATGGTTAATCATTTTCACCCAAGTGGTCTTATCTTGAGAAATCAAGAGTATAAAAGTGGTGTATTTGGGACTGTTCATAGATTTGTATTATATTTTCCAAGCATATTTAATACTTTTTAAACAATTTTTTACATACATTACATTAAATCTAATGCCAAATATTAAGATACATCCGCAAATAGGTTGGTGCTAGTGTTGCTCATTTATATGCACGTTCTACTGACAAGCATGATTTTACAATACAGACAAATGATCAAAGATCTATTAGATGTAACATGTTTTTGCATTCTTTAAGATGTTTAATATTAAACAAAATATATATATATATATATATATATATAGTATCCACTGCTTCAAGTTAATGCTTTTCATATGCTTGCTCTGCCAAGGCCATTGTATTTTGCATTTTAAGTCGATTAATATTTGAACAATGAGATCTTGATATTTTAGAGAAAGTATGTAAAGACAGAAAGATTGTATTTGATTTCATTCTAAACTGTATTTTGGCTCCACATTTTGTTGAAAATGCTTTTGTAAAACATTTTGAGAGGACATTTTTATCACAAAACCTGATGTGGATAAGTGGATGAACCTTTCACCAAAAAATACTCTCAGTTAAGTATTCATGTTCTTTTGACCAACATGTATCACTTAGCTTTAAGCTAAATGAGCTTACCTTTTGCATTGTTTTGTTTCTCTTTTTGGTATGTCAATTCTATTGCACAATAAAGATCTGAAATACATTTGTAGTACATTTGAATGTTTCTCTAGATCTGTGACCACTGAAGACGAGTTGGAGTTGCAGTTCATTTATTGATGTTTGGCGAGAGGGGGGGGGAAGAGCCATCTTAATATTGCATGCATAAACAATAAACACAAACACAGCTGCCAAAACAAGCCTGACAAATGTTTGCAGGAGACAAAAAAAGCAAACACTGAGAATTAACTCTTCACATGCGTCATCCCAGTCTGTAATTATCTGCCTGTGCATGTTAGCAAGCCTTCAGCAGCTGCAATGTTTCACTGCACTGAGGCTCTAAGTAGCTGGTCGCACCTCCTTCCACAGCGCCTTCATGCTTTTATAACATTTGTCAAGTTAGTTCGCACGTTTCAATTATAAGTAATAAAAAAAAGCAATCAAAAAATACACTTCCATATCTCCATTGTGACAATAAAACCAGCATTGGCATTCTTTTTTCACTTGAAAACCAAACACATGGGTCTTTGAGGGTTGAGGACTAAACCCTCTCAAAGTTTATTGGGTATTGTGAAAAAAAACAAGGCAACACTAAAGAACTTTTTGTAACTTAAAATAATGTTTCCAAAATCAACTCGTAACAGGGTGAACGGCACTTCTGCATTCGCTTTGCAACCCTTTTCCGGCTATAACCGCACTATGCAAGTTTGCCAGATCGGGTGGCGGCTCTGTAGTTCGAATAAGACATAATGGGACAATTCCACTTCCAACCTGTAGGGGGACCAGAGCGGGAAAAGTTCTCTAGTGTTGCTTTAAGGTTTTGACCAGACAGCCTTAAAGTACTCATCCTTATGCTACAAATAGTCAAATGCAGAGTAACAGAAAGTGTACTGCAGAATGATGGCGGTTCTTGTCCCTGTGAGACATTAAAAGGAACCTCGCAGAAAGAGTCACACTTTTAGTCCAGAATTAGCACACAATTCAAATTCACTAAATCACGGACCAGAATAAAAGCACAGACTCTGTGGGCTGCTGAGGGTCAGGACTGAGGAGTGACTGAGGAGTGCGTTAAGCGGTTCAGTTCCAGAGGCAGGTCCCGGGGCAGAGGCACCGCTGTCTGACACCTCCGGGCCTTATCGCCAGGTCTTTGACCGACTCCACAGTCCCAAACACGGGGTACAGTTCCTCTGTGAACTTCTCGTTGTAGGTGTACAGGTGGGAGCGCTTCTCCACATCGTAGAAAGACAGCTGGCCCTGCTCATAGTCCAGGTACACCCCTACTTTCCTGGGCACCAGGCTCTGTGACAGCGGGGTGGCGGGCACCGTCAGGGCTTTCAGATCTGCGCCCCTCTCCAGGCGGAGGGTCAGGTAGCCTCTGGCTGTGGTGAGCGGACGGAAGCCCTGCCTCACCCCGGACGCCTTGGCCACACCTAGCCGCCAGTCCCGCTCCCCGACCTCCACCTCCCAGTAGTGGCGTCCGGAGGCGTAGCCTTCCTGGCCCACGGCACACCACCAGCCGTCGAAGCGCCGCTGGCACCGCGGGACTTCCCGGTGCTTCAGGCCGCACCGCATGCGCTTATGATCACTGGAGATGAGCAGGTCTGGGTGGGCCGAGTCTGAGTCCAGAGTGACTTCCTCTGCAGAGTTACAGACGGAGGAAGGAGCGTTAACAAATCTGATAACAGATTTTAATGAGGAACAGGGAGGATGGGATTGCCAATGATTTTCATACCTGCAGCATCGCAAATCCAATTCCAGACTGTAAAGAAAAGAAGAGAACATCTCAATATGTTTTGTATTATCGATGGATCAAAGGACGACGTGTGTAATGTGTAAGGAGTCGCTCGTAGTGATGGAGAATTATCAACTGACTGCTGCTAAACCCACTACACTACATTAGCAGCTAGCTGGTGAACAGAGTGGAGCATTTAGCAGCTAAAGTGCCAGCTATTTCCCTCAGGAGTTGGTGGAGACCAAAACAGAGCTAATAGGAGAGTGTCTATTGGGCATACATTTGTCTCCTACCGACCCAAATGTCAATACATTTTCAGAATCCCATATAATTAAACATGAGAGACTATATAACCTTTAATCCCTCTAGTTGCTTTAAATAGAGTGAAATGGAGCGGCAAACCGAAGGTCTCCGGTCTGCACTGATTGTACGTTTAAGTCCAGAAAAATAAAGATAAATATAATAAATGAAACTAATTAATCAGAACAAACCTCAGGGGTGAGCCACCACAAGTAATGAAATAAAATGCAAAAAGGTTATTATTATGTTTATTATTATCGAGGTAAAGACAATCTATTGTGATTGACTGTAGATTTTAGATCATATAACCCAGCAGCACAGCCACTAAAATGCGGATTTAAGTTCAGGGTAATTCTTTCCAACAATAGTGAGGATTTCTACTCACCGCTGTGGGGGATGTAGCGGACGGTGTCTGAAAGAAGAAAGAGATTACTGGGACTACAAGGAGACAATCAGGAGTTGCATTCATCACCCAAGTCCTTCGTCACACTCCTTTTCTAAACTTGCTTTCAAGCACTATCCTCTAATCACATATCGGTCCGGATTAGTTCTGATCAAAGTGACTCATCAAGTTTCACTCCTGCTAAAGAACACTTCCCTAAAGTTGACAATAGATACTTCAAATGTACTCACCAATATTCTGGCTCCTCTGCTTTCTCACCAGCCACTGTTTAGTCACGTCCTCCTAAACACACACACACACACACACACACACACACACACACACACACACACACACACACACACACACACACACACACTGATTTTCTCTTTTGCATTATAGGACCGGTGTCTAGATTGGCTGCAATATAAGTTGCATATTGGTCTAATTTGTAGTCGTAATACAGCAAATTATAATTGGACTAGTGACAGAAAGAACTACAACATAGGACTGGGGGATATGGAGAAAATCAAATATCACGATATTTTTGACCGAATACCTCGATATCGATACCGCAGCGATATTGTAATGTTGACTATTGGTGCTTTCACAACATATTTACACAATGAGGTTTTTGATAAATAATCATCAGTAATGTGGATATAATGACTAAGTGGGTAAAGGCAAATAATAGAACAGTTACAACAGTCTGGTAAGTTCAGAAAATGACATCACTTTACTGTAATACTGCCTTTAAAACCAGGAAAAGACAACACTTATGCCATATTACGATATCCAAAATTTAAGATGATATCTAATCTCATATCACGATACCGATATAATATTGATATATTGCCCAGCTCTATTACAACACCACAGAATTAAAAATTAACATTGTAAAGCGCTGCAGGAAAATTTCAATGAGCATTAGAGGTAGGGAAATTAAGACCTGTTTAAAATGATTTAGGACCTATTTGATTTGAAATTTGACATGTCAAGACCCCGCGCAGGGAAATTAGGATGCAAACCTAACTTTTAAAATAAAAGGCATTTTAGGCCTTTGTTTATATAGGACAGCTCAAAACATGAAAGGGGAGAGAGCGGGGGAATGACACGCAGCAAAGAGCCGCAGGGCAGAGTCGAACCCCCGGCCACTGCGTCGAGGAGTAAACCTCTATACGTGAGCACCTGCTCTACCGCGTGTGCTACCCAGGTGCCCCACACTGCTTATTTTATCACTGGTAATAAATTCAACTACAAAACAGAAGTAGAAAATAAACCAATTTCATTCAACACAATCTAAGCAGGGATATATTGTGACAGCCATCCAGACCTTGACAAGGCTGTCGGCGTTCATCACAGCCAGCATGACGAGCTCCATGGCTGGGAGCAGGTTGGGGAGACGACCCCTCTTCCACTGGAACTCCAGGTCGTCTAGCATCATGAGCACAGGCTCGCCTGGCCAGACGGTGGGCTGGAAACACACGAGTCAGAAACATAAAACATAAAAACATAATCAGTGTTACTTATTGAAGTGTTCACTACAGCTGGGCTCTATAATATATAATCGATCTATATCGATATTATATCGGTATCGTGATATGAGACTAGATATCTCCTTAGATTTTGGATATCGTAATAACGTGATATGGCATAAGTGTTGTCTTGTCCTGGTTTTAAAGGCTGTATTACAGTAAAGTGATGTCATTTTCTGAACTTACCAGACTGTTGTAACTGTTCTATTATTTGCCTTTACCCACTTAGTCATTATATCCACATTACTGAGGATTATATATCAAAAATCTCATTGTGTAAATATGTTGTAAAAGCACCGGTAGTCAACACTACAATATCGCTGCGGTATCGATATCGAGGTATTTGGGCAAAAATATGTTTTTATTTGATTTTCTCCATATCGCCCAGCCCTAGTGTTTACTCTAAATTGTGATCATAACTCCAGCACGCTCTGAGGTTTGCTTTCACACCTGCGCAGTTTGGTCCGTTTTATCCGAACCCTGGAGCGTTTCGTCGGATCTCATTCGAACTTTGGTGCGGATCAAACAACCGAGCTCTGGTCCGCTTGAAAACGGGGATCTCGGTTCACCAGCTATCGTTTCGACCGTGTGACATTTGTTTACAGTGTTTGGTAGGGCTGCACAATTAATCGCAACTTTATCCAAATTGCAATATGGACTAGTGCAATATCCAAATCGCAGAGGGGTGCAATATTTGTTAAAGGCAAAATATGTGTCAAACCATTCTGAATTAAGTATTGTGGTGCTACAGAGATGTCCCGGGCCTACACATTCTACAGAAAAGATCTTTGTTTGGTACAGATCCTCGCAAAAATCACACTAAAATCATTAGAATTTTTTCAGATTTAATATTAGTCAGTGAAAAGGAGAATAATGATACAAACATGATCATTCCCTTCAATATCATAAATGCAATATCAGTCAAAATAATCACAATTAGATATTTTCCTCATATCGTGCAGCCCTAGTGCTCGGTGCTTTTGACAAATTGCAGAGTGAACGCAAACCGAACCAAATGAGAAATTTCGACAATGTTGCAACTTCACCGTCCAATCGCACCGAGGTGTGAAAGCGCCCTGAGTATGATGGTGAGGATTGTCACAGACAGGGGTTTAGTTTAATCATCTTTATCAGATGCAAGGAGGCAAGTGGGTCAGACTTTAATCACCAACTAGCCACGTGTTCTGTCAGTCGGGAAGATTATACTTTTGTACGCTTAGGCGTGTAGTTTTATTTCTCATGCATCTGCATTCAATCCCCTCACACGGGCTCACTCGCTATTCCTTGCTGTCCTACCTGTCGCAGTCGATTATCCTATCAGCTGTTCTCGTTAGCTGGTCACATCAGCTGATCACATCCATCCAATAGCTCAGCGTCACGCCTATATCAGCCTGTCATCCTGCTTACTGTTTGAATATGATTCTCTTTCTGCCTTCAGTGCATTTATGCTGCTGTTATGCGTGCAGTACGTCAACGGCTGCTTTGCTATTTAAATCTGTTCTCTCTGTTGTAGTCAGCTGTCATTTCAGTGCAAATCGCCGTGAATTGCAATTCGCCCCGCCACCTCCCCATCACCACCAGTCGTCGCAGAATCCTTCAACTCCACCAGCTTTATCAGAATCATCAGCCGCCACCACCACCAGTGTCTGGACTCCAGGGGGGAGGGCAGACACCCCTCAGTTACAAATCTCCCTGTAGAGTTCTGCCAAGACTTACAGTCCTCAGCATAAGTGAATACACCCATGCTAAAGTTGACTAAAAAGAGGAATAAAAAAAAATCATCTTTTGGAAATTGATCTTAATGACTTCATTAAAAAAATTAGGAAAAATCCAACCTTTAAGGACACCAATTTTCTTTGTTAATGAATAATGTATCGTAAAAAAATAAATTTTCTTCCTTAAAATACATGGGGTATAAGTATAAGTTAAATTCCCATAGAGGCAGGCAGATTTTTCTTTTTAAAGGCCAGTTATTTCATGGATCCAGGATACTATGTATCCTGATAATAAAGTTCTCTTGGCCTTTGGAATTAAAATAGCCCCCCCCCCCACACATCATCACATACCCTTCACCATACCTAGAGATTGGTGAGAGGTTGGATTTTTCCTCATTTTTTTTAAAAGATGATTTTTTTATTTCACTTTTTAGTCAACTTTAGCATGGCTGTATTCACTTACGTATGCTGAGCACTGTACATATCTTACATACTCACTCACATATCATCTGCTATAATAAACATTCATCTATACTTCATTCACTTGTCTCTCCTGATTGAAATAGGTGCTGGAAGAAACACATCATCCTATAGTCACCTGAGGTCTGCTTTTTATCTCCCGTGTCCAGTCCATGATGACTCTTTTGTGGGGCCCCATGTCGCACTCCCCCCCTGCTTCCAGCATGCAGAGGAGGTGTCCCTTCCAGTCTTTCTTCTCTGGTTTCTCCTGCTGGTATTCAGACAGGATGATCCTCGGCTGAACAGGAAACGCAAACATTAAAGTAGAGCTGCAACGATTAGTACATTGACACAAACTATTGATTGAGTTTTTTGTTGTGCCATTTTGGCACAATTGATTATGGGGGTGGGGGGCATATCATAGTGGGGGGTCTGGATGTCCTCCCCAGGGAAGTTTTGAGCATCAACGACTTCATTTCCTGTACTCGGATACACTTTTATGAACCAATTTAAGGTAGAAAGACCATATAATGGAAAGTATGTTGTTTCGTGTCATTGGCCATTTTTAAGTGGCTATATGGAAATCCTGGAGCTTTCTTAGTGGGTATACTGCGTATATATACCTGCGTATCACGTAGACTACACCACTGACCGGAGCCCCACATTTCACCAAAAGCAGAACATCCAGAAAGCATGTAGTTGATGTAGTTATTGATGACAAAAAACAGCACCATCTGTAGACCGTACGTACCTGTACTCTCTTCTCCAACACAGCAGCCCATTCCACAATGAAATCACGGCACACACTGGCCGGCCAGATGTCCTCACTGGTCCAGATGTGGCCGAGGATGTTTGACCTCTAGGGTAAAGATATACAGTACATAATATAGATGAGATAGTCTGTCGATGTTTGTCTGTGACAGAAAGAAACGATAGAGGAGAAAAGCTTACCTGGCAAATTCTGTTGAGCTCTCGGGCTAATTCCATGATAAATAACTGACTCTCCAACAGTGGCTCCTTCTTCTCAAGTTTCACTCGCTTACGAGACTCCTGGGGCAAAAGAAACATTTTGGAGCAAGGCATACAAATGAAGCACTTCATGGCAAAACATTTTTTTTTTTTTTTTTTTGCTATCAGAGGAGAACAGAGTTGCATAACCGTACCTTGAGTCGGATCTTGAGCTTTTTGGCCGGCTCGATAAGAATTTGCAGACAGTCCTTCATCATGCTGCTGGCTGGAGAGCGAGGCAGATGCCCTGTGGTACAATAATAAAAAGGCTTTAGTACTGGCACACACTCTGTCAGGAGCTGGAGCTGAAGTGCAGCTGACTGGGCTCGCGTCGCCCACACAAATCGATGAGAGAGCAGAAATCTGTAATTTATGAGAGGTGGCAAAAGGTATGTATGCGTGCAGAGAGAGAAAGAGAGAGAGAGAGAAAGAGAGAGAGAGAGAGAAAAGCACTGCAGAACTTATATCACAGCTCTGCACTGGACGTCCACAGAGGGCTCATTATTAGGCACTCTGAGCTATCATTAAGTGAGAAGGAGGAGGGTTAAGAGGACCCACGCATTGGTACAAGAGTGAAAAGAGACAGCCCACCCACTCAACACACACACACACAACACCACAAAGTGAGAGGCAGAGAGCGGCACAATGTAGAAACAGGCAAAAAATATTGCACAGTAACAGGATTTCCTGACGTGCGTGGGTCGATGCATCTTGATCACGGCCTTGAAATTGGAAATTTATTCCCAAGGAGATCTGAGACAGCAGCACAGAGCACTTTTAAAAACCCCTGCGGAGGGTGCAGGGGAGCTTTGGACCAGTTTGCTGTTGATTCAGCAGTCCGCCTCTGTACGCCAGTTTGATGCGCTGAGGGGGGATTTGCTGTTCCCTCTGTGATGTAGGGGTGGCAGCTGAGCCAAAGGATGCTGCTACTGACTTCCCAAGGACTTAAGAGAACATATGGTTTTGAGAGTTCTGTGACGAAGAAAAGACATCCAACTTAAGGGACAAACTCTGATAACGGAAAGTTTACCTTTCAGTGACAAATATTATTACTGAGGATTGATGAAAGACAAATGCTTTTTCTGAATTTGGTGGATATTTTCCCCTATGATGATGATTTGTTTTGTTTTTTTTATTTACACATATTCAAAATTTTGAAGGGTACGACATATAGTTTGCAAGATACATGTGAAGAAGAATTGCCTAAAAACCCTACAGGGGCTTAACAAGTGGAATTCTGCAGGAGCATATCACAGGAAAATATCACGTCAATGCAATCTGTATAATTTGTCTCTATCAATAATTTTACACACACACACACACACACACACACACACACACACACACACACAACATTTTCATATGGCTGAAGAAGCCAGAAAGAGTCATGTTTAAAAAAAATGGTATGAACTTGCCCACTGAGGCCATGGCACGTGCTGGGAAGGAAGAAACATGCACAGAACATCTTAACTAATTAATAGGCTATTGATATATATATTTCTGAGTAAATAAAGGGGGGGGGGAATGTGCCTATATATAGTCTAACACGACTTGGTTTATTTTGGGCATTGGGAGAGCGTGTAGGTGGCAGAGGAGCTGGAAGATTAGAGAAAATCCAGGATTACCTCGGTGCTGCTGTAGGCTACAAACCCAGGTAGTGACTTTCTATTTTAGGACTGAAAGACCAACCTCTGCAAGTCAGCAACATCACAACACGCATATCCTACTATGATACACCGCGCACGACAACTGGCACGTAACAGGGAAGATGAACCCATGAACGGTTTCCAAAAATGAACCACAAATCACTAACAGGCAGACAAACTATTTATATACTTATTGTTTGATAACGCCTTAAGCAGCGGTGCAGTTTAACCGCTTTTCTCTACGGAAATTGACGTTTTTGTAAAAAAAAAAAAAATTAAAATTAAAAAAGGCCAACGTCTCACCTTGTTAAGGGAGACTGTTCCTTTCCGCAGCTCCTCCGTGATGTTTTCGCTAAACTCGGACTGATTTAGCTAGCGCTCCGAGACCCTAAAGAGATGCACTGTTTCATCCACGCTCGAACTGCTGCAGGAGAGAGAGACACACACACCGCGCTCTTATCTTATCCACCTACTCCTGTTATCTGCCACCGCCTTCACTGAGCTGTAGTTTGAAAAACAACCGTGAGAGGTCGCCATAGCTCCACTTAAACTGATACTATCTTTTACCAGGTAGCTACTGTCTTGTATAATTCGTTTGGTTTATTGACTAAACACCGTTGCAAGCCCACAGCAGACGGTTTAAAACGCCGCTAGCCAGTATCAGTAAGCTATCATGCTAACGTTGTCTCGTGCTTATGGCGGTTCTGCGTTCAGAAATATTAGGCTTAACAAAACATAAGTGGGCTAGCTAACTAAAACTGAATGAATTTACTATTATACCTAGATAAGTGGCAATTATTATCATATTTACATTAGCTGTAAATATGTAACGTTAGTGGTGTTTTACCAAGGCGTTACCTAATTTTTTTCTTTAAATAGGCCTACGTTACCTTTTATAGCCTATATTTATATATAAAAAAACTTGCTAGGCTATACCACAACCGTTGTGTTATTTTTAACATTCAAGACTCTGCAGCAAAGCATATAGCTTTGTGTTAGCTAGCTACTTTTTAATCTAAAGTGAAGTATTAGCCTATATAGCCTACTGAGTCTCTGAAGGCAGAGCGACCGTTTTTAGGTTTGAAAGCAGAACAGCAGATGTCACTACAGCCAATAAACACTTTATTTCGAAGCACAGAGAGCGTCTATAAGCCCCAACTCCGACAGGTGTTTTTTCATTTTATTTTATACGCTTGTTTTTATGATAAACCAAATGACATAGGCATAGCTAGTGTTTAATCCATCTACTGCCCTCTCTGTTTATGGCAACAGTTATTGTGGAATGGGAAGGTGTTGCGGTATGTTAGGTAGGCTACACGGAAGGAAGTGTAATTACACCGCTTGTCGATAAATGACAGGAGGCGTTGTGTGTCTGTTGTCAAAGACAGCCTCTTATCACAGCTGGACCTCCAATATGGCACCAAAAGACCCTCTACTCGGCACTCTCAAATGTAAGAAACCATTATAAATGCATATACAACATGCTGTTATTGGAATAATTGCTGGATTCATTTTTGTTTCAGAGCCAGACGATTGCTTAGTAGTTGCGCGGTTTATTACTGGATGGCTCGCCAAAACAAACGACTGTGTTTATCGTTTTGAATTTTACTTCCATTGAAGACAAAGGCATAAATACACAGCCTCTTTTGCAATAGTGTTAATGTGAAATGGCGATGTATATATTTTTGGCCACTGTCATGCGGACCGACAACAGATCCACTGTCATTTGCGTGTTTGTTTTTTTCCCTCCCAGTGTGTGTCCTGAACCTGCAGTCAAATGGAGAGATTGTGTCAGATACCAACCCTCACCTCGCCTCCTGCTGTCAGCTTCTTGAGCTGGTCCTCAGGAAGGGGCTCCAACGTAAGTATCCCTTGTGCTTCCCCTAAAAAATACCACATACAATGTTAATGTTCTTTACCTACATACATATTTTGGGATGTCAGACAGTCTATGCTTTAATCTGTTGTAATTGTTGTATTAAAAAACACAATATTTAGGGGCAAAATATGATGTATTTCTAATATCTTAATAATAATAATCCACAGCACTACATATACAATAATTTGTTTGCAAGTATGTACTAAGGGTGTGTTTGCTCTCCCTCCAGAGCCGGTTCTCAGTCTGGTACACAGAGACTACTGGCAGTGTTTTGAACAGCTTACCCACCACGATACCTGTGGCAGGTACCAACATGCTACCTAGATTAAATGATTTTTAACAATTTTATAACTGTACACAGCAATTTTTCATTACTAATATAAAATAGCACTATTTAAATCATTGTTAATACCTGTTGTCTGTGTGTGTGTGTGTGTGTGTGTGTGTGTGTGCAGGCTGTCTGGCCTGTCTTTAATAGTGGAGCAGACCAGAGTTTGCAGGAAGCTGCTCTCAGCTCAGGGCCGAGGCCGCTACCTGCTCAGGCTGGCCCTCAGCCGCAAGGCTCTACCACAGTTCATCACACACCTGCTGCACACACCCAGACTCCTGGAGGTCAGATACATGGACCAAATACATTTGTATGATACAGAATATTTAGGCTTTTCCTGGTATATGGTATATGCCCATTGCTGGTCTCACTAATAGACTGAAACAGCTTTGGTTCATACTTTTTCCTTTCCCCTCCAGTGGTACAGTCCAGCAATGTCAATCATCAGGAATGAGGAATTTGTGGGTGAGGCTTTTTACTTGATCTGATTGTTTACACCAAGTGCTGAGCAAAGCCGAGGAAATTCTTGTCACCACTGGCATTCAGTAACACTGTTCTCTCTTTTCCAGAGCCTTTTATGTCGCTGCTGCTGGTCCTCTCTCACATGGAGTTCAAACTGGGCATGGAGGTCTGTTCAACTCCTTTATTTATGCCATTAAAAGCTGTAGATGTGCTGTGTAAACATTTTCAAACTTTTCAAGCCAAACAGGATTTTATTCCTAAACATAACATGACTACTTTAATGCAAACTATCATTTGGTAAAAGCTACTATTCTTTCAAATCACTACGAATTCAAAGATTTTACACTAATAACCAACTCTGGTCTCTTCACACAGAATTGCAGTTTTCTGGATGAAAGCTGGCTTCTACCGGTAAAAAACAATGATTTTCTTTTCAGAACTAAAAGCACTGATCATCATCAACAATATAATTATGGTTTTAGTGGCCATGGGAACTTTAAGATGCCTGGAAATTCTGGACTCAGCAGAATGTGAGAGATCTGTTAATTGTTTGTACATGTTCCCAGGTGTGTGAGACATATGAAGTAGTGCCCTGTCGGGAGGTAGGGATGGTGTTGAGGTTTGTGTCTTCCACTCTACGAAGTCTTCTCCATTAAGTATATGAATCTCATAAATATATCTGTCCAACCTGCTGCATCCTCTCCCTCTGTCTCTCAGGTATCTAAGTGGGCGCGTCTTTGTCCTCGACTTGATGCCTGGTAGTCAGGCTCATGTCGACAACTTTATCTCTCCTGGTGACATCATTGATGAGATCAACGGAACCTCGCTGAGGAATTCCAAGAATGGACAGGTATCCTCAAACATGCAGTATTCAGTACTGTATATTAAAGTCATAGAAATCTCTTTCTGTGTCACCACAGCATAGCTGGTCTAAATAAAAGCCTTTACATTTGCCTTGTGCAGATATCTGGGAATTCTTCACTAGAGCCCTCAGAGAGAGCTTTACATTGCAGGCTTCTCAAAGGTGCCCTGATTAGAATAATAATAATACATTTTATTTGTAACACACTTTATATTTAAGCAAATCTCAAAGTGCTACATAGAAATGCTAAGGAGAAAAAGTATTAAAACTAAAAGAAACAACAAAAGGACAAGGAAAGGTGGGTCTTAAGGTGGTGTCCTCAGGTGGTCAGGGAGAGCATTCCAGCTAGATAGGAGGGGCGGATGGTGTCTACTTTTTTCCTGACAAAAGTGATAAGTTGTTGCACCTCTGCACTGTGGCCTCTGAGACCAGACCTCGTTAGGTAAAAGGGCCCCTTTAATGTTATGTGAATGGAACGTTACAATATACCTTTTTCCCAGCAGACATATACATACAGTACATTTCCCCCAGTAGAAGAACCACAGGGGTTAATAATAACATAAATAATAGCACTGTTCTATTAAAGTGTCGCTGTAAGCCATGGCAGTTTAACAGTGATCCAGCATCAACAATACCAGCAAATGGAATTCAGACATCATTAATTGTATTTTCCTGTTCTAACGTGCCAAAATGTTTTCTGAGAAAAAGGCCCACACAGGTGTTTTCTTTTACGTTGCCTAATTAGAACTCTTCTCAGAACTGTGTTGGTGTGTAGCCTACTTACTGTTTGATTGACACATTCTTACACTTTATCATTTTTATTAATTCATGTAGTTTGACAATTCCCAGCACAGCTGCTCCAAACCTGAGCAGAGCTCTGATCAGTCAGAAAAACTGAGTGGGTGTGAAGGACTCATTATAAACATGATCCCACTTGAAGATGTGACAAAGTCGAAACCTCATTCTAAAAAGGTGCAAAAATTAGAGAAGCGAGGAAGGAGTGATTTTTGAATTTGACTAGATGAAATACAGTTAAATGCTAAAGAATAACATTGACATTGGAAGAAGTGAATCACCTGTTTTGATATTTTTACAGGTTTTCTGAAAAACATAGCATTAAAAGAACATATAAAAGCAACACAAACCAACAGCCTCACAACTCTGTTAGGGCTATGACATTGTGTGAGGTTTCACTGCAGCCCTGTTAGTACAGTAGGTCCTATGCACAGAGTACCAATTAAGATGTACAGCTCAACTTATGTGTGTATTTCCATAATGATTAACCATGAAACCATGGTCAGCCACACCCTTGACAAATCCTATAATCGTTTGCATAAATTTAAAAATCCTGCCTCTCTCAAAATAGTGTTTACGTTTGCTACCGGACACGCCTTAGAAGTTGCTGTTTTCTCTGTTTTCCCAGGCAGGTGTGCTTCTGTCTCGCCTAAAGGGCTGCCCTCTATCCATTGGTGTTTTGCGGTGGAGGGCTCAAGATGGGACAGTGTATCTGCCCCTTATCAAACTCCTGCAGACCCTGAGGATGGAGGACCCCACCCTGCAGCTTGGTCCCGCTCCCTCCCAGCAGTCAGTTTCCAAGGACCAGAGAAACTCTCCGTCACAGTGTCTCAAGGAGGGAAGGCAAGTTGTTTACCAAATCCTTAAGGGTTATTTAAAAGGGACTGTACATAGAACATAGCAGTAAATGACTATTTGCTATGTAAAGATATAGTGGAGTAAGGGCTCCTGCACCACGCCTGCATGGCGTTATCGGGGCATTTTTGTTGCGTGGTGGCTGCGTGGCGTTTTTGATGTCTTTAAGCACCAGAAACGTGTCTGACGCCGCGCTGCTGCTGCTAGCCTTGTCTGTAAATATATACTGATTTGATTACAGCAAAGACATCGGCAGTATTGACTGCAAAATAGGCTACAGAATATTTCATTCTGTATTGAAGATTTTCACTCTTTTCTTTAAAAAAAACTATTGATCAGTGTGAAGTCACTTAAATTATTCAAACTGTAAAGATTAAAAGTTTGTAATTTCTGTATTGGTGTTTGATGCTAGTGTATTTACTCTGTGTGTTCTGAGTGACGGTGTGTGTTATCTCCGTGAGGATTTGAGTGTTTGGCTGCACTGAGCCTGTTCTGAGACGTGTGAAGAGTTGTGTTGCTGTGAATGAGTTTTGAATGTGATGTGAACTGTTTAGCTCAGGTGATTGTTGGTAACGCAGACTGTAGTTAGAGTTTTGCACATGTGGCTTCAGTTGTGACCACTGTCGTTTAGCAATAGAAAAACACTGACCCACCTCTCCTTAACAGGATTGTGTACATTGTGCAGTTCTTGGGAAAGGCAAACGTAATGGTAAATAATCACTACTGCTTTACAATGTATGTTCAATCTTTATGTATACCTGTGCTAGTTTATCCTGTAACTTGTGTGGTCTCATTCTTTCTTAGTTTGGGGGAAAGGAGGTGCTGCAGCATGCCATTACACAAGTGTTGCAGAAAAACCTACCTAGCAAGGTAATGGAACTGCTCCCCTAACCGGTCATCGCTGCCTGCAAAACACTTGTCAATATCAACGTCCACTTAAACAGTAAAATTTGTCCCACAGGAAGTGCTACTGGATATGAAGGAAACGCATTTGACATGCACAGAAAGAAACAGTAAATTGGTAAGTAGACCCGTTAGTCGTACACTCTTTGCTATTGCTCGACAATGTTCAGATTTCTCCAGCTGCAATGAAATTCTCTTGAAACTTGTTTTATCAGGAGCTGTTTAAGCATCACTATCCAGAGATTTCATGCGTAGGGAGATTCGGCCAAGCAGACTACACAATATTTGCATTCTGCGTGGCGTAAGTATTACACACCAAGCCTTGTGCAACAAAGGTTGATTTTGCAACGAGTTTCCATTCCTTCCTAAAAGGTGATGTGGATATGCAATACCCACACCATTACGTTGTCATTGTTCAGTGGATCCCCAGAAACCCCTCGGTCAACAGGCTTCTGCTGCGTGGCACTGAGGGCCAGCACTATCAAGGAGTGTGAAGAAATTGTCTGCCGTATTGGTGAGAATTATGCACGCTCTACAGATTCATGATTTACATTAGTTTTAGAAACCTTAAAAGGCCATGTTGTGTTCTTCTTACAGCTGCTGGTTTCAAGCATACTGAGTGGTTTGTATGACAACTCAACTATTGTGTATAGTGTTGTAAATAAAGTCTATCCAGATCATGTGTACACTGCATTACTGAATACCACAACTACAGAACACATGGCTTTCGAATCATAAAGACCTTTAATAGAAAGACATGGACAACATTTTCATAAATATTAAATGTAGCTGCCAAGATTTTATGTTGAAAAACATGTAAAAAGCAGTCCAGAAAAATACAGGAAGGTCTGTCATGCTCCCAGTCAGTGTAGAGTAGCAACTGTAGCAGCCAATGCCCTGACACTGCAGTGAGACGGTTTAAGCAAGACACGCTGGCATTTTGTGATGAGTGGTAGATGGGTGACGAGACCCTGGACCCCTGTAGAAGTTTAGAGGATTGATCCCCTCGTCAAAGACAAATCCATCCCCAGAGGGAGCCTGATACCCACAAAGAACTTGAAGGGTGGTATGATGCTACATGTAGTAATAATGCATAATGGAATATGTAGATAGTCCTACTGTACAACATTTCCAACTATTCTAAGTGTACTCAGGTTTGTGTAATGATGAATTGTCCCAATCTAAAATACAAAATTCAAGGAAAAATTGTATAAAAAAAAAATACCCAAGAAATAAAATTGCCACAAAAATGGTACGATAAATAGGATCATTTGTCTTGACAATGTTGCCATTAGCCGCTTAGGCCCTCTCTCCCCTTATCCTACGAGCCAGCTGGATATCTTTGGGCATAATTGTGACACGTTTGGCGTGGATTGCGCACAGGTTGGTGTCCTCAAACAGACCCACCAGGTAGGCCTCACTGGCTTCCTGTGAAAAGAAAAAAAAAAAATTCAGAATTAGGTTCATAGCGACTTTGCCACTAGTACCAAGAATCCGACTATTTGATGATTTTACATGTTATTTACCTGAAGAGCTCCAATGGCAGCACTCTGGAAGCGCAGATCAGTCTTGAAATCCTGTGCAATTTCTCTCACAAGACGCTGGAAAGGCAGCTTGCGGATGAGCAGCTCGGTGGACTTCTGGTAACGACGGATCTCCCTCAGAGCCACAGTTCCAGGTCTAAATCAAAACAATTTTAGCGTTACTAAATCTGTGGCCAACGTTAGTCATAGTACACTTTTAGAAAAATGTATGCTACATATTTAAAAGTTTAGGAATAAGAATAAGTACTACACCTGTAGCGATGGGGCTTCTTGACTCCTCCCGTGGACGGTGCGCTCTTCCTGGCTGCCTTGGTAGCCAGCTGCTTCCTTGGCGCCTTTCCTCCAGTGGATTTACGGGCAGTCTGCTTGGTACGGGCCATCTCGTATTTGCTAAAAAAATAACAAAAACAGAGTTGTATTAAACTCTGACTTGTAAATTAATGTTGGTAACGTTACTTAACGTAGCAGCACCAATCCGTACGGATCAGTCATTTGCTAAGATAAGATGCTAGCCCTGCCTAGCATACAAGCTCCCCTCCCCCCCCGGTTGCGAACACTGGGAGGCGTCGAGTTTGCGCCGGTAAGCTCCATAAACGCTACATTCGACTACCAGCAAGTCCTAAAATAAACAGCACAATAAACCGACTCCGCGCTAAATGCAGATCAGAGAAGAAGTTAAGTTAACTAAATAACGTAGTCGCCATGAGCATTTACAAGGACTACACACTCGCCATGGTAACCAGCGACATTGGTGTCAAAACACTTGGTTCCTGAAACGTTACCAGCCCCGCCAGTGAGCAATTGCTTTTCGATTTCGCCATTTTATAGTTTCGCATTTCACCCCCACACGACATTGCCTCGATTGAGCTCAGGCAACATTAGCTAGCTTACACATAATTAGCTTATCGTTAGCTAATGGTCATCTTTGTATGAAATACACAACATCTCGATGATTAATTACAGCTAATCTAACTTGTTTAATAAGTCTAGTTTAACTTGAACGAACTGGGGATGTTTTACTAGAAACGTCAACTGTAAGATTCTATTGTTCTATTTTTAGCTAACGCTAACGTTAGCAAGTCGCCATGTTAGCCTATTGCAAAACAATGCCTGGAAACAGAAACGCAATCCACAGATACATATTACATTGACAACGAATTCACGTAACGTTACATTGTCGACATAATTATATTTACCTTTAAGACGTCGGTTGATAAGAGGCAATTCGCCGTAGCTGACAGCTTCTCGTTGGCGACCAGTGAAAACGATTTGTGTCGTGAGGAGGGGTTGAGGCCGAATATAAATACTTAGTCGTGACGTCATGCTGGTAACACACTACACTCTCATTGGTTCACCTTTCAAAGATGACATCTGTTACAGCCAATCAATGAATAAGAAACCACAACCATGAATGCTCCTTATTTTGCCATGTTTCAGTTTTATACAAACCAGTTGTATATATCTCTATAATGTATTATCAAAGTGAATGATCTAAGCATAAAAGTGTTTCGTGATCGGCACAATCATTACGTTTTTTAATTATGATTGGACGTCATGTCCCATCCGCCAGTAAACCGAGAGAAGAAGAAGAACTCCATGTCCCATAGTTCCATGTTGTCCCTTTGCTACTACTTCCTCCTGCCTTGCGCAAGCTCACATCGTTGTAGAATGCGGATTTCGAAGCTAGTAAGAATAGCTAGCCAGTAAGCTAAAAACAAGGTTCTTGTTGTTAGGCTTGAAACGGCTAAAATGTCTAAAACACACTCACAACCCCCGTCATTTTCGGCAGCGACGACTACCGGGGGACCCTCCTCGTCCTCTTCGTCTTCGCCCGCAGGGGGCTCGACATCTCCTGCAACCGTGTTAAACGTGCAGCCTGAGAAACCTCAACATTACACGTACGTAGCTAGTTTGCTGGATTAGCTAGCTAGCTAAGTGTACACAACCTCACGTGTATTTGCATATACCAAAAAACAACTAAATTGTATTTGAAAAAATGAGTGAGAGATGAACTTCATATTCTTTGAAATGACTGAACCAAGGATATTGAGCGATAATGTGTTCATTAACCGGAGCAGGTCTCGATAAAGAGGCCTACCTTATTTACTAACAGTAACGTTAGCCATTTCTTAAAAGCTTTGTGGCACAGCATTATTTTAGTTATGTATTTGTGAATATGTCTACCTGCTGCATAAACTTAATGCAAGTTAAGTTACATTATATATTTGCCTTTGTTTGTCACAGCAGATAATAAGACGGGTAGGAACCCTTGAAAAATAGTCACGTATAAGCAGATATTGAATCTACTGCAAATACATTTTAATACACTCTTGCTTGTTTAAGAAACAGTAAAAGGCAGTACTGTAAAAGGAAGTAACACTTTCTAGAAATGTATTTCCCTCTCTTTTCGCTAGTTCTACCATTCTTACTGTTGCTGCTCTCTCCCAGATATCTGAAGGAATTCAGAACTGAGCAGTGCCCCCTGTTCGTACAGCATAAATGTACACAACATAGGCCTTTTTCCTGTTTCCACTGGCACTTCCTGAACCAGCGGCGCCGCAGACCCATCCGCAGACGGGATGGGACCTTCAACTATAGCCCAGATGTTTACTGTACGAAATATGATGAGGGAACAGGCACCTGCCCTGATGGAGATGAGTGAGTGCAACTGAGATTTCAGTATTGTAAAAGACTGCTTTACATCATGTTTGCATTGGTTATCATTAGACCCTCAATAGAGCCTACATTTAAGATAAACAATCGGGGACCTTTGGGGAAATGTTATCCTTGTTTTTGCACTGAATTGCATTAACGGCACACACCATATCTGGGAAGAAGTTAATAGTGACTGTTTGTGAAACGTCTGTGTAAAGAACGCACCGTTTAACTTTTTGTAGTCTACAGCTACTTGGCCTTCAGTTAGAACCCCCAAAGACCTTGGTGTCTGGGGGTTCGCAGAAGCCTCTTTAACTCTAAATGGTTAAATCCTGCTGGTATCCAAATTATTGTCCCTGTCTCATCTCTAACGTCTGTTAGCTTTTACATTTAAATACTGAATTGTTCAAGTGAATTACCAGAATGTTTGGAACATTGAATGACAAAGGACCTTTGGGTGAAAGACAATTAAGTAGTGATTGAGGATACACCCTATCCACAATGATCAGTCAAGTTGAACACCACATTAGCACCTGAACATAGCCATTCTCCCCCTCTGTGGGACTCTTTTTTTTTTTTTTTTTTTTTTTTTTTTTTTTTTTTTTTTTTTAAGACTCAAATGTGCTGAGCCATTATTGTCTGTATTACACAGTCTTGGTGACAACAGACAAGGGGAATGTAAATGTAAAAAGATGGAGGGTCAGACTGGAATGTATTTGATACATGCTAATTAACCACTCATGGTGGAGTGCTAAGTGGACATTTCAAATAATTCCTGTTAAAGATCTCATCTCAAAATGCCTAGTTGTAAAGAAAAGAAATTACCATTTCGCTGATCTGGGAAAAGTGGAAAATTACCTACAGACTGTAAAAGAGGAAAAGTTTAGCTGCTAAAAAATATTCTGTTATTTTTATGTATTTCAGGCAAGAACCATAATATTTTGTGAATGTTGAATTCTTGCAATGTTTTACAATAAAACAAATGGGAAGAACTTTTAGTGCCAGGGCTTTGTGTATACTGTACACTATTTGCCTTAAAAGACCTGCATATCTTTATGTTTGTATCCATGTTTTTTTCTTTGTTCCAGATGCCCATTTCTTCATCGGACAGCAGGTGACACAGAGCGCAGATACCACCTCCGCTACTATAAGACGGGATCATGTATTCATGAAACAGATGCGAAAGGCCACTGCAGCAAAAACGGCTCCCACTGTGCCTTTGCACACGGATCACATGACCTGCGCAGCCCTGTTTATGATATCAGGTGCCAAAATAACTTAATTAACATGCGTTCTGTCCACAGCTAATCTTGCATACTACTGGACCCATCAGCCTAGTATTTATTTTGCACATTAATTTATGACGGTATACTCAACAACCTCTAGTGGTTAAGGTGATGCACATTAAAAAAATAAATAAAGTGACTGCACTGTATACCATCATTAGCCACTTTCCGACCAAGTAGTTATAGGAAAAGTCCACTTCTAAGCAGATCTACTAACTACTCTTTTCCCAAAACCGTGGCCATAGGGACTGGTAGGAGGGGTAAGGGAGTGATGCAAGCACGCAACGGTCTTTATAGCGTTAAAATCAGAAAACAAATACACCAAAAAAGATTAACTGAACTAAATACTAAATCTAATGTATATAGCATGTTTGTCATAATTTAAACAAGTCTCCTGAAGAGAAACCGGTATCTCTCTCTCCCCCGCCTCTGCCTGCTGCGCTGTGTGTGTGTGTGTGTGTGTGTGTGTGTGTGTGTGTGTGTGTGTGTGTGTGTGTGTGTGTGTGTGTGTGTGTGTGTGTGTGTGTGTGTGTCTGTGTCTGTGTCTGTCTGTCTGTCGTTGGTCTGTCTTTCTGTCTGTCTGTCTGTCGTTGGTCTGTCTGTCTGTCGTTGTTGGTCTGTCTGTACCAGAAACCTGACCCTCGTTGACCTAGGTCCCTATGCTGAAAAGGGAACAGCGAAAAGACCCTGCTCTGAAGTAGGAGCTGAAGGAGTTACAGGAACTGCGGCCAGAGGAACTTAAAAATCCCCAAATTGGTCCAGTCGGAACATGAGAAAAAAAGGGTTCTAGGAATTTTATGTTCTAGGAACTGCAAAAATCCCTCCGGTCGGAAAGTGGCTACGGTCGGGGATTGACTAGGCTAAAAACAAGCCTTACCTGTCGTTTGCAGGCCACATTTTGGCCTTTGTCGTGGCTCAAAAACTAAAATCCATAGAAAAGTTTGGTCTCATTTTGAATATATGTTATAATCCACTAAAGTAAGACATGATATGACATAAATAAGTCCATGTTTTTGTTATCTTCGCTGCCATCTTGACTGTTAGAAAGCCAGGAAGGACAATTGATTCAACCCTCCTTTTTTAGAAGAGGAGAGGGAGACACACTTGGTGGAGATGTGCATTCTGCTGTGTACACTTTTCTTTCAGTTTCACCACATTATCAATCAACCTTTTGACAACCTTTCTGAATGTGTATTTGTGCTGTAGTTGTTTACAGAGTCTCTTTACACTTTGAATTTTACAGAGAAGTGCAGGTAATGGAGTCACAGGGAGGCTTGGGACCCACAGAGGGAAGTGGAGGAGATGGACAGTCTGGACAGGCAGCAAGTACAGCCCTCATAGAGAAGATCCTGAGTGAGGAACCACGCTGGCAAGGTAAATGCTAAGACCGAAAAAAGCCTTGTGTTAAACTACCGCAAGGTGCTGCATTGGTGGGGATGTGTTGTTTATGGTACTGGTGAAACATGAAATATGCTGTTGGAAGTCCAGTTTGAGTAACAGATCCATGAGTTTGGAGACTTATCAGACGCCACAAACACTGCACACTGGTCTATAATACTCGGAGACAGGATTCTACAACTCTGGAGAGTTATCACTGTGGCAACTGCGTTATCTTTGATTGCGGGGTAAACTGCAGAAATATGGCATTCATGTTACAAATTGTAAAAAATTTACCAGGAATGTGAAAGTTGAGCCTACTTTTTTGTATGGGTACCCCCACTGCATCGCAGTAGTGGCTTCATTCAAATGAAAGAGAGGGTAATGTTTGGTCTAACACTGGCCTTACTTAACCCTTAAAATGCAGTAAAAAAAAAAAAAACAGCCTCACCCCCCTTTCTCTGTTTGAAGGATGACCAATCATTTTACTGTCAAATATCTTTATCGGGTAACTCTTAATCGGCCCTCACCATCTGCTTGCCTTATTTTCTCCTTCTGTGTCTCTGTGTTTTAACTCCTTAGATAACAACTACGTGCTATCCCACTACAAGACAGAACTCTGTAAGAAACCACCTCGTCTGTGCCGCCAAGGTTACGCTTGTCCATACTACCATAACAGCAAAGACAGGAGGCGAAGCCCACACAAGCACAAATACAGGTGCTCCATTACATCTTATATAAGGAAAATACTTGAAGATCATGGTATTGTTTTTGCTGTATATTTTTTTTTATTTTTCTAAATACTTCTTATTGATCCCCAGTGGGGAAATTACAATTTACACTCTGTTAGAAATCACTACACGCAGGCCTGAAATACACACACACACTGGCATCACTCCAGCTACCAATCCACACTCCATACTTTGGTCCGTACGGGGACTTGAACTAACCCCCCGGTTCCCAGCCCAACTCCCTACGGACTGAGCTACTGCCACCCCAAAAAACTTTTAACAAAGTTGGTTATTTTTCTTTCTGCCACAGAGCGTTGCCATGTCCAGCTGTAAAACAGAGCGAGGAATGGGGGGATCCCAGTAAATGTGAGGGAGCAGAGGGGTGTCAGTATTGCCACACAAGGACTGAACAGCAGTTCCACCCAGAGGTTTGTCTGGTTCGTCAAATACCTTATAGAATCTAGACCGGAAATCACAGGAGATAGCATATAAACATTTGTGATTTGTTACTTTGTCACAGATATATAAATCCACAAAGTGTAATGACATGCAGCAGTGTGGCAGCTGTCCCAGGGGGCCCTTCTGTGCCTTTGCTCACATTGAAAGTAAGTATCCACAATACATTTCTAAGGCCCTGTCAACAACCACCTAGTGATTCATTTTACAATTTAACATTATATTTTCAATTCTGTTTTTTTAAACCTTCTCCAGGGCCCTTTGTTCCAGAGGAACCACCATTCCCCACACCAAGCTCCCCTCCACCCCCCAGACCTCCAGACCCTCTTCCTGCCCAGGAAGCATCTTCAAGTCCCAGCAGACACAACATGGGGCCTGGGCCTAGTTCTGGTTCTGTTTCAGACCCCTTCTCCCCATCTGCAGGGTCATGTGTAGCGGAGCATGGATTGCTGGGTAGTGTTTTGTCTCTGTGTGCGGACAGGAGCGGGAGAGCTGAGCCCGTGTCTCCTTGGGCAGGAGAGGGAGGGTACGGCAGAGCACCTGGATTTGAGAGGGAAGATCAGGTGAGAAGGACAGATAAGAAATAGGGGGAACCTGGGCCTTATGAGATAATACTAAATGAAACGAAAGGAAAATCATCTGTTGAATGATGTCATAGTTAGTACAAAAAGGCTTACACTGCATGTTTTCATGTCGTCAGTCTTATATTGCTTGTGGTTTCAGGCGAAGCAAAGGAGTTTTGCTCTTGAGCAGCGCAGCAGAGAATTTGCAACAGCACAAAGCAAACAGGTACAATTACAACTTCAAACTCAGGGGTTTCTGTTGTTTTTTTTTAATTGTTTTTATGCAGAACATTTGAATTTAAAAATGAAAATTCTTAGAAAATTCAAAACTTTAGTATACTTTGAGCTGGTCCACATACTTTTCTTGACAATAAAAATCTTGCTGCAAGGACACAAGAATAAACTAACCCCTGTTCCTCAAAATACACATTCCATATCTGTTCTCCTTCAGGACTTGTTAGTGTTTCTGCCTGTGGGAAGCCCTTTGAGTCTGTCCTCCAGCATCCCTTCCAGTCTGGCTGCCACCCCGCCCAGCCCAGCCCCTCTCGGACCCCCGGGATGCAGCATCTCCTCCGGCATGAACGCTAACGCCCTGCCCTTTTACCCCACCAGTGAGACTGTAGAGTCAGTTGTTGGTAAGTGAAAAGAACTTAATTCTGAATCCACATGTCAAACAGTTGTCAATACAAATAGGAAATAACTGTTTAGCTGACAAATAGTTCTTGTGTTGTATGTATTATAGAGTCAGCCCTGGATGATCTCGACCTGAACGATTTTGGGGTGTCTGTGTTGGAGAGGAGCTTGGAGAGCAGCTCTGCTCTGCCCAATGTTGGAGTTATGCTGGGTATTTTAAAGACACAAGAATAAAAA
This sequence comes from Perca flavescens, assembly GCF_004354835.1. NCBI lineage: Eukaryota > Metazoa > Chordata > Actinopteri > Perciformes > Percidae > Perca > Perca flavescens. Next base: position 24,011,847 of record NC_041351.1, on the reverse strand, counting down.
CACAGAACTACATGCCATTTAAATATGAACACACCATTTAGCACTATGCATATGTACATAAACATAACTCATCCTAATTATGTGTCTCCCTTTTATAGGAGGTAGCCAGTTTCAGAGTTCTGCCCCGGTCAATATCCCAGGATCCTTTAGCAGCACTGCTCCCTTTAGCTCCCCTTCACCATCTCCCCCAATCAGGCCGCACACTTCACCATTCTTTTCTACTCACCTGTCACAACCTGGCCAATCAGAAAGCACCTTCTTGGGACCATCACATAGCTCTTTAGGTTTGTGGAATTTGATTTAAGACATCAAGTTGGGTAGTGAGGGATACTATGATTTTGCTTATATTTATTCTTTTCTTTGTAGGTCTGAATGGTATGAGCACTAACATCTGGGAGCATTTTCCATCAGGCCAGGGTTCCCCTGGTACACCCCCCACACTTCTGCCCTCTGGCCCCGGTGCAGAGACTTCCAGGCTTAAACAGGAGCTGGAGGAAGCTCATAGGGCACTGAAGCAGTGGGGTCACAGCTGGAGACACACAGCTCAGGTAGGTAGGTAGTGGGGCATGTGTGCATGCATGTCTGTGAGATAGCTGGTTGAGTTTGTGCAGTGCCATGCATGTGTGTACATAATGCAAGAATGTGGAAATGTATTACCATTTTCAATGGGTATTCTGCCTCTTGTAGTCGTGGGCTGCACTAAAAGCAGATGCAGAGGAGTCACGTGCCCATGCAGCACGGTTAGCCATGGACGCAGAGAGAGCCAGGCAGGCTGAGGAGGACGCACAGAGGCAGGCTTCTCTCCTACAGGAGGCGATGGAGAACTTAAGGAGTGGAGACAACCCCCATCTAGCACTGCATCAACTTCAGCTACTTCACCGACTTCCCTTGGAGTCAGTCCTCAGTTTGCAGGCCCAGCTCTGTAGCTGTTTACATGCCGTGGAACAGGTAATACCACAGATTCATAACTTACATGTACCTAAGGCCTGCATGGGGAACCTTAACATATATAACCCCAACATGGTGTGTTCTGATTTGGTTGTTTTTCTTAGAGTCCATGATTGTATGTGTCAACACTAGCACTGTAGTTAATTAGTGCTTGTGTGCATTTAAAGCGGTGATAGAATGATTATATAGGGTATTTCACACTGTTCCTTATGGTCTCCTAATGGGGTATGTAACATTGGTTGGGCTGATAATTGTCTGGTTGATATTTTATTGGCCCTTATGCATCCCTGTGTTTTGGCGCTATTTGTAACGAGCTTTTCTTCCGAATATGGTATGTGCATGAATATTTACAAATCATGGATAGTTAGCTTCATTTTCGGCGTAATTAGAGTATATTTACAGTTTGAATTTCGTCACGCCACTTATATAACCTCTACCCCAAGGTCTTATAAAGCTAACAATGGTGTCCGATTTCAATTTTATAAATGTTTGTGAATTTCAGAGGAATTCTAAGAGGAGGCTAGCTAGCTCTCATTGATAGAGGTACATCCAGCCGCAGGCTCTATCAATGAGACTTGCGGACAAGAGGCGTTTATTTCACCGATCATTTGTTTAAATAACTCAACACATTATAATTACACACATTATAAGATTAACTGGAACCTGTGGTAAGAGATTGCTGGCGTAACAAGCTCGCTAACCGCGCTCTCACTCACACACACCGGGCATTTAGCAGGAAGAGGGGAGCTGCAGGCCCTGGAGCTCTGTCCAGGTAGCGGCGTTTGGTAGTCCATTAACCCACAAAACAGTGACTTTGCGCGGGTATGGAGTGCCGTGGGCTGACAGCCGTGACGGAGCTCAATCGAGCTCACAGCAGGCCGGGGTCTGTGAAGGAAGGCAGGCCGGGTGGCAAGGCAGCAACACAGGCAGCACCAGCGCTGAATTCCGACACACAGTCGGACAAAATTTGCAATTAGACATCAATTTTCGTAAAACGGCCCATATTTGACCTCAGCATAGTTGATTTCTCGCATAAAAAAGTCTCAGAAGTGAATTTAATGGTAAAATAGCAGATGAACAATGTATACAATTTCTGAGATCTGCCCGACCTAGATTCAGAAGACTAACTGATCTCAGGTCAGTTGTGTGGCCTATGTAAATGTTGGGGCGTGACAAAGAGAGAGACTAGAGCCAAATGAGGAGGAGCCGCTGAGTTGATGTCAACTAGGCGGATGGTTGAGATTTGTCTGTTTTCAGAGGCAGTTTCAAATTGTGAGATTTGCAGATGCAAGAGGTGTCGATGGGATTTAGAGGTTCTATGTATGTCCTAGTTACCCACTAAACTGTCATTATTCAACTATGACGAGGTAAAATCGGTTTTGCATTCTATCGCCCCTTTAAAAAAAAATAATTAGGTATGGAAGCGTATGGCTGCCTCATGATAAATAAACACAATTTAAAGTCTGCATATTAGCTATACATTTCCTAAGTCTCTTAAAACTCAGAACCGGATTATAATTCAATATTTTAATTTAAACAATGCTAAATGTTGTTTGAATAGCAGCAACAGTAATGTTTACAACAGCAAAGATAAACTCATTAATATCTCACAGAAAACAATTAAATAAATTAAGAGTAGATTTATATATAATGGTCTTATTCCATACACTGTGCTCAATAACAGCAGAACCTCACTATGTCTCAACCCAAGCATGAAGAACGTATTTCTCAATGTATCTGTATCCTCATGCAAATATGAGTTTCACGTTATAACAAACATTAATCTCATATAATCAGACTTAACACGTTTTTTATTATTATTAACCCAAGCATGAAGAACATATTCCTCAGTGCATCCGTATCCTCATTCAAATATGAGTTTTACGTTATAACAAACATTAATCTCATATAATCAGACTTAACACATTTTTTATTATTTTTGCGTGGTGGAGTAAGGTCTGGCTCCTCAACACATACATTAATCACAAATTAATCGCACATTTGTTATCTGTTCTAAATGTACTTTAAAAGGTATATTTTTTCAAATTTTAATGTTGAAGTGGTGGGCCCTATTTAAGACTCAACTACTCCACTGGTAACTCAGTTCAGATCGACAGGAACGTTACGTGCAAATAACTTTAGTCTTGTGGGTGCGTGCGTTAATCACGCGTTAAGAACACAAAGCAATAAGGCCCGCCTTATTGCCTGGTGCAAACTTTCTTCACTACTTGCCATTTTCAGCGTGTAGCTTGCTAGCTCAAAGTTTGTTGTTTTCCGAAGGGAATAGAGTTAAACAACAGCAACACACAGAGAGCGAAAGGCGAGGGACATCTGGTGGAACATGCGAGGCAATTATACTGAAAATGTTCGTTGATGTCGTAGATCCAGACTATTTTGGCTATAAAATAGTCTAGCGATAATGTCTTGATTATTTTTAGTGTTTAAAGTGTAAAAAATAATGACGAATGTCTATTGCGTGTTCGTGGAGCACCAAATGTTGCCTTTGAGTTGCTTACTTTGTCATTTTAGGCTGGATTTTCAGGGAGGAAAAAAAAATTCCTTTTTTCTTAACTCTTTCTTTTGTTTTTCTTTGTCACTCCATAGCTATATTTGTTGGTGTTTGTTGACTTTGATTTTTAGTTTTACTTCACTCACAAAATAGTGATGAACTTCCAAGTGTGGTCCCCTTATTCATCCAACATTCTTCAATTTAAGAGCTCTAAATATTTCCCTCTATGTTTCCCAAGGTGGTGTACAGGAAACAAAGGCAGTGCTGTGTGACGTGTGGAGAGCAGGGCTCAGTGTCCCTGCCCTGTGGCCACGGACTACAGTGTGAGAGCTGCTCCACCTCTACAGAGTGCCCACTCTGCCCTGAACAGACACTGGAGCAGCAGCTCTCTTGACCCTACAACCCACTCAGACCACCAGAGATTTCAGACCAGTCAGTCCTGATTCCACAGATGCCAGCCTTGGATCTCAACCGCCATTCAAAATTATGTCGAGGTCATTTTATAATGTGGTAACAACACAAGCGCTGATCTGGTTTTGTATTTTTAAGATGACGTTTACTGATGAATGACCAGCACAGGTCGCTAAGGTCGTAAAAGCTCTTAATGTGGAATTTAGAATTAATAATTTTTCTAGTGGTTACACATGGACCACCAGTACTTTTTTAACGAGTTAATGCTCTTGACCAGCAACACTGTTCTTTACCCCTGTTCTTGATCTGTAAAAATAATAAGACCTGCTGTTATTTCTTCTCTTACCCTAACTATAAAACATTTGCATACATAGTTCTAACTCATATTTTGATATGTTTTAAAGCACAAGCAAAAGTATTTCTGGAGTTGTATCTGTCCATCTGGATGGCTTCAGTGTGATTTGCTAAGTTTTAAAGATGTTCACTATCAACTTAGTACAAAAAAAGGTCAATGGCATTTGGTTTTTGGCACTTCAAAGCTCCAAAACATTTTTATATGAAATTGAACAGTTAGGTCTCTTTTCTGAAATCACGACAGTTACTCGTGATAATTCCCAGTCCTCATCAACCACAATAACATAATCCACAGTTAATAGCAATCCTTATTACGAGCGGTTTAACTGACATCTATTTTCCACTAAAGTAAGTCTAACTGTACATGCCATATACAATGAAGTAAAGCAATACTCAAAAATAAGATTCATATGCTTTGTGACAACACATGTGAATGTAAAACTACAGCGGTTTTCTTAACTGAGCTATAACTAAGTGATGCTTGGTGGCTGAATAATATCATTCTGGTACACAATGCTGTGTGTCTACATCCAATCAGGGTCACATGAGTAACTGTTATCATTTCTGGAAAGAGGCAAATGGTGTTGTATGTGACCGCAAAGATCTCAAAACCTTCTGGATGGATGGATGACACATCAGGTTAGCAGTTAGCAAGGTTTTGGGCTGTCTTACCAAAATCAAAAGGTCTGACTGAAAACACTTAAAGGGCATATTTAGCGTCATCCAGACAATTATCCTATCATGCTACAGCCAAAAGGGGGCCATCATACCAGTCTGCTAGTAGCACTAGATTATATTGAATTTTGTGTTTAATTTTTTTTTAGCAAAATCTGTTTAAAATGGTCAATTACTGTTGTAAAATAACAGAAAATATTAAAGATGAGTAATATTTGTTTAAATATAAAACAGATGGCCTCTGTTAAAGCACTCAGGTTTTCTCTAATATTCTTCTACATAAACTGAAAGAGGAAAGCATGTTAACACAATCAAGGCAAATGTACTCTGTCAACTTGTGTAGTATTTGAAATTACATATTTTTTCATTTTTACTTAAACGCTTTTCATGTTAACTCTTTAACAAACTTTGTTAAAACCGGCCCATTTTCTGTTTAAAATCAATGTCTGACAGGTTTCTCTGCCAAATTTTTTACATTTGTAGTAATCTTTGACATTTCACAGTGTGTCAAATGTAGTCTACTATATAATATATATATAAAATTATATATATATATATTTTTATATATATATTTATATATATATATATATATATATATATATTTTTTTTTTATATATATATATATATATATATATATATATATATATATATATATATATATATATATATATATACACATGCATAGTTGAGTGATGTCATACTTATCTCTTGCACTGACTAGACAAAGCATCAGGAAGCAGACAGATATGCATGTATCAGGTGTATGAGTTTTAAATGCAGGTGTGAAAGTGTTCATGATCACTGTGATGGTCTTCAGTGAACCCATGCTCGGCATACTGTCCACACACAACTCATCCAACACCAGTGTTTCTTTCTGAGTGATTTTTTTTTTTTTCTTTGTTTTTGGTACAGATCATTAAAACAAATTGTATATTTTTGGAAGAAGAAATTGTCCGCATGTTTGTCACGGTTGAATCCCCTCCTGGGACTGCTTCTCTCTCTGTCTTCGCTTCTTCACGTAGGCCTGAACATCTCGCTCTCCTCTCCTGGACTCCAGTAACCTCAGAATGCTGTCCTCTGGGAAAATAAGAAACCGCTTCAGGATTTGCAGGATAGTAACATTGTCACTTAGATTGGAATTTGCTCATTTTAAAATATTGATTTGATTATTATAGCTAGATATACTATTTAGCTCTTTTTGTCACAGTTCACCGCACCGCCAGAAGGCAAAGCTCTTGATTTGCCGGTTAATTTTCGTTTCTACCCTCACTTATGGTCATAAAGGCTGCGTCATTACTGAAAGAACGAGATCCAGGGTACAAGCGGCCGTAATGGTTTCCTCAGGGGAGTGGCTGGCGTCTCCCTTAGAGATAGGGTGAGAAGCTCAGTCATCTGTGAGGAACTCGGAGTAGAGACGCTGCTCCTTTGTGTGGAAAGGAGCCAGTTGAGGTGGTTTTGGGTATCTGGTAAGGATGCCCCCTGGGCGCCTCCGTAGGGAGGTGTTCCAGGCATGTCCAGCAGGGACGAGGCCTCGGGGAAGACCCAGGACTAGGTGGAGGGATTATATCTCCAACCTGGCCTGGGAACGCCTCGGGATCCCCCAGTCAGAGCTGGTTAATGTGGCTCGGGAAAGGGAAGTTTGGGGTCCCCTGCTGGAGCTGCTGCTCCTATGACCTGACCCCGGATAAACGCTTGAAGATGGATGGATGGATGGATGGATGGATATACTATTTAGATGACACACAACAATTACCTCACATTTGGGATCAGATAGTGTTTAACCACAGAAATACTGTGCACAGGGACTAGGTAGAAAGTGGGGATTAATAGGGGCCCAGCAAGTTATTTTTTTCTTCATAGGTTAATTAAAATAAAATCCGGCTTCAATGGTCTAAACACACTGACAGATCATACCAGGTCTGGTTGTAGACTGGTTTGAATGGGAATGGGGAGGGGGAGTAACAGAGGTTGGTTGGCCACCAACGACTAGTGTTTTTTTCAGGGGTTTTCCTGGCTTAGAATGGGACTTTTAGTACTTTGAATACTCTGGCCACGGTCTCCCACAGTACCAGCTTGGGTTGAATGCGTGTGCAGCCTGGCAAGTTAACGCTCAGGGAAAACCTACTGATCAGAAAAGTGACACCGCTCTCTTGTTGCGTCTCCATGTTTTATAGGCCTTTGTACAATTGGTTGAACCGACAAGGTCAAATAAAAATACTTATTATTATTTTTTTAATTTGGGGAGCCCATGCCTAGAAACGGGCTCGGATCATACCGTTCGGTTTAGGATGCATCAGAGGCAGTCGAATCTGAGCAGGTGTGGCATCTGGCTGTGTGCTGAGTCCATCTGCTTCCTTTCCTCCAGCAACTCCTGGTATGGCCTTGAGGGCCAGGAAGGCCTCGCCTTCAAAGTCATCTGTCCTCAAGGTGTCATGGTCCAGAACTGTGACGACCAGGCAAGCCCCTGGAGCCTGGCATTGATCCAGGGATACCAGACTGGGATATAGTGGAGACAGAGATCAGAGGATGTAAAAAAAAAAAAAAAAACATCTGGAAAGCTGATGGCTGTATAGGTTCACTTGGCAGTGTCAAAACGGAGAATGATGACAAGAATAGTGGCAAATATAAAATCAGCAACTTACAATTCAAAGGCCTCATCAAAAAGGGGATTGAGTTCACAGTTTTTGATCTGAGTGCAGCGAAGTTCTACCTCAGGAAAAATGTGATGAGGCTCCAGACTCAGCTGCACAAAGGGATCGCTGAAACCTGGCAAAAGCATCAAAGCATTAAGCCTTCAGGGAAAGGTTGCATAGCAATGTGCATTTCCTGAAACGTATATATGGCTGCAGTTGTCCTGCATAGTCTTACCATTAGAGTCCATTGGTATGAGGTTGACTGCATTCAAAACCTCGACTCTGAGTCTTTGGTCTGATCTCCTGTAGGACGTGAGGAGGGTGACTGCACCATATTTCTCTCCACTGTACACCTTCTGTTGTGCATACAGGAGAAACAGAGAGAAAGATTGAACAACTAGCATCAGTTTGCCGTAAGCATTTCTTGCAGGTGCCTTTCTCACCTGCTCCCAAATTTTCCTTTCAAGGAACTTCTCCATAAGCTGCCAGCTGCTCAGAGAGTTGTGAGTAAGGTGAGCTTTGAGAGCCTGGACACATAGGAGAGAAAGAATGGAATGTGAACGAAGCATATTATCACATACACGGTTTTCTTTTCTTTTTTTGAATGAGGAAATGTAGTCCCGAAAATATATAATTCAAGGAAATGTTGTCTTTGTTACCTTGTACTCATCAGAGTGGAGTGTGTTCAGAGGGAGTCCATTTCCCTCGGCGTGGAAGCACAGCTCCAGGCACTAAATTCACAGCCAAAATAAAAATGTACCATGAAACTCCATAGTAAATTTCCAACTATAGTTACGCATTTCTGTTGAGCCTAATAACTCAACTGGCCTATCGTCTTTGACTGCCTGTTTGGCCCTCGATACAACAATGGACGAAAAGCAGTCTTTTAAAACTCAACGAAGATAAAATGGAGATACTGCTGCTAGGACGTGAATGCCAGAGAGAGACACTTTAAATAGGCTTGGGGGATCTGGCTCACCATACCAAATCAGAAGTGAAAAGTCTTGGTGTCATTTTTCGACATTTGATTTAAGCTTTGAAGCTCATATTAGCAAAGTGACCCAGGACAGCCTTCTTCTACCTGAGAAATGTGACCAATGGATTCATGCTTTAATTACTAGGAGGTTAGATTATTGTATTGCACTCTTCTCTGACTGGCCTACCAAAAAGGCTGTTAGGACATTTTAGCTACCCTGCTCTGGCTCCCATTTCTTTTAGAGTTGCTTTTAAAATCATTTTACTCACCTACAAAACTCTTAATGATTAGCACCTTCTTACATTTCAGACTTTTTAACTCCTTATCAACCAACAAGAGCCCTCAGGTCCTCCTTTACTGGTATTTTAACTGTTCCGCAAATTAGCCCACAAAACAAGCAGAGAAACTGCTTTCAGTTGCTACGCTCCAAGATTGGGACCCAGCTACATTAGATATGCAAGCTACGGGGACACTTTTAAAAATCAACTGAAGACCTACTTTAGTTAGTTGTTAGCTTTTTCTACTGCCATTTTTACTATTTTATTTCTGTGAATTTGTATTTTTATTGTCTTCTATTCTAATTAACTTATTTATGTTGTCTTTTGCCTATTGGGCCATACTGAAAAGCACTTTGAGCTGCATTTAATGTATGAAAGGTGCCATACAAGTGAAGCTAATATTATTATTATTATGAAACTATGGCCCCTCTGTAAACCCCAGCATGTTGTTTTTGTACAGCTTTAGAGTTGCTGGTAAGTGGATTTGTTTGACTTTTGGACGGAGCTAGGCTAGCTCTTTCCTTCTGCTTACGGTTTTTATGCTAAGCTAAGCTATGTCTCCTGGCTATACCTTCCTCTCAGCAAGAAAGTGATTGGGCATATTTCCAAATCTTTAAGTGGAATTCTTTCTGAGCTAAAGTGCTACTATACTACAAATGCTTTCTTCTGCCCTGGCAGTCAAGACATCCACATGGCTGAGGACCGACCTGCAGTGTGTACAGCAGTCTCTGGCAGAACACCATGAGCCCTTCTTGCTGTGGATGCTGAGTAGCCACCTGGTGGAGGATCTTCACTGAGTTATTCCACAAAGGCATCAGGAGACTGGGCATGAGAGATAAAAAAAAAATCTGACACAATTTCACGAGGGGATGCGGAGTTCAAGACTGGATCAAATCAACATGGAACCATGAGAGCTCACAATGATAGAATTGTGACATATACTGTATGTACCTGTTGAAGTTTTCTTGAACAAGGTTTTCATTCATATACTGCAGCTCTTGCTCCAGGTATTGCATCAGAGGGGCTGCAGCCTAAAAGAGAGGTGGTTGGATATCAGGCATACATAAAAGACATCTGTATTTGTGTTATATGTTTGTATATTTGCCACCTACATCCTCTGTGGACTTGGAGGGAATCCTCCGCCTGGTTGACATGTTTCGGACATGAGTCTCAATGTCTCTGTTTAACTGGAAAGGCAGACAGAAGACAGACAGAGAGGTCATGTTGAAGGTTTCTCTATACTCGTATACATCATCATTGCATTTAGTTTCACGGATATAATGATGACTAAATGTTACACCTTTTTTCCAAGAGTGTCTAAAGCGGAGCGAATCTCTCGGCCAAGGACACCCTGGGCTTGCTCTAGCTGTGAGGGCAGAGTGTTGTGGAACTGGCTTTCCATAATGACATTTTGGGTCCGATCACGGAGCCCTGCCCAGTTCAGCTGTGTAGGAAGTCGGGTCAGTACTGACCGTAAGTGCTCCAAGTCATTCACCACCACACACAACTACAGAGAGAGTAGAAAGTGTAAATGAGTGTACTATGTAGCATTAAAAGTATTTATTTTCTCCTTGCCTGCCCTTACCATGTTGATGGCGCTGCCGTGGTCGGAGTTCTCAGAAAGCACCCTGACCCTCTCCTTCAGGATGTGACAGTAGTTCACCACAATCTTACACACATCCTGAAAACACACAGAAAGCAAAGATAGACCACAGTCGACGACCAGCATTCCCACACTCGGATAATTGGAACGGTATAGCATCTGATTAGGACCATGTTAATGACAGAATGCTGCACCTCAGTGAGTTTGACCATGAGCATGAAGGCCTCCTCAGGGTCAGGCCAGGACAGCTGCTCCCACAGCTGGCAGATAGGTTGGATACATGCCACCAGGTCCACTGCTGAGCTACTGTGTTTTATGGGCACAGCACCAGACTGCAGGGGTTGGAGCTGAGAGAAGAGATTAAAACATATCATGATAATACCGTGGATAAAATAAACAATGTTTATTATAATAGTCAAGTATCAAAAAATTAGTGTTACCTGGTCTACCCGTACAGCCCTCTCCACCCTATCCTGAGTTGTGCTGAAGGCCTGGTTCAGCCAATAAGGCAGAGCCTCTCTGAAGCCCTCTTGAAAGTTTGTTAACTCAAGTAATCCCCTGGAACAACAGTAATAACTAATAACATTTTCATGTTCTTTTGTCTGTATTTTGTTTGTTCAGTAGCACCCTTTTGTAGGCAGTGTGGGAGTTAGCTAAAAGTAACAAATAAACAGTTGAAATAATTAGCATTAGCTAAAAAAGTTAGCTAAAAGTAAGGAACTGAAATAATTAGCTAAAGGCTAAAAGTAACATGTAAACAGTTGAAATAGTTAGCATTAGCTAAAAGTGTGCTAATAGATAAACAGGTGAGATAATTAGCTAAAAGCAATGGATAGACATTAGAAAATAATTTGCCAAAAGTAAGCAGCTGAAATAACTAGCTAAAAGTAACAGCAAAACAGGTGAAATAATTAGCGCAAGCTTAACATAATGGATAAACAGGTATGCTAATTAGCAAAAAAATTGTTTATAGTACAACATTTTAGTAGCAGCAAACGAAACTGACCTAAACATTGACAGTTCGACTGTAATTCAATAATATCAAAACAATATCAATAGTAATGTAACAATATCCACTTTAAAGCAACACTATGTAACTTTTCCCGCTTCGGTTCCCCTACAGGTTGGAAGCGGAATTGTCCATTACATTACATTATGCAAGTTAGCCAGATCGGGCGCCTTGGATCTGCAGTTCGAATGAACTGGACAATATAATGTAATGGACAATCCCACTTCCAACCAGTAAGGGGACCGAAGCGGGAAAAGTTACATAGTGTTGCTTTAATGCAGTGTTACTAAACATCCACTTTAAAATAAACTGAAATAAACAAATTCAGAACATAACGGGTGGTATCTATCTGATAGGGAGGAGGGGATAACAGCTGACAAAAAAGTGTGTGAATAGCCTTTGATAACCAACCTTTTCTGTAAGTAAGCCTTGTCTTTATGGATGGCCTGCAGGCTCAGGTAAACAGGGAACAAACTGTTGGCTAGAGCCTGCTCCATGTGACCCTCAATCAGGGATAAGGTTTCCCTCACTTCATTTGCAAGCTATGGAGGAGAGAAGAGGAGAAAAAATGAGGGGAGATGAAATAAGATTGAATTATTAAAAAGACGTTTGTCAAGACACCTGGAAGTTGAGGGGACATAAACGGTTCCATTTGCCACTTACCAGAGAGTCAAACCTCTTATAGACCACAGTGAACACATCCACCTGCACAGCACTATAATCATGAGAAAAAACACATTCATGATTACAAGTAAAAATGCAATTTTGCATTAATTTTTGCAATTTTGAAACACACAGTTGTTTCTAATACTTTTTTTGGAATACGATTTGTCTAATCGGGACTTTATAAATAGTGCTAGCCAAAAGCCCTCTCATGCATTAAATCAAAGGTAAACAAAAGATGCGCTATACTTAACAACTTAATTGGAATTAAAACAACTGCAATGATAGAACAAAATAGGAAAATTAGATGTGGACTATTAAATATTAGATCTCTATCTTCTAAAGCAGTATTGGTAAACGATTTGATATCAGATAATAAAATAGATTTATTTCGTCTTACTGAAACCTGGCTGGGCCATGAAGAATATGTTAGTCTAAATGAAGCCACTCCTCCCAGCCTTATTAATACTCAAATTTCTAGAGGCTCAGGCCGAAGAGGGGGAGTTGCAGCCATCTTTGATTCAAGCCTGTTAATTAATCCTAAACCTAAACTAAATTATAACTCGTTTGAGAGTCTTTTTCTTAATCTTCAACATCCAAAATGGAAAACATTACAGCCAATTATATTCATTGTTATTTACAGGGCTCCAGGTCCATATTCTGAATTTTTATCTGAATTCTCAGAGATTTTATCATGTTTAGTCCTTAAATCAGACCAAGTACTTATTGTAGGTGATTTTAATATCCATGTTTTTTGAGTGTGCACAAGGCGACGCACTGTTTTAACCACACCCTCGACCTTGTGCTGGCATATGGTATTGAAAATGAGGATTTAATAATATTTCTGCAGAATTCGGTATTATCAGATCATTCTTTAATTACTTTCGAATTCTTACTACCTGACTATACTAAATTAGATAAAAGCTTCTACACTAGATGCCTATCTGACAGTGCTATAGCTAAATTTAAGGAAAATATTCCAACAGCATTTGACTCTATGTCATGCCTTAACATAACAGAGGATCTTTATGTTAACCTCAGTCCCTCTCAAATTGATACATTTGTAGACGGTGCTACGACCTGCCTACGGATGACTTTAGACTCTGTTGCTCCCCTCAAAAAGAAGATGGTGAAGCAAAAGAAACTAGCACCTTGGTATAAGTCCCAAACTCCCAAATTAAAACAAATCTCGCGAAACCTCGAAAGTAAATGGCGTTCCACCAAAGTGGAAGAATCTCGTTTGGATTGGCAAGAAAGTCTCAAAACCTATAGGAAGGCCCTAAGAAAGGCCAGATCAGACTATTACTCATCACTAATAGAAGCACTGTAGCCAGGCTGACAGATAGTCACAGCTCTACTGAGCCATCTATTCCTCTAGCTCTGAGTAGTGATGACTTCAAGAGCTTCTTTAATGATAAAATTATAACAATTAGAGATAAAATCTATGACCTTTTGCCCTCAAATTCTAAACGCAGGACCGCTAGAAAGAACGACTATTCCCGACATATACTTAGACTGCTTTTATCCTATAGACCTTCAACAATTAATGTTAAAGATATCCTCAGCTAAGCCATCTACCTGTCTCTTAGACCCTATCCCAACGAGACTACTCAAAGAAGCATTACCCGTGGTTAACACTTCATTACTAGATGTGTCCTTATTAACAGGTTATGTTCCGCAGTCATTTAAAATAGCTGTGATAAAACCTCTTCTGAAAAAACCCATTCGATCCTGAGGTCTTAGCAAACTATAGACCTATATCTAATCTTTCCTTAGAAGGTAGTTGCTAATCAGTTAGGTGATTTTCTACATAACAATAGTTTATTTGATGACTTTCAGTCAGGATTTAGAAAGCATCATAGCACAAAGACGGCACTGGTGAAAATTACTAACGACCTTCTAACTGCTGCCGACAAAGGACTTGTCTCCATTCTTGTTTTACTAGATCTTAGTGCTGCATTTGACACTATTGACCATTCAATCCTGTTACAGAGATTGGAACATTTAGTTGGCATTAAAGGAATCGCTCTAAGCTGGTTTAAGTCCTATTTCTCTAATCAATCTCAATTTGTTAACATTAACGATAAACCCTCCAAGCACGCTAAAGTTAGCTATGGCGTTCCACAAGGCTCAGCGCTTTGACCAATTCTGTTCACCTTATATATGGTTCCTCTTGGTAATATTATTATGCGGATGACACCCAATTATACTTGTCAATCTAACCAGACGAAACAAGTCAGCTAGCTAAACTTCAAGCGTGCATTAAAGATATAAAACCCTGGATGACCTATAATTTTCTGATGTTAAACTCTAACAAAACCGAAATTATTGTGCTGGGCCCTAAACACCTCCGAACTTCATTATCTAAAGACATAGCTACTCTGGATGGTATTGCCCTGGCCTCCAGCACTACTGTCAGAAATCTAGGGGTTATTTTTGATCAGGATATATCCTTTAACGCCCATCTAAAACAAACCTCAAGAACAGCCTTTTTTCATCTTCGTAACATTGCCAAAATTAGGAATATCCTGTCTCAAAACGATGCTGAAAAACTAGTCCATGCATTCGTTACTTCCAGGCTGGACTATTGTAATTCCCTAATGTCAGGTTGCTCAAATAAGTCCCTTAAGACTCTCCAGCTGATCCAGAATGCTGCAGCGCGTGTTCTCACAAGAACTAAGAAAAGAGATCATATTTCTCCTGTATTAGCTTCTCTGCACTGGCTTCCTGTTGAATCCAGGATTGAATTTAAAATCCTTCTCCTGACCTACAAATGTCTAAATCAGTGGTTCCCAACCTTTTCTCCTTGGCGCCCCCCCCCCTACTCATGTCTAAGAAAAGCTGAGCCCCCACAAAACTGAAGTTGAGGTAACTCTCGAGATAGAGCCTTACTTTCTTTTTTGATACAGAGCAGTTATCAGCACTTTTACATTTCTCCACCATGTTTCATTCATAAAATAGTGATGCCGTGGCGGCAGGAAAAATGAGGATGATAGCAGCTAGCAGCTGACCTGATGACAGCAAGGGCCACAGGTTAAGAGGTCCCGGAGGTTTGGCCTACTAAGTAGCCTAAAACAAAAATTTTCATACTGACTTTTGTACACATTATATAGTCTAGTGTATTATCATAATTTGTTTAACGTGCAAATATTTTTTTTTTACTTCAACCTTAAACCAGATAAAGACTTGCGCCCCCCCTGTGATCTTTGCTGCCCCCCTAAGGGGTGCCCGGACCCCAGGTTGGGAACCACTGCTCTAAATGGTCTAGCACCATCATATCTAGAAGAGCTGCTAATACCCTATTGTCCCACTAGAGCACTGCGCTCCCAGAATGCAGAGTTACTTGTGGTACCTAGAGTCTCTAAAAGTAGAATGGGAGCCAGAGCCTTCAGTTATCAGGCTCCTCTCCTGTGGAACCAGCTCCCAATCTGGGTTCGGGGGGCAGAAACTGTCACCGCATTTAAGAATGAACTTAAAACTCTCCTATTTGATAAAGCTTATAGTTAAGGAGTGAGGAGTTGCAGCGTCCGCCTAACCAGGCCCACATGCTTCTCTTCATAATTGTTAGATTAATAATATAACAAAAATAGAGGGAGGCAGGCCAGCACAGCCCGATCTGGCAGGGGAGAGTTTCAAGCCCGAACAGGCCACCTATGACCTGTCTCTCTTAGTTACGCTGTTATAGTTCTAGACTGCCGGGGGACTTCCTTCCTTCCTTTGACACACTGAACTGCTCTCTCCTCTCCCCTTTCTATTACCATTTGTGTGCATCCTGTCCATGAAATGCTTGTTATGAATCCTAGCTTCTGGGGAGTTTACTCCCCGGAGTCCTTATGTTTTTTCACCCAGCGTATTTCCTTGGAGAATGTTGGCACCAAGATCTTGGTTGCAGCTGTCGCCGTGGTCCTGCTGCACTCCCTTCTAAGCTCTACGGTGCCCTGCAGTGTAATGCTGCTTCCTGCTGAACCCTGCTGCTTCCTGCTACGTCCATCCATGCTCTGCTGGGCCACGCCACATCCTGTAACGCCCCGCAGCGCCCTGATATGACATGAACTACTACGAATACCATTTGAGGTCACTGTTCCATTATTAATGTGACTATTATCGCCACTGTTCATCGCATCCCCAACAGGCCCGTCAGACACCGCCTACCAAGAGCCTGGGTCTGTCCGAGGTTTCTTCCCAAGAGGGAGTTTTTCCTCGCCACTGTCACACTGCTTGCTCTTGAGGGAATTACTGTAATTGTTGGGGCTTTGTAAATTATAGAGTGTGGTCTAGACCTACTCTCTCTGTAAAGTGTCTTGAGATAACTTGTGTTATGATTTGATACTATAAATAAAATTGAATTGAATTGAATTGAAACCCAATTTGGTTTGGTTTGACTCTCACTGCAGACAGTTTGACATGTTATAGCAGGAAAAGCACAGGTGCAACTAATAACATTAACGAACTGTCCCAGTGAGCCATTCCAGTAAACCAGCACACACAAAACCAGGACCCTGGACCTGACCAACCTGAATGGAATCAAGTCAAATCAAATTTATTGTCAATTCTTTCAAAATATGTGCAAGACATACAGAGGAATCAATAATGCGTTTCTCTCCGACCCACGGTGCAATAAGTACAAAATATATACAAAATATAAAAAATACAATAAATACATTTTAAATAGTGCAAAAGTGAGACAAAACCAAACAGTATAGAAAATTAAATAAATTGAATACGTGCAGCCATGATCAAAGTTTACTTGAAATACCTGGTTACAGCAATTCAAAATGTCTGTCTATTAAAGGTGCACTATGAGTTCCTGCATGGTTTCAGCACAATTTAATTTTTGTCTCAAATCGTAGGCATCTCTCCTTGATCCGCTAGCTGCCTGCCCCCTGAATACAATGTGAAAAAGCCCGGTCTCGGGAGACAACACAGGTCGCAAACGTCAAACAAACACTAGGGGCACAGGCTGTGCACCAAAATACAACAAACCATTCCAGCCAATCACCGACAAGATGGCTGGGGGAGGGGGTGGGGATTAGTGACAGTCATGACAATTAAGGAAACATGGGGGGAGGGGCGAGCCTGCTCCGTTTTGTTTGAAATTTACTTGGAACGTCAACAGAAGTGACCAAGCAGGAACTCATAGTGCACCTTTAATGGAGAAAAAAACAACGCTAGTGCTTACTACAGTAGTTCAATTGTCCCACCTTACCTGACAAATACCCTATTCCAGGCATCCTTGTTGTGTTTTATGTCTAACTGCACCTCCTCAATCAATCTGGAGAGGGCGTTCACGATCTCTGTCAGGTCCTGTATAGCAGCATGGTGCAAAAACAACATGACTTTAGTATTATAAAATAAAATGGAGAAACCATATCAACCTCAATTCCACAATGTGAAGCCTTTCATAATGTGCTTGTCTTTACCTTAGTCATTGGCTGGTGCAAACCCTTTTTGATGGTAAACCACTCCTGTGTACCTGTCTGATATAAAAGTCCTAATATGAGTAATTAAAGACTTATGATATACAAACTGTTGGTAATAATATCACTAGTATGATTACTGACCTGTATGGCATCGCTGATCTCTTCATGTAACTCAAAGTGAGCTGGGTTCAGTTTCTGAAACGCCTGAGTCTTACAGATCTGGACCAAGATTCTGAAACAAAAGCACATTCCTTTTTTTTGCTTAATCTATGTATTTAATTCCAACAACTATGTTAGCAAATATATCAACACAACCATGTATACCTGAGCAGTGTGTGTAGTTTTGGAGTGGCACTGGGAGTTGGGGGGAAGATGTCTCTGTATTTGGCCACAAGACACAGTCCGTATTGCAGGAAACCATGAAGAGAGTCCCCAAGTTCCTGTTTCTGTTAACAGAGTGCAACACCTTTCTCAATCCTACTGTGTGCTAAGATATTAACTCCTGGTTTCTAAAATGCCTAAAATGCTGGTATTGGTATCGACAAGTACTGGAGTTTATGCACCGATCCGACAACACAGTAAAGCCCAGAAGAAAATCTACTTTAAAATAGTTTACTTATGTTCTTTTTCCGTTATGACTCACTGTCAAACTGCATAATAATAGAAAGCCATAAATATTATAAACAAGTCATGAACGTTTATGACATAACGCTTCTTTTAGTAAGAGTTTAGCCAAGGTGCTCTTAAGTAAAGGAACCAATCTCCCAACAACTTGGGGTACCTGTCCAACAGTTGCATCCCCCTCACTCTGACATCTCTCCATTTGTGCATGTGTAGGACCTGAGCATGTGTGTGTATTTCAGGCCTGTGTGTAGCGTGTTCTAACACCAGAGTAAAAACATTTTTAATTCCCCCCCTCAATAAATTATTATTATTATTATTATTACCCGCTAGCTTGCTAAATTGTTAACCTCATTGGCTTATATTTTGCCGTTGCCTAGCCGCATCACTCCACCCCTTGAACCATAACTTGAATGTCAAGCATATCTTGTACACGACTTCCCATGTCGTTAACCAAGCTCATGAGTTCCATCTGAAGGCAGCACAAGTTACCTTCCACCACTGACAATGAAGTGAGCACTACCTGTTGGTATGGCAACTCCTGCTGATGCCAATGGTACTCTACACTGGTTAGCTGCTGGAACAGCACGGACGAGTCCACCTCTAAACTCTGGTACAGCTTGCTGTAAGCCACCCACTTCCTGTTGAGGTACACACATCCACAAACGTACTGAGAAATACAACAAAAAGAGAACATCGCATGCGCACATTGCAGTGGTATATATATATATATATATATATATATATATATATATATATATATATATATATATATATATATATATATATAAAAATATGATATCAAAATTTTAATTCAATTTATAATAAATGTAATAATATTTGATGTACAATTCTGTATTAGACTGTTGACAGTGTTCCACTGTTATGCTTTACATCATACAAATCTCTTCAAATGTGCAAAATAAAACCTTAAACTATTTCATTAGTTCAGTTTTACTTAAGGTTTGTGTGGGATCAATTATTTGGACAGCAGAACTTTGTAAAAATATGTTCATATCACCTCATACAAGCCGATAAATTAATTATGTATTTAGAATGTGCTGCATCAATTTCTTTCAGTGTGTATAGAGCTCCAGAACTGGCTCCTGTCTAAACACTGATCTGATGTAATCTGTTATAAGTCTGCCTGATGTTAACGCGGTGCTTACGCCAGGTCCTGAAGAAAAGGTGAAAGGTCATTCTGCGTAGCATAGAGCTCCAGCAGAGTCTGAGCCTCGCCACACAGCGCCCCTTTCCACGGAGCAGAACTCTGAAAAAAACAAGCAAGATGGGGGAGTTAAGAAGAAAGAAAGAAATGAAGAAAGAAAAGCAAGCGATTTAAATGGGATTTTGAAAAGATGGAGTGTTCTTGTCCTTTACCTGTTGCTTGGAGATGTAAGCTTGAACAAACTGCTGCAGAATCCCACAGTAATTGATGTAAGCGCTACGACCGGCACTCAGCGTCCCGTCTCTCTGTCGGTCATAAAACGCGAACCCAGTTTTTAAAAATGATGTATAAGAATACATTTAATAAATTGTTGTAATATTTTATGCCCACTTTTTCATCATACTTGAACACAGGTGTCAGTAACTTCACCAGAGGCCATAAATCCCAGTTCCTCTTCCAGTTGCACACATTTCACCATGAAAACCAGCTCTTGACATTTTATTAGTGCACATTTCTTCATTTATTCTAACAGACATTTTCATTCTTAAAACTATGGAAGAAGAGTAGGGCCACATGTAAAAAATGTATTTGAGTTCTGAGTTTAAAGTCAGAATTCTGAGAAAATTCTGACTTTTTTCCTCAGAATTTAGACTTTATTCTCAGAATTCTGAGATTAAAGTCAGAATTCTGACTTTAAACTCAGAACTCAATAAATGTTTTCACATGGTGCCCTAATCCTCTTCCATATAAAACCAACAATGAGTTATGGGATGAGAATGCACGATTTTACCGCTTTATGGATGAACTTGAGATTCAGGTGGCACTGGCCGCGATCAGGATACGTCTCTGTTCTGGGCTCCAGATTGTACCAGTGGTCTTCAGTACAGTGGAGATCCTAAAGTGAGATGATACAAATGAGTGTTAGACTGGGAAGACAGTGAAAAGTAAAATAGCAGATATCAAAATAAAAACATTTACTACCTGTAGTTTTAGGACCACATTTCCCAAAAAGTCATCTGTCCCTTTCTCCTTTTTGGCTTCCTTGATCATCCTAAACAGGTACAAATAGAAACGTTCACCTGCTTTGCTGAGTCATCTTTTTTGTGTGAGTCACAGAGAGAGTGTAATACCTTCTTAAGCTATTAAAGTTGGTTTTGATATCCTCTAGTTTCTGAGTGAGCGAAACCTCTTCGTCTTTATCCCTGAAACAGAAACAGCACTGTTAAGGTCAATGTACTGAAGAGGAGGATTTCAAAGGAGAAAAAGTGAACTCGGGTTTTTTTATCTCACCACATCTCAAGGTGGAAGCTGGCACCGGCGATGCCTCTGAACTCTCTAAACCAAAAAGGACAAAATGATAAGAAAAACAACAGATGTTACCTGACATAAGTACACACATGTAGACTCACAGTATGAAGGTTTGGTTCCAGATGGGGTTCAGTGTCTGCTTCTTTATGTCTGACTGGTAGATTTTGTCATCGGATACGGCGTCCTTTACAATAGATTTACTGGGTTTGGCTCTGGACCGGCGTGTTCGGCTCTCCTCCTCGTCCTCCATTATGGTCAGCAGGCAGTATGGGTCACTGAAACCTGTTCAACACACACAAGATCTGCAGTAGACTTCAATTCAATTTTATTTATATATACAGTACAGGCCAAAAGTTTGGACACACTTTCTCATTCAATGCGTTTCCTTTTTATTTTCATGACTATTTACATTGTAGATTCTCACTGAAGGCATCAAAACTATGAATGAGCACATATGGAATTATGTACTTAACAAAATAGTGTGAAATAACTGAAAACATGTCTTATATTTTAGATTCTTTAAAGTAGCCACGCTTTGCTTTTTCAATAATAAGGGAAAAACTTCCACTAATTAACCCCTGACAAAGCCCACCTGTGAAGTGAAAACCATTTCAGGTGACTACCTCATGAAGCTCATTGAGAGAACACCAAGGGTTTGCAGAGTTATCAAAAAAAGCAAAGGGTGGCTACTTTGAAGAATCTAAAATATAAGACATGTTTTCAGTTATTTCACACTTTTTTGTTAAGTACATAATTCCATATGTGTTCATTCATAGTTTTGATGCCTTCAGTGAGAATCTACAATGTAAATAGTCATGAAAATAAAGAAAAACATTGAATGAAAAGGTGTGTCCAAACTTTTGGCCTGTACTGTATATCAAATCATAACAAGAGTTATCTCAAGACACTTTACAGATAGAGTAGGTCTAGATCACACTCTATAATTTACAAAGACCCAACATTTCCAGTAATTCCAGACTTGAGAGTGTGGTGACAGTATTTCATAATCCAGAGATAGCAAGAGATTACTCCAGAAATACCACACGCAGTTAACAAGAAGTGATAGGAGGGGATAAAACATGAGAACTGAAAGTCACCTACAACACAACACATCAGTATAGAGGAATTTAACCAAGGTACGGAAACACTGCAACATGTCAACTACAGAGTCATTTTCAAAATGTAATCTCAAGAAAACACTTTACTTTAACAGGCTGAGTGCTAATTTCAGCATGCTAAAATGCTCGCAGTAACAATGCTAACATGATGATGTTTGGCAGGTATCATTTTTACTATGTTCACCATTTTAGTTTGACAAGTTTGCATGCTAACATTTGCTAGCACTGAACACAGTTCAGCTGAAGCTGATGGGGATGTAATTTGTTATACAGGTATTTGGTTGAAAACCAACGGATTGGACACATTTAGGTCTAATGAATGTGCTAGAGGGAAAAAAAATCACTACTCATCAATTGTTATAATTCATCCTGAGGGGAACATGTGTCTGTACCAAAATGAAATGGAAATCCATCCGAAAGTTGTCAAGCCATCTCACTATGTAGCAAAAAATTTAAATCTCCAGATTTTGTGCCAAACCACTGAGCAGCTGTTGAGATCATTCTGGCTAAGTGAAAACGTTATGCTGCTGGTGGTCCTAGATGGAAAGTCAGGGGGATCACCAAAGTCATTAGGATTCATCCTTACCACTGACGTCTTTTCCCAGGATTCCCTTGGCTTCCTTTACAGTGGCCATGAGGCAGTATACTGGGGGCTGTAACGGGTCAGATAGTTATTTAGATGCTTTGGTACTCAGACAGCCACTTATTGCTGACTCAGACATGCAGATGACATAATTTCTGCCACTGGTAAACTGAACGGAAGGTGGGCGAAAGTTAAGATGATTGCTATGAATGATATAGGGGTATCTAAAGGCGCATTCACTGGAACAAACATGCTGACTTCCTTTTCTCACCTCTGTGCTCCGTACTTTCTCGGTCAGACTGTTGTGCTCTGACTCTGTCATAACGAAAGCCTGGTAGATAGGACAGATGGAGCGAGAGAGAAAAAAAAAATCAGTGTAAACCAATTGTACGCCAACACAGCAGTGGAGTTATGTGTTATGTGTGAAGCCATGGTGCTTACCTCCTTGATGTGCTGTTGAAGCTGGCTATCTGTGAAGACCTCAGCTGATGACGGTTTACCCATCTTATGAGCGATTGTGTACAACAGCTCTTTATACAGAGGCTTCAGCTTTAAACAGAAATAAACAGAGTGAGAGCTCGGTTGGAAAAAAAACAAACATTTAATGAGAAGTACAGCACATAAATAGTGATACCTCCTGCTCCTTGTGCCTCTGGGCTTTCTCTTCTGGGTTTTCATCTTCCTTGAAATCCTAAAGGAGAAGAGCGTTACATTTTCTTCATGATTCTGTCAGAGTGTAAGATATTCTCAGGTTACATTTGAGGTATTTGAAGGTTACGTAGTGTTGCCTACCCTCCTTTCTCGCATTTTCCTTGTCAACCCCAGTTTACGTACATGGCCAGGCGATAACTGAAGATAAAGACAGAAAAAGGCAAAAGGCAGCCATGACAAAACACTTACTTAAAGGTCCCATGGCATGAAAATTTCACTTTATGAGGTTAATGTGAGTTCCCCCAGCCTGCCTACGGTCCCCCAGTGGCTAGAAATGGTGATAGGTGTAAACCGAGCCCTGGATATCCTGCTCAGCCTTTGAGAAAATGAAAACTCAGATGGGCCGATCTGGAATCTTCTCCTTATGAGGTCATAAGGAGCAAGGTTACCTCCCCTTTCTCTGCTTTGCCTTCCCAGAGAATTTGGCCTGCCCATGATAAAGAGAGAGACATCATGGCTTGCAAACAAGCAAAGTGGCAGTTGGTCAAGGCCACACCCCCACCCTCCACCTTGCCCCCCCCCCCTCTCGCCTCCTCAATAGCAGTTAAAGCTACAGACACAGAAATGGCACATCCTAAGGAAAGCTCATTGGCTCTAGTGGCTGTAATTCTGCACCAAGGCCGAATTTCAGGAAAGAGACTTCAGATACAGTATTAGGGGACCACTAAGGCCTATATAAAAGAGACTTCAGATACAGTATTAGGGGACCACTAAGGTCTATATAAAAGAGACTTCAGATACAGTATTAGGGGACCACTAAGGTCTATATAAAAGAAACTTCAGATACAGTATTAGGGGACCACTAAGGTCTATATAAAAGAGACTTCAGATACAGTATTAGGGGACCACTAAGGTCTATATAAAAGAAACTTCAGATACAGTATTAGGGGACCACTAAGGTCTATATAAAAGAGACTTCAGATACAGTATTAGGGGACCACTAAGGTCTATATAAAAGCATCAAAAAAGCAGCATGTCATGGGACCTTTAAAGGACCATACCAGTGACTTCACATGTAGACCATTTAGTACAAATTATGAATACTCTACATTACTGTGGACTGTTTCCCAAAACATGCTGTAGTGTAAATATATTTCCCCCAATTTTCTAAACAGCCATTGGTTTCCATTCATTTCCACACAGATGAGGGATTATTATATATTATATATTATGCTGATTTATCGTCCAAACATCGGTATCGGCCAGAATGCGCCTTGTTGACTGCAATCGGCCTGTTGGCAAATACAGTAAGAGGACATTCACCGATTGTGCAGAAATCTGCAGTCACCAAGCCTAAGACACTGCACTTAAATTAGATTAACATGCACAAAATGACAAATAATATTTATCGAATACTTCTTTAAGACATCTAGAAAAAACCTTCCTTTGACAAGCAAAGCTGCAGCCAGCTGATGTGTTTTACCTGTCTGAGTCTTGATAAGCCTTGTTCCTGGAAAAGGATAAAAAATATAAAAGTGCTTATGTTTAAATACAGGGAATCGAATCATGATGTCAAAGTAAATAGTTATTTAAACAGGTATTTGAAGGTCATATCATCTCATCATCAGCTCTTTAAAATGAATGTGTCCTTAAATATCTCCATTAGCATATAACAGTCTCAAGAAACATTGGTGCTTTTTACTGCTGATAAGGCCTGCGTTTGTTAGTGACTTCCTCTATTGCTGATAATAAAAGTGACTTAAGAGGCAACAACCCACACAATATCAAACCAGGAAAAATGACCTTAAAGGGAATCCTGAAAGTATGCAAATAAACCTGCACCTAACCAAAAACATGCAACCAGTTTTATTATGTTTGCATATGATAGCAATTTTGCAAAAACTACTGTGTGGTCAAAACATAGCTTAATAAACATTACGAGTCTCCTCCAAATGTGTTGACTGCCGACAATTGCAACATACGCAGAAACACACCGTGTGGCTGTCTTCCGTGACAAACATGCTTCATTCTGCATCATCTGATCCAAGCATACATCTAAAACAATTATGAATCATAGTCACAGCATCTTGAAATAGCCATTTGGATAACATGAGTCAGTGTTTTAGTGTGATTTGAACACTGCTATGACTCAGCTAACAATTTAAGGTTTGGGGGTTTTCACAAAGATAGAGAGAGAAGAGAAAATGATCAGCCAAAAGCCTGACAATGGGCGCAGAATTGATAAGAAGACCTAGCGATACAAACACAAAACACATTCAAAACAAAAGTAGATTTTTACAATTTGTTTTTTACTAGGTGAAAGAAAATCGTAAAAACCTTTTGGTTAGTAACTTGCCGAGAGCCAAAATTAAACTAAAATGTAGTATATTTTAGATCCAAACAAGAACATTTTTGTCCATACCTGTTCAGGTGTTTGCAGTAGATTGTCTCCGGTGCTGGTGGGCTCACTTTGACTTGACATTATGATGCTAATATTTAACAGCCAGACTCCTGCCTGGTAAGCTGGCGTACTCGGTGTGTGTGTGTGATATATAGGGAAGCTGTGTGTGTGATGTGTTTAGATGAACTGTAACACAGCAGCCGGAAGTCATCACTTCCTGTAGAAGGTGGTTATGTGAAAAATTGTGACTTATGTTTTTTTTTTTTTCATCTAGTGCCCTACATTGTGCCTGAATTCAAAACAACAGATCTCAGTCACTTAAAGCTAAAAGCTAAAAGCCAAACCCAAACCGTTGATCTGTTGCATGGCTCTTTGATTGTAATTGTAGTTAGGGTTTTACATGCCCAGGTCTACTCTTCTTATTTTACTGTTAGCAGTTACCATGGAACCCATGGTGAACCTAAATCCATGGTGCAAATGAGGTAATGAAACAACATGTAACGTGAGACAGTCCACAGCAGTTCATCTGTGGTTTGTCTATTGTTAGCCCTACTCCCATTAGGGTGTATACTCCCATTAGGGTGTATACTATTCAAAAATATATTTACTCCATTATTAGGGCCCGAGCGCCGACAGCGGCGAAGGCCCTATTGAAACTGAAGGAATTATTGTTTCTTTCTTTCTTTCTTTCTATTATTATTTTCCCGTCAAATGAATTGGCTTTTTGAGGGGCTTAATATATTCAAAAACTCACCAAATTTGGCGGTCGCATCAAGTCTGGTGAAAATGTACATATTTTAAGGGTTTCGGGAATAGGCGCACAAAAATGGCTCGCTAGCGCCCCCTAGAAAGTTAAGAAAATTGAGCCCCTGCAGTGCGTTTAACGTAGACTCACGAAACTTGGTACACATATGTAACATGTCAAGATGTACAAAAAACTTCATTAGACCCATACCCTAAACCCAACAGGAAGTCCGCCATTTTGAATTAAATGTTAAAATTTTTTTGGCCATTTCCACGTCGTACTTTAACGAACTCCTCCTAGAGATTTCATCCGATCAACTTCAAACTCGGTCTGTGCCATCTTAAGAGGTTAAAGATGAAAAGTTGTTAAAAGAAAAACTTTTCGTCATAGGGCGTGGCTGTGGCAGGGCGCGATATTACGAATCCCACTATGGCCACGCCAAGACCCGCCCTTCAACAGCGTTCACACACTACTATTGGCCAGGAGTCCATGCCTACATGTACAGGTCCTATCCCCTGACCAATCCCCTAACCCTAACCTTAACCAATCAAGCTGCTTCGTAGGGCGGGTCTTGGCGTGGCCATAGTGGGATTCGTAATTTTGCTGGCAGGGCGGCCATTTTGTGCGTTTTGCCGCCGAAACAGGAAGTGAATGTAACTCGAGTGTATGTTGTCCGATTACCTCGAAACTTTTCAGGATTCATAAGAGTACAACCCTGAGGACAAATAAAGGCCGATATTTACTTAAAGTCATAGCGCCCCCTAGTGGCAACAGGATGTAGGCCTAAAAGTCAAGGTGCTATACTTTAACAAACTCCTCCTAGAGATTTCTTCCGATGGACTTCAAACTTGGTCTGTACCATCCCAACACCTTAACGATGAAAAGTTATTAAAAGAAAATTTTTTCGTCAGACGGTGTGGGCGTGGCGTGGTGGCCATTTTGAGTTTTTAGCGATGAATAAAGAAGTTGTTGTAACTTGAGTGTACGTTGTCGTATCTGCCCAAAATTTCTCACAATTGACAAGGGTCCAGGCCTGAGGACACCTACAGGCCAAAATAGACTTTTGGTCATAGCGCCCCCCGCTGGCATCAGGAAATCTGCCTTATATGACAAACATCATCCGATTTACATGAAACTCAGAATGTGTGGTCTACATGTGATACTGAGCCGCCCCCTATACTTTAACCACGCCCACTTACTCAGGCCCCATTTGAACCGTTTAAGGTAGAGTCTCGTGTGAGGTGTCATTGAACTCAGCAGACTTCATTCTTCATTGGTGATGGTTTTACCCGCCCCCTAAGCTTTAGCCACGCCCCCTTTCATAACATTTGAACCGTTTAAGGTAGAGTCTTGTGTGAGGTGTCATTGAACTCAGCACAGACTTCCTTCTTCATCGGTGATGGTTTGACCCGCCCCCTAAGCTTAAGCCACGCCCTCTTTCATAACATTTGAACCATTTAAGGTTGACACTTGTGTGAGGTATCAATGAACTCAGCAGAGAGTTCCTTCTTCAATTGGTGATGGTTTTGCCCACCCCCTAAACTTTAGCCACGCCCCCTTTTATAACTAATGACCCGTTTCATGTAGACCCTTGTGTGAGATATCATTGAAATCAGCACAGACTTCCTTATTCATTGGTGATGGTTTGGCCCACCCCTATGCTTAAGCCACCCCCCCCATTCATAAAACCTTACCCATCTAAGGTAGAGTCTTGTGTGAGGTATAATTGAATTCAGCAGAGAGTTCCTTTTTAATTGGTGATGGTTTGACCCGCCCCCTATGGTTAAGCCACGCCCCTTTCATACTTTTTGACCGTTTAAGGTAGAGTCTTGTGTGAGGTATCATTGAACTCAGCACAGACTTCCTTTTTAATTGGTGATGGTTTGACCCGCCCCCTACGCTTTTGCCACGCCCCTTTTCACAGCTAATGAACCGTATGATGTAGAGTCTTGTGTAAGCTATCGTTGAACTCGGCAGGGACTTCCCTTTTCATTGTTGACGATTTGTGGTGTCTGAGTGCCGCGCAAATGCACGGTCGCAAGGAGCGCCGTCTGCCGGTAACCCCGACGCGTGCAGAGGCACGAGGGCCCGTCCATCGCTGCTCGCAGCTTTAATTGTTTCTGTATCTCCAAACCTTTATATAGCTGTAGCTGTATGACTGTGCTTGTAAAATATCTTGGTGGTACATTTTTTGTCACAGAAAAATGTGATCACAATATGATGTTTGGAATTTAGGGGGCAATATTTAATTACAAGCATAAGAATGCTGGATTAGCTGTTAAAATTCTTCAACCGGAAATTTCACTGTAAAATCTGACAGGTTGATTTTAAAAAATTTAGGAAACTGATTGCCTTGCAAAAATTAAGTACATATAACTAACTTAGTCTTAAGTTAGATTTACTTTATATGTATATGTTAGGTTGGTTGTATTTGCCTAATTGTGTTAAGTTGTTTAGAAATGGCATGTTACATTACCTTGTTCTTTCTAAGCGTATGTTATACGAAGATTTGATGCTTCACACATTTCACTTTGTTTGTAGTACGTAAAATGTTAAACGAAAACTTAAATGGATAAATGGTTTAAACACAAATGATATATTATAATACTGTATGTATTTTGTACTATTGTTTTTTCTATACACTTTTGCTTCTAAACAAGTGACATTTTGTCATTCTTACTGAACAATTACTTTTTTAGCTTGTTTATTAAAACAGTTGCCGGTGAATTGTATCTTGATTGAATAATTGATTAATTGACTAGTACTTTCTGCTCTAATGTTGTGCATCAGCCAAAGATAGTATGTATGTACAGTATGTACATGTATGTATGTATGGTAGCAAAAAACATGAGCTGTGTGTTGTGCCAGAGAGAAAAAAAAAAGAGAGCCAGATTGAAAAAGATCTCCAATCTTGTTTACTAAACCACACCGTGAATTTGCATCGACTTCCATCTTTCACAACTAAGATGCGGGTACTTTTGCAACCAGACCACACTCCATGCCTTGACTCATTCTAAGAAGTGCTGTTCTTTACTGTAAGAGGCACATGCCCTATACTGGGCATGCACACAAGACATCATAGCCTGCATCATTAAATAATCGTTATGACCCTGCCCTATTCATATGGCAAAGCATTTAAAGTATTTTCCCGTACATAATTATGTTGGCCTGTAACTCATTTGGAGCAGATCCCTGCCCCGTGAATGTGTGTAGGATTCACTCTGCCTAGTAGAAATGTCACAATGCAGTAAAAGTCTCCTTCATTAACAGATATACCTTTATGAAAGTGTCCTTCCTCAAGAAAATGTGAAGTGTGACGTTTTGTAGTTGGTGTTTAAGCACTTATGGTTAGACACTAACTACATGTTGTTGCTATGTAGGGCCTATTTGTGACACGTGCAATGACAATAAAGTTGAATTATATAAAAAAAGTATTTTTGTTTTCATTCGGCTCAGGTGCTGCCCAAAACCGCTCGGATGCTGCACCTAAACCTTATAATGGCAGGAAAACCCCTGGAAAGGATAATCAGATGATGCATATTAAAGGTCCCATGGCATGAAAATTTCACTTTATGAGGTTTTTTTAACATTAATATGTGTTGCCCCAGCCTGCCTATGGTCCCCCAGTTGCTAGAAATGGTGATAGGTGTAAACCGAGCCCAGGGTATCCTGCTCTGCCTTTGAGAAAATCAAAGCTCAGATGGGCCGATCTGGAATCTTGCTCCTTATGAGGTCATAAGGAGCAAGGTCACCTCCCCTTTCTCTGCTTTGCCCGCCCAGAGAATTTGGCCCACCCATGAGAGAGAGACATCATGGCTTTCAAACGAGCAAAGTGGCAGTTGGTCAAGGCCACATCCCCATTCTCCACCTTGCCCCCCCCTCTCTCCTCCTCAATAGCTACAGACACAGAAATGGCACATACTAAGGAAAGCTCATTGTGGGACTGGCTCTAGTGGCTGTAATTCTGCACCAAGGCTGAATTTCGGGAAAGAGACTTCAGATACAGTATTAGGGGACCACTAAGGCCTATATAAAAGAGACTTCAGATACAGTATTAGGGGACCACTAAGGTCTATATAAAAGCATCCAAAGAGCACCATGTCATGGGACCTTTAACAACAACAAAATGTGTTAAACAAGAATCTTTACTACATTTTAACAATATATATAGGCCTATAGCCATTTGTGGTGCCATAGTTAATCAATTCTTGGCAAAAATGTCCAAAGTCATCTTTGAATCAGTCAATTTCTGCTTATGAATGTGGCCATGTGCTTCTATCTAGTACCAACTGTGCAAAGAAAATAAAATATATGTCCATATCTAGGTCTATAAAATGCTACATTTCTTTCTTTTCTTATTCACACAAAACAAATCAAGAAAATGCAACGTCCGCCAAACTTTTATAGTATTTTTGTTAATGAACTAATATTTGGCGTAGAACCTTTATAGCCGTATCAATTAGATTAAACATTATTTTTCACCAAATTAGATATTAAGTTAATATTTTTAACACAACCCATAAAATCCCCTTTTTCAGTAAATACTGTTTGTTTACATAACAAACATGACTGTGTGACGTCACTTGGTGGGCGTTCATAGATGGTGGGCGTGCCACACGTATGGCGGAAGAGCAGGTGCAACACCAAATCCAGCAGCATTATCACAACAAACGTTATCAACACTGAAGGAAAGGCTGCCGAGACTGCAGTGCGCCTTCTGATACAGGAACATAACCGTTAATCGTTTTGTTGTCGGTAAGTCTGGAGGCCCGTCGACATGGCTCTGAACCAGAACCACTCGGAGTCCGGCGGCGGAGTCATCATCAACAATAGTGAAAGGTAAGCGGGTGCGAAGGGCTTGCTAGCTGTTACCATTACCTAGCTAGCAGACGGACACGTTTTACGGTTTGTCCGGGGAGAACGTCACACCAAACTAATAAAAAAAAAAAAAAAAGAATGAACAATGTATCTCTGGTGTTCTGCTTAATTCATGAATATACTTTAGCTATTTGCCAGGAGCACTTGCAAATTCGGCATATCTACGTTATTAACGTTAACGTAACGTTACACAACAGCTAGCTAGCTAACGTTAACGTTAACCAACGCTAATTTATACGAAATTATCATACAACCTAACGTTAGTGTCATTCTATCATAAGTAACGTTAACGTAGCTAATGTTGTGTTGGCGGTAGCGAGCACCGTGAAGCAGTCTTCTGTAGCTGTATTTTATATTTATATAAACAAAAGTTCTCATATCCAAAACCACTCCAAATATGTTGCACACAAATGCTAGCTAGATGGCAAGTAACGTAAGGCCGCATTAATTGTTAAAACGCCATGTTTGTTAATGGAATATTCGCGTTGCATCTTACAGAACCGGGGTCTCGGACTCGTAGCTCAAACATGGCCTTCAACCTGTTATATCATCACTGCAGTCAACCATAAGAGGCTTCACGTGATTAAATGGATATTTACGTGTTGTATTTAGACATTAGTATTGTCGAGGGTAAAATGCTATTTTTAATCATATTGTAACTGTAGCGTAGCAGTTATGGCAATAACTGTTACCGTGCTGCTGCATTGTATTCACCATCTTTACTCTGACCTGCTTTAACGTTACTATAAAACGTTTGTTTTGTCACATCCGGATCAAGTCAGGACAATTTATGAGTTAAACTCAGGCAGATTCTTCTAGACCATTCTGGAGAGCAATGATAAACCCATTACAGCTAACCCAGAACCAGTAGTAATCCCTGGCACTAGCTAGATGGCATGTAACTGGACAGTTGCACAATAACCCAGTGATCTCATTTTTAAGCTTTTGAGTCAAATATGTTGTCATGATGGTGGGGTTTGTGTCATATTGTTAATCAAACCAAACCCATATGAATGAATGATGTTGTATTTTTGTACATTTTAAAATATGAATGTCATAGATTTTTTTTTTTTCCATCAACAAATTGTTATGTCCTGTGATCCACTGATTGTGTTCTTGTGTCTATTTCTGTCACTAGTGTGTTGATGAACTATGATAACGTGGAGCTGGTTTTCTGTGATGCGGACAGTCTGCCTGAAGCCTTCAGAAAGAGCAAGAAGGGCAGCATCTACCTAACTCCATACAGGGTGAGAGACATGACCTAGATGTCTTATTTGTTATTAAGCCACAGCCTCACGCTGACATAATACTGACACAATTTACAGCAAGTACACAACAACCTGCAGAACTCTCATTCCACTAATAAGCAGTTTAGGTTTATCTTTCCCTAAGTTTTATAAGATAGTAAGGAAAAAGACACTGCTTTTTGAGTTCACGTGAGTGATGATATGATGTTAGTTGCTGATATTTTCTCTCAGGTGATCTTTGTGGCTAAAGGGCGGGATGCGCTGCAGTCTTTCATGATGCCCTTCTACCTAATAAAGGGCTGTGAGGTCAAACAACCTGTATTGGGAGCCAATTACATCAAGGGTACTGTCAATGCAGAGCCC